>NC_073232.2:122585833-122905000 GCF_029281585.2 Gorilla gorilla gorilla | reverse complement strand
GTTCAGCAGTCACACAGGACTAGCAATAATACCTGTTCCCACCAGAGAGAATGGAAAAACTCCAAATTCAATGGGTAGTGTATTCAAGAAGATCTTGCCTTAGGAAGATCTTCTGAGGAATAATTAGCCTAAGACTGAGTACTTCTCTGAGTCTGCCTTAAAAATCATAAAAGCAAGATCTAAAAGCATCAAACTGTTTCCAAGTAATAGTTGGAACAAAGTTCAATAAAGTTCAAGATTTACGGGGATACAAAATATCCAGCACCTAATAGGGTAAAATTCACAATGTCTGGCTTCCAGTCAAAGATTACTAGGCATGCAAAGAGGCAGGAAAACACAATCCATCATGGGGATAATAATCAGTCAATTAAAACCAACCCAGAAATGGCACAGATGTTAGAATTAGTAGATGGCATTAAAACCATGATTAAAACTGCATTCCATATGTTTAAAAAGTTAAGTAGAAACATGAAAGATATATAAAAAGATCCAAATAGAACTTGTAGTGATAAAAATTACAATGATTGAGGAAAATAATAGACATGAATGTAGTTTCATCAACTCTAATAAATGTACCACTCTAGTGAAGAATGTTCACCAGATAATGGGGGAGGCTATTCATGTGTTGGGACAGGGAGTATGTGGGAAATCTCTGTACTTTCCTCTCAATTTTGCTTTGAATCTAAAACGTCTCTAAAAACAACATCTTTAAAAAACATATTCTATATATAATATATTTTATACAGAGAAACAAAGAAAAAGATGACAGCAGGTTTCTTGATTTCTCTTCAGAAACAATGCAAGTGAGAAGACTTGGAGTAACATCTTTAAAGTATTGAAAAAAAATTGTTGACCTATAATCCCACGTCTAGCAAAAATAACTTCCAAACAAAGATAAAATAAAGTCATTTTCAGACACAAAAGTCGAAATAATTTATCACCACCAGACCCATACTATAGGAGATGTTAAAGCAAGATCTTCTAAGGTCACTCAACCAATTAGGAGCACAGCCAGGATTTGAAAACAGTAAAATTAACCACAGCAAACATTCAACAAACATTGGCTTATGGAATAACGAAGGACACTCACTTAATCTTCACAACACCCATATAAGGTATGCATGACTTGGCCTTACTTTATAGATGAAGAGACTGAGGCCTGGGAAGGTGAAGAAACTTAGCTTAGGGCACACACATGCCAAGGTTCAAGTTCAGGCTTGTCTGAATTTGGAGGGTGTGATCTTTTCCTCGTATGCAGATCTCTTGGGGGCACCAGCAATAAGTGGACCAGAGGGTCCAGCCTCTCTCTGGGAGGGTCCTGGCATCTGGAGATCTCTGTCTGGGCAGCTAAGAGCCCAGATCCTTAGATGGTCAACCTGAATCCTCAGGCTGAGGGAGTCAGTGAAGGAGCAAGTGAAAAGTTGAGACCACTATCCAACAGGTCTGGGGCATGCAGGTGAGCCCAGGCCCCACAAGCTGGAACCATGAAGGAGCTCATGAAGGTTACTCCCATCCCACAAGAGCAGCTCATCCCACTGGTCTCAGCTCTACCTCTCTAACACCCCCGAAAAAGGGAAGCCAACTCCAACAACACCTTCGTGTCCCTGGAGGTAGTGCTTCCTGCATTCCACATCCCACTGACAGATTGTTGGCTTCCTTTGATGACCCTAATAAAATGTACCAGTAATAATTTATTTTGTCTTAGGAGTGCAAAAGGCTTATTGGGGAGAAAAAAAGAAAACAAACAAAATAATAATTTGCTTTGCCTTAATTAAAAACTCCTGCTTGGAGGCAGGAAAGGAATGACCCTCCATGGCCTGATGATCAAACTCAGGGTTAAAGTTCTTGGCTCTCCGCCCACTCCTAGTCTCCATGCCTCTGAACTCTCCATGACACCTTCTCTCTATTAGGTGCTGGACAAGACCTCCCTCACTGCCTTCTGAGGTTTGTTTTTACAACAGTAAGAGCTTCCATTTACTGAAAGCCCACTCTGGGCCAGGCCCCATACCAAGCAAATGACCTGCTCTCTCACTGATTCCTCATGGCCACCCAGAAGAGTGCCATTATTGTGTCTACTCAGAGATTGGGTGGCTTTCCCAAAGTCACACAGCAAGTAAGTGGCAAAGACTCAAATTGCATGTACTTGCTTCTGAGCCACACTGCCTTAGTCAGCTGAGAGTGAGCCAGGAGACCCCCAAAACTCAGACAAGGACCCTGCCTTGAGTCAGATATTCCTGGGATGAGACAGGAATTGAAAGTCAGAGTCAACTGCCTTCCCTCTGGGACCTCTGGCACAGTGATTACCCTCATAAGTCTGGAGTCCAAAAGGCACGGGGTCAAATCCAGGCTGCTTCCAGGTTGCATGGCCTTGGGCAAGGTACTTAAGTTCTCCAACTCTCAGTTTTCTCATTTGTGAAATGAAATAACACCTATTGTACAGTTTAGACTCATAGGGCTGGAACTGAGTCAACTCAGGCAGCAGTGGTGTCAAGGGCGCCCTGTGAACAGGCCACAGCATAGCAGGCCTGAGCAGGAATTCTGGAGACTGACTTCTTGGGTTCAAATTCCATCTCTACCACTTATCAACCGTCTGACTTCAGGCTGGTAATGTGGCCTTTCCAAGCCTCGGTTTCTTCATTTACTAAAAAAAAGAAAATGGGAAACTGCTTCTTCTCCTTCCCTCTCCTTTCCTTGCTGAACAATTCATGGGGTGGGGGACTGGGGAGGATAACACTGCAGTGACCCAGAGTGAGGGTGTTGGAGTCTGTGGAGGGTGAGGAGGCATCCATTTGGGAGGTGGCAAGTCATGGGAATCAGAATGGGAAGAGGGCAAAGCAGTTGTCCCATGGAGGGGCAGCCCAGCACGAAAGGTAAGAGACCAAGTGGGGTGAGAAGGGAATCTGCTGGTGTGGGGAAGTGGTGGCCCAATATGGAGAGTCATAGAACAGGTGGGGCAAGGAGAACATTCACTGGGAAGGGCAGAGGCCCAGCCTAGCATGGGTGTCAGAGTCCAAGTGGAGTGAAGAGGGCGTCCACATGTGGGGAGGCTGAGTTCCCGAGCTGATGAGAGCATCTATGCGTAGGTGACAGGTGGCCTGGAATGGGGGATTTGGGGCCCAAGCGGAGAGGAGAGTGTCTGATGAGGGAAGGATTAGTGGAGGACATGGACATTGGTCACATACAGAGGGATTAATCAAAGAAGGCAACACATTCAGGATAATGAAACCAGAATTCTTGCCACTGGAGAAATGGGCTGCAAAGATGTAAAGGGAGAAAATGAGAATAAATTCTACGGTGTGAAACTGGAATTGGAAGTTTCAGTGTGAATTTATTTCTGTATGTATTTTATCTATATTTATTTCTTATATAGAGAATACAAATAAATCTAGAAGTAAATATGTATCATTTAGGTGTACTTTTTTGAAGATTTTTGAAATAAGCACAAACTTACAGAAACTTTGGAAGTACAAGTAACTTCTTTTCTTCCATTTGAGAGTAAGAAGCTGACCTGATGCCTCATTATTCCTGAACACTTTACTGACTTTTTTTTTTGTTTTGGAGGTTGGTTGGGTATGAGGACAGTTGGGGAGTATTAAGACAAAGCCTTTCTGTCACCCAGGCTGGAATACAGGGGCACAATCACAGCTCACTGCAGCCCCAAGCCCTGGGCTCAAGAGATCCTCCCACCTCAGTCTCCTGAGAAGCTGGCACCACAGATGTGCCCAACCATGCCCAGCTAATTTTTTTTTTAGAGAGACAAGGGTCTCCCTGTGTTGCCCAGGTTGGTCTCTAGTGTGTGATTTATCCTGCATAACCTCAATACAACCTTCAAAAGCAGGGATTTCACATAGTTGCATTACTCTCTTTTAATCCTCAGACGAAGTTTTGCCAGTTGTCCCAATCATTTTCTTTATAGCAAAAGAATCCAGCTCCAAATCACATGGTGCATTTAGTTGTCATGTTTCTTCAGCTTCCTTAAATGCTGAAAGATGGAATAGTTCCTTGATCTTTCCTTGACTTTCATGATCTTGACACTTTTCAAGATAACAGGTCAGCCGGGCGTGGTGGCTCATGCCTGTAATCCCAGCACTTTGGGAGGCTGAGGTGGGTGGATCACCTGAGGTAAGGAGTTCAAGACCAGCCTGGCCAACATGGTGAAACCCCATCTCTACTAAAAATACAAAAAAAAAAAAAAAAAATTAGCCAGATCTGGTGGCGTGCACCCCAGCCACCCGGGTGTAATCTCAGCTATCTGGGAGGCTGAGGCAGGAGAATCACTTGAGCCAGGGAGGCGGAGGTTGCAGTGAGCTTGAGATCATGCCACTGCACTCCAGCCTGGGCCACAGAGTGAGACTCCATCTCAAAAAAAAAAAAAAAAAAAAGATAATAGGTCAGTTATTTTGTAGAATGTCCCTTAAGTTTCCTCCATACTTGGATTCAGGTTATGCATCCTTGGCAGGAGTATCACAGAAGTGATTTTTCTCATTGCATCTTATCAAGTGGTTCATGGTTTCAATTTGTCCTGTTAATAATGATGTTCATTTTGGTCTGTTGACTAAGATGGTGTCTGCTAGTCTTCTCCACTCCTTTGTAATTAGTAACTCCTTTGTAATCAGTAAGAATTCTGTGAAAAGCCATTAGGATGCTGCTGCATTTGTGCAAACTAGAGTCAGTGGTGGCTTTCACTGAGATAATGGCACAGCAGTGGAGAGGCAGGGGCATGTTTCATAAAATTCAGGAAATACAACCCACAGGCCTTGGTAGCTATTTGGATATGAGGAATGAGAGAAAGGGAGAAACTAACAGTGGTGCTAATAGAGTTCCCATCTGGGCAGCTGGGTGTGCAAGTGCACTTGGTAGGTGTGTAAATTAGCTCTACCATTGTGGAAAGTGGTGTGGTGATTCCTCAAAAAGCTGAAAACAGAACTATTCGATCCAGCAATCCCATTATTGGGTATACCCAAAGAAATATAAATCATTCCGCCGTAAAGACACATTCACATGTATCTTCATTGCAGCACTATTCACAATAGCAAAGACATGGAATAGACCTAAATGCCCATCAGTGATAGACTGGATAAAGAAAATGTGGTATATATACACCATGGAATACTATGCAGCCATAAAAAAGAATGAGATCATGTCCTTCACAGGAACATGGAAAGAGCTGGAGGCCATCATCCTCTGCAAACTAATGCAGGACAGAAAACCAAATACCACATGTTCTCACTTATAAGTGGGAGCTAAATGATGAGAACATGTGGACACAAAGGTGAAAACAACAGACGCCGAGGTCTATTTAAGGGCAGAGTGTAGGAGGAGGGAGAGGATCAGAAAAAAAATAACTGTTGGGTACTAAGCTTAGTACCTGGGTGATAAAATAATCTGTATAAGAAATCCCCGCTACACAAGTTTACCTATATAACAAACCTGCACATGTACCCCTGAACCTAAAATAAAAGTTAAAAAAAATAAAAATTGATATTCTGATTGTCAAATATAAATGGAAAGTTAAAAAAAAACTTAAAATAGCTAAAAACAATTTTGACAAAGGAAGAAATCCAGAGGACCTACACTACTAAATCTGAGAATTACCATTAAGTTACAGTCATCAAGACAGCTTAGTATCGATGGAATGACAGATATAGAGATCAATAGATGAGAATAGAGTGAGAAATAGACCTATACATATAGGGTTAATTGATTTTCAGTGGTGCCAGGATAATTCAATGGGAGAAATACAATCTTTTTAACAAATGGTATTGAATCCAATGGATAGCTTCATGAAAAATAATTAAACCTTGGGCCGAGCGCAGTGGCTCATGCCTGTAATCCCAGCAATTTGGGAGGCCAAAGTGGGCAGATCTCTTGAAGTCAGGAGTTCAAGACCAGCCTGGCCAACATGGTGAAACCCTGAGTCCACTAAAAATACAAAACTTAGCCAGGTGTGGTGGCAGGCGCCTGTAATTCCAGCTACTCGGGAGTCTGAGGCAGGAGAATCACTTGAACCTGAGAGGCAGAGATTGTGACACTGCACTCCAGACAGAGTGAGACTCCATCTCAATAAAATAAAATAAAATAAAATAAAATAAAATAAAATAAAATAAAATAAAATAAAATAAATTTTGACTCTCACTTCACACCATACACAAAAATTAACTCAAAATGAATCATAGACCTAAATGTAAATGCTGATTATAAAATTTCAAATAAAAAATAGAAAAAAAATCTTTGCACAAACTTTAAAGATTAATAAATTAGAGTTCATTAAAATTAGAACTTCTGCTCTTCAAAAGCCACCATTAAGAAAATGAAAAGGTAAGGCACAAACTGGAAGAAAATGTTCATAGCACATATATCTAACAAATAGCTTGCATCCAGAATATAGGAGGAACTTTACAACTCTATATTAAGAATGCAAATCAGAAGACTTTTTATGATGAAAAAAATTTAAAACATAAAAGAAGATAAGCAAATGGCCAAGAAGTAATTTTAAAAAGCTCAACATTATTAGTTACCAGGGAAATGCAAAGTAAAACCATAATAAGAGCATCCTACACCCAGCAAAATGGCTCGAATTTAAAAGACTGGTGATATGAAATGTTGGTGAGGGTACAGAGGAACTGGAACTCTCATATACTGCTGGTGGGAAAATAATATGATGCAACCACTTGGAGAGCAGTTTAGCAGTTTCTAATAAAGTTCAAATATACTTACTATACAACCTATACAACCCAGAAATTGCTCACCTACTGAAATTAAATTCCTCCAGAAGAATTTAAAATATGATACATCTACACAAAGACCACTATACAAATGCTCTTAGCAGCTTTATTCATAATAGCCAAAAACTAGAAACAATCTAAATATTCATCAGTAGTATATGGATTTAAAAAATTGTGGTATGTTTATATGATGGAATATTACATAGCAATAAAAAGGAGTACAATAGCAACATATGAATTTCAAAAATGTGTGGAGCAAAAGAAGCAAGATACAGAAGAGTATATAATGTATTATTCCATATATTTGAATTTCTAGAAATGAAAAATCTAATTTATGTTGACAAAAAGCAGATAAATGTTTTCCTGGGACCAAGGGGACTGACTACAAAGGGGCATGAGAAACCTTTTTGGGGGTGGTAAAAATGTGCTAATTTATCTGAGGTATGTAACTATGAGTAGAATTACTAATCATAGCGTGGTTGTATGTTCTGGTTTATGGACCATCAGACCTTTTCCCAAAGTGGTTATACCAATGGTGGTGGTTTACACTCCCACCAGCAGTATACAAGAGTCTCAGTTGCTCTATATCCTCAACACTTGATACTGTGAGTCTTTTTAATTTTAGCCACACTGATGGATATGTAGTAGTAATTTGTTATTTTAATTCACATTCTCTGAAGACTTTCCAATGTGTATTGGCTTTGGAAAATGCTTTTGAGACCTTTTGCCCATTTTGAAAATTAAAATTGAGTTATCTGTATTTTTCTGATTATATTGTAGAATTTCTTTGTATAATGTGGAATTGAGTTGTTTGCCAAATGTAAATGTCAGTATAGCTTAACTTTGTATTATTCTTTTTATAAGTGAGGATGAACATCTTTTTATTAAGAACCATTTGTATTTGTTTTTCTGAAGAGTCTTTATCCTTTGCCCATTTTTAAAATTGTTTTGGCATTATTTCATATAAATGATAGGAACTCTTTATATTATATATTAAGAAGATTAGCCTTTTGCCTTAATATCAATGGCATGTTTTTTTCTTAGCTTGACACTTGTCTTTTGGCTTCGCTTATGGTGTACTTTTTGGCCACGCAGGGTTTTTTCTTTTTTTTTTTTTTAAAGAATTTATCAACCTTTTCTTTTAGATGTGTAGTCATTTTTAAGTCCAATGTCCCCATTAGATACCAAAGAGAGGTGATGTCAGGCAATGTCTAGCCGCCTCGGACTGAGCCTACGGAAGGGCCTGAGCTAGTAGGGAGGGGAACAGGGGCTCAAGTCCTCTTTCTGCTACTTATGAGCTGTGGATCTTTAGGCAGGTTACTTTACCTCCCCTTGGGGCAGTTTCTTTTTCTGCAAAATGGGGATATTGGGGCCCACCTTACAGAGTTGATGTAACAATTAAATGAGATATTGTACAAAAAGCACCTAACGCACAGCTAGCACAGAGTATAAACACTCCATACAAGGTACTTCTCTCTCTCTAAATGGGGTGTGTGTGTGTGTGTGTGTGTAACAGGTGTAAATAAATGTGTGTGTGTCTGTGAGTGGGAGGAAGCAGGGCCCAGCTGTAGGATACAACACACAGTTGGCTCATTTACTCATGGCCTCCAGATTAAAAAGCGGCTCCAAGTATTTACAAGCCCCCGGATAATTGCAAATCCCACGGCCTGGCTCCAGGCCAGACCACTCTGCCTACACTCCCTTCCCCCACCTCCTCCACTGGTGGTCAGAACCTGGCTCCCCTACTCCCTCACTGGGATGGCCTGGCCCATAGATACCCAGAGGATGTGAGACTCCAGGGTGGTCTTGAAGGGGAGAGGCTGGGGCCTTGGTGGTCTGCTAAGCCTTCTGGAGATCCCCATCTGGACTGATTGCCTGCTCTGGGGACCTCTCCAGGCAAGGAGATCAGTGTACAGCCAGTGAGTAGAGGGGCTCCACATGGCCTGGTGCTCTCCCCCTTGACACCTTGGCTCAGCCAGACTTGCAAATCTCATTCCCCAACATACTGGAGTTCGTAGAGCAAGTGGGGCTTTATGTCTCAGTGTTGCTGAGAAAGGGCCAGGAATTCCCTTTTTGTATATCCAATTCTTCCAGAGTTCTGGGAGAGCTGGCAGTTTAAAGGACTCCTGCTGAGAATCTTCCAGGCAGACCAGGTTACCTCTTCCCTGTGGAGCTTTGTGAAGCTGTTTTTCTCTGACTTTGCTAAAGATGAGAGGTGCATAGACACCTCTGGAACCAGCTGGAAAGTTGGCATGAGGCCAGGGAGGTCTCTCTGTTTCCCCAGTAGTGCCAGTCAGCCTCACAGGGCTCTGGTGCTAGGAAAGGGCTCATGGGCAGCAAATCCATGCTCCTTCTTGTCCTACTCACTAGGGAAGGGGGCACCAAGAAGGGATATGATTTGCCTGAGGTCACTACATTAGAAGCAAGTTCAGGCAGAGATCTAGAAACCAGGAGCACACTCTTTCCTCCCTTCATGTTCCCAGCATCAGGCATAGGGTCTTTAGTGTAATGGGAGCTCAAAGTGATGGTTGGCTGGATTCAAACACCAGGTTTCCTGATGGCTGATCCAGTACTGATCTAGTTCTCTCCCAAGATGGCCCTGGAAATATTCTATGCAGAGAAATACTTTGTAAGATCCTTGTTGAGGGTAACTGTGGTAGATTAAAGACGGCTGCAAGATCATGGCTATTCCTCCATGGAGAGGTGGGGCCCCATTCCCCTCTGCTTGAAACTAGGCTGGGCTTAGTACCTCACCTGACAAATTGAATGATGTGGAAGTGATGTTCTAGGACTTCCGAGGCTAGGTCATAAGCAGCTTAGCAGCTTCTACTTTAGCCATTAGTTAGCACTCCCTCTTGTAAACCTGAGCTTCCATGTAAGAAGTCCAGCCACGCTGAGACCGCCAGGCCAGAGAACTCACTTGCAGGCCTCTGGCTGACAGCATCTCTGAGTCCAGCCTTCTCACTTCCCCTAAACACACACCAGACACGGGAGCGATGCCGTCTTGGGCCCTCCAGTCCATCTGCCCTCTCCATCCCACTTAGGCAACCACCACTAATGCCATGTGAGGCAAAGAATCACCTAGTGAGTCCTGCCTGGATTTCCGATCTTCAAATTCATAAGATGCCATCAAATGGTGCTTGTTTTAATCTACCTGAGTTTTGGTGACGTTTGTTACACAATAATAAATAACTGTAGGAAAACTTTCCCTCTTCAGGAGCTGCTGTTGAGCCCATTCCAGAGTGAGTACAGGCAAACTTACCCAGCCCCAAATATTACAAATGTAACCTGGCTGCCAACTGGCACAAAAAGCTAAACCTAAGTCTCACATAGCAAGCACTGCGCGCAAGGCACTCTGTTCACACATAATTCTCAAGCCACCTTTTTAGATAGTTTCGTGTGATGTCTCCATTTTACCAGAGAGGAAATGGAGGCAAAGGTTAACAGACTTGCCCAAGACCACACAACTAACAAGTTGCACAGCTGAGACTCAAAACCCACGCCTTTTTCCAGAGTCTATGTGTATTGTCTCCCTCGATGGGTGGGTGCTTCCTGGGGCTCTCCCCACTTAGGAGACATCATGCCTGCACAGGCTGTGTGGGTGACATGAGGGACTCTGGAGTAGACGTGAGAGTGAGAGTTCCAGTGCCCAGGAGAGCTGCCTCCAGGGTGATGAATGAGTCCAAACCTCAGGCCCAACCTCGTTCCATCCACCCAAGCCCCCTCCTCAGGCCCCTGCCACAGCTGCCACCATCACAGCCTCCTATCCAATTACAAGCCCCAGACTACACCCCTCCCTACCTCCTCCTCCTCCTCCTTCCAGTCCGCAGGAGGGCAGAGACCCATCCTTCCTGGGAACAGTGCTAAAGCTGGAGCACAAATCTGTCAAAGGCCGTGCCAGCTGCTGTCATTGCTGTGGCCCCCGCTTGCTGAGCTCATTCCCTGGGGTCCAAGGCAGCTGGTGCTGAAGAGGGACAGGAATGAGGGCCCTGCAGTGAGGATGTGTGGAATCCTGCAGTTGCCTTTGTTTAGATGTGTCAGACCACACCAGGCCTGGGCTCTGCACCTGCTGCTGGAGGAAATCACCTCCCACCTCCCATCCAGTGCATGAGCATGTACACACACACAGTGCCACCTCTACCTTCCGCTCAGGGTGCGCTCACTCTCTCTCTCTCTCTCTCTCTCACACACACACACACACACACACACAGAGTGTCTCCTCTACCTCCCACTTCAGTGTGTGCTCACACACATACACATACGTATGCTGACATAGTGTCACCTCAACCTCCCACTCAGGGTATGTTTATACACAATACACACACACACACACAGAGTGTCCCTTCTACCTCCCACTTCAGTGTTCAGTGTGTACTGACACACACACACATCCAGTGTCACCTCTACCACCCATTCAGCGGCCTCCCACACAGTTGGTTCAGTGTGTGGAAGCGATGTGGAAGCTCCCACATAGGCCTGGTAATACTGGTCTTTCCCGCTTAGTTGGTGACTCTTTCCTAATCTATTTTTATTTTCAGAGATGGGGTCTCAGAGTCTCAGGGCCTCGCTCTGTTGCCCAGACTGAAGTGCAGGGTTGCAATCAGGGCTCACTGCAGCCTCCAACTCCTGAGCTCAAGGGATCCTCCTGCCTTAGCCTCCCAAGTAGCTGGGACTACAGGCGTGTACCACAACAGCTGGATAATTTTTTTTTAACTTTTTGTCGAGACTTTTTTCACTTTGCCCAGGCTGGTCTTGAACTCCTGGACTCAGGTGACCCTCCTGCCTCAGCCTCCTGAGTAGCTGAGATTACAAGCATAAGCCACCATGCTCGACCCTGTTCCTAATCAGTTTTCCCATCAGAAAAATTGGTTAATCAAAGCATCAAACTTATAGGTTTTGATATTTCAGGTCCTTACCAAATGATTGTTGAATAAAACCAAAGAGTCACTCCCCAAATCTATCATTCGTCCCTATGGTGCAGGTCCCTAACCCCACTCCCTGTACACTTTCCCTTCCTTCCCACCATCCCACACACACATGGACCTTGACCTGAGCTGCTCCTTATCAGGCCTGCCTTCTACCCTGAGAGTCCATGAGCTGCCTTCCTCATGGCCACGCTCTGAGGCCTGAAGTGGGTGGTCAGAGGAGCTTCCTATGTTTTGGAAATGTATCTAATACTTGGAAAGACGTGACAAGCTCACTGGATGTTCTTTCAAAGCCACACTAGAGCATGGTCCAACAGACCCTCTAAGGGTCATCTGACTCTCCAGGGGAAAGTAGCTTCAATTGACCCACTGTTTTCTACTGATTAGACCCAGACTCTGTAAATGAGATATTAACTTACAGGGAAATAGAGGCTGGTAAATTGGAAGTGACTCCTGTCTGCTAGAAAAGATAAGCCCAGAGCCGGGCGTGGTCGCTCACACCTATAATCCCCGCATTTTGGGAGGCTAAGGTGGGTGGATCACGAGGTCAGGAGTTCAAGATCAGCCTGGCCAATATGGTGAAACCCCGTCTCTACTAAAAATACAAAAATTAGCTGGGTATGGTGGTGGGCACCTGTAGTCCCAGCTACTCTGGAGGCTGAGGCAGGAGAAACGCTTGACCCTGGAAGGTGGAGGTTGCAGTGAGCCAAGATTGCACCACTGACTCCAGCCTGGGTGAGAGAGTGAGACTCTATCTCAAAAAAAAAAAAAAAAAAAAAGAAAAGAAAAGAAAAGAAAAAAGAAAAGATAAGCCCAAAGGTTAATGTCCTAGACAACTTTTGTCATCCTGCTGGTTCCCTCATTAATAAGTCCCTGACCAATTCTCACTATAGCCTGTATGAGAATCATGATTTCAACTTTGCAAAAATTATGCTTCAACGCTGATCTCAAGTTTCCAGAGGATGTCAGAATTGGGGTGAGAGGACCTCTGAGGGTGGAAATTGGGAGGAAGAAGGTTGAAGTCACTGTGAAGGATGACAGGCTGTAGGGTGGAGAAGAAGACTGAGCTTAAGGCAGGAAATGCCCCTGTGTCCTGAGTAAATGGTGCTGAGGATGCTCGTGGGAATATGTGGGGTGGGGGTGTGTGGGGGAGGCAGGGAGAGAGGAGCAGACAGAACTGGAAGAGGTGATGGCTAAACAACAGTGGTCAAGCAAAGTGGCCACCAAGCCAGGAGCTCATTGGTCCGTCTTCCTAAACCTGAGAGAGAAGGTGGATGAGGAAGTCTGGTCTCTATGAGAGAGTGTTTCAAAGAAAAGAAACCTCAAAAAAATTCTCGTGTAGTAAAAGGAATGTTCCAGAAGTCTTGGTGATACGAGTTTTTTGAAGGAGGTGGGGGTGAATATGGAAGATGGCAGACTGCAAGGAGCAGCTCCTCAGGTCCAGGAATGAAGGCAGCAGGGTGGGAAGCCTTCCGGAAGGCAAGCTGAATCATAATGAGGCCTGTGACAGACTGACCAGACCTGGGGCTTCCTACTGGAACAGGGCCTGGTGTGGACTCAGAGATCAGGGATGCTTCAAGTCTGAGTTCTGAATGCTGGGCAGGGACCATTAGGGTTTTTCTTGGTGGGCTGGGCTAGAGGAGACAACTATGGAGTTGGTCACACTTCATGTGTGACCACAGCAGCTTTTAACAGAAGCACCCTAGAAACCACTGGTACAAGGACAGTATCAGGTGGCAAGGAGCAGCCATAAGGCCCCCCAGCAGCATATCTGCACCACCAGGGCTGTGATTACCAGCAAGTCCCACCCTCAGAGCTGCTGCTGGCACAGACTCATCAGCTGTGAGCTTCAGGTTTCTTCTAATGAGGAGGCTGATGAATCAAACTGGCTAGTTTAAAATTACTCTCCACTCAAGAAAGGAATGAGCTTAATAGCCCCAAGTAAAATGGGGCAGTAGCACATTACTGCGGCTGGTCAGGATGCAGACGTTGGCTCACTCATCTCTGTAACCCCAGCCCTCCAGCTTGGGGGCCTTTCTCTCTAAAATTCTGACAGTTTCAGAGACTCCCCTCTACACCCAGTTGCTGCGCCACTGTTTATTTACCATAATAAAGATAAATTCCACTTTCCTCATTGGATAAAAACAAACAAAACAAAAAATCTCTGCTGCTTTATTTTGTATAGATGCCTCAAAAAGGATGTCTCCCAGGTTCACAAACCATCCTTTCCAAAGGTCAAAATTTTAGCCCACCTAACTCCACTTTTTGAGGTCAATACATTTCCCTGGTTAGCAGGTCTCACCTGTGGCCCTCCTGGGCCCTGCCCGAGATCCAGTGTAGAATCTCCAAGGGGAGAGACTAGAAAAATCACTCTTTCAAGTGAATTTGGTAATGAGGCAAGGACTGGGTAGGTTTAGATTAGAACCTGTCCAGTTTGCTAACAAGATAGTACGCTGGGTTCTGCACACATTTCTAGACAAAGTTCTGGCAAGGCTATTCCAGAATCTTACCTCACCACTAGGTTCACCCCGGGGTGGGGAGATGGGGGGCAGATGAACTTGGCTCCACAGAGTGCAACTTCTCTCCAGCACCCATTCCTCATTTCTGTATGGGTAGAATCTAGTTAAAGAGAACCATGGTGAAGACGGCAGTCGTCTGTGGAGCAGTCTCTGAGGGGCGAAGCAGCCAGGGTATTGTGGGAGCTAGCCTACCACAGGTGGAACACTCACTCATTGCCAGAGAGGCTCCGCGTCACTGTGGACCTCCGAGGTGGACGAGGCCTGCGGTGAAGCTGGCTTCCACCACTTACAGCTGCATGGCCATGATGGGTAATAACCTCTTTAAGGTGTAGTCCACTCCTTTGGAACATGCAGAGAACAGTAATTCTTTCAGGGTTGTTGTGAGGTTTGTCTGCCACAAAGAACAGAAATTACTCAGCATAGAGCCTGACACATAGTCAGTGCTCAGTAAGTGCCAGCTACTATATATTCGACAAACACTGGGTAAAAATAAGAAAAACAAAACAAAAACAGATAGGCATGGCCCCAGCACAGAACTTACAGAGTACAGGGTCTTAAAGGGACATTTCACTCTAAAATAATAGAAGACAATGGGTATTTGTTTTTAAAGTGACAGGAAAATAACTGGGGAAAAGCACAGGGTTGATTCAGAGATGAGTTTTTTTCTGACCCCTAGAAGCAGGGAAAAAAAAAAAAAAAAAGAGGAAGAGAGTTCTGACCTTGCACGTTCTTTAGACCTAAGTTTGTTGGAGCTAAAATAGAGTATAGGGGCACAGAAAAGGGGTGTGTCTTACACATTGCAGAGCCTTTAGCCTTGCGACAAATTGTTACCCCTGCACCTGCCCTAATGTGTCTGACAGCTTGGCTACCTGGAACTGTTTTGAGTTGTCAACATCCATATCCCTTCTGATATTGTCGGCTCTGTGTTCCCACCAAAATCCCATCTTGTAGTTCCCATAATCGCCACATCTCGTGGGAGGGACCAGGTGGAGATAATTGATTCGTGGGGGTGGTTTTGCCCCATCCTGCTCTCGTGATAGTGAGTGAGTTCTCACAAGACCTGATGGTTTTATAAGGGGCTTCCCCCGCTTCACTGGGTGCTTAGGCTGTCTTCTGCCAGCCTGTGAAGAGGTGTTTTCCACCGTGATTGTGAGTTTCCTGAGGCCTCCCCAGTCATGTGGAACTGTGAGTCAATTAAACCTCTTTTCTTTATAAATTTCCCAGTCTCAGGTATTCCCTTCATGGCAGTGTGAGAATAGACTAATACACCTCCCTACGTCAAATGTCCCAAGTGTCTCCTTAAAAACCCTCTTATGGCTGGGTGCGGTGGCTCACGCCTGTAATCCCAGAATTTTGGGAGGCCGAGGGGGGCAGATCATTTGAGGCCAGGAGTTCGAGACCAGCTTGACCTACATAGTGAAACCCCGTCTCTACTAAAATACAAAAATTAGCCGGGCATGGTGGCAGGAGCCTGTAATCCCAGCTACTTGGGAGGCTGAGGCAGGAGAATTGCTTGAACCCAGGAGGTAGAGGTTACAGTGAGCTGAGATCATGCCACTGCACTCCAACCTGGGCTACAGAGCAAGACTCTTTCTCAAACAAAAAACCCTCTTATACCTACAAATTACAAAGTGAAACACATTTAATTGGATGTGAGAACCAAAAGAGAAATGAAATGCTTGGGGGCAGAACCACAATCCTGCTCTTCAGAGTGGGCAGATGAAGCAGGGCTGGGCCAGGCTCTTGCGAGAAAGCAGAGTGCTAAGCGGCAGGGTCAGGAACAGGCACAGGGCAGTGGTAGTGCTCAGCGTGCAACCTTTCCCAGTCCTCCCACTACCAATCCTCCACTAGTCTTTTCCTTTTCAAAATTGGGAGTAGAGACTAGGGTTGGGCCAGGTGAGAGGAGTTGAAAGTTAACTGCTAGAGAATAGCAGAATCAAAGGCACTCAGCTGGCAACTACTCTGCCAAGATGCACGTGGGGCATACAGCGCGAGAAAAGGGGCTCCTGGTTTTGAATTTGCGGCTCCTCCTCAGGTGCCATCTGAAAGAGCCTCCATCACCCAGGATCTTGTTCAAAGCCTCCTGCTTTTGTGGCATGGCGTCCCAAGAGTGTGAGGATGGAGACAGCAGGAAACAATACACCCCAGATTTGTAGACAGCTCTGAAACCAACTGGTTCAAAGGTGCTTTTTGCCCTTCCTTGTGGCTGGTCTGTCTACAAGTGTTGGCACTGGTTTCATTTTGAATTTTAAAATGGCAGCTAGAGAGGTTGGTGGACTAAGATAAGCCAGGACTCTACTCTCAGTTCCACTGCTTTCCAACAGAAATTGTTAGACAAGTTACTTTGCCCTCATGAAACTTAGTTCCTCTTCTGCAAACTGGGGTTACCACCACCCACTTCAAAGTTGCTGCCCTTAAGAGAGACGATAAAAGTGCCCATCTGGTAGCTAGTAGGTAATTATTATGCACAAGGTGTATACATTGATATACAAAAAGAAACTATCTCTGAAAGACTGTAATCCTTCTGCCCCAAGGGATCAAGAAATTACTTGAAATCAATGAACCCCTCTTTTTCATCTACTTAGCCAAGGGCAGAAGTTAGATGAACAGACCCCCTGCCTAGAAGCATGTGCATAAGAAAAAGAAAAACCAAAAGGCAAGGATCACTGAGAAGACCTGTTTGGCACCAGCTTCAGTGGTTTCTCTTTTTTGAGGTTTCTCAGAATCTCACAAATGAGATGAGCTCTGTCCATCACAAGGCCATGCTCCACGGTCATGCCAGCATTCCCATCACTGTCAAGGCAGATGTTGCATCTCAGAGGATGAGATTTAGCCTGCTGTGTGACCCCTGTGCTGAGGTACAGGGGCAGGGCTGTGTGTGGGCTCCCACATGCCTGCTCACCATGGGGATGAACCCTTTATTCTTAAGCAGTAGGGAAACGGGACTTCTGGAGCAATCCTAAAGCACATAATAATCTCACATAACAGCCACATAATCACAAGGCTGCAGGGATTCTAATAAGATTTCTAACAAGAAAAGAAGCAAGTATTCCCTTCACTCTGTGAAAGAACATAAGAGACGCTGATTCAGAGTGTCTTGTTGGGGAGATGACTTAAAAATGATAAACTGAAAAGCAACATAATAGGTGAAGCTGTTTCAATTAAGGGATGCCAGGTTAGAGACAGAGCAAATGAGGAAAATTATAATAGAACAACCTCTTCTGGGTTTATATGAAGATTGAGAAAGTATAGAGGAACAAACTGCTCTGAGGAGAAACAAGTAGGGCTACTGCAAGAAAGGACTGTGATGGTTGATATTGTCAACTTGACTGAATTGAGGAATGCAAAGAATTGTTGCTGGGTGTGTTTGTGAGGGTGATGCCAAAGGAGATTAACATTTGAGTCAGTGGACTAGGAGAGGCAGACCCACCTTCAATCTGGGTGGGCAGCATCTAATCAGCTGCCAGTGCAGCTAGAATAAAACAGGCAGATGGAAAGAGCAGACTTCCTGAGACTTCCAGTCTTCATCTTTCTCCTGTGCTGGATGCCTCCTGTCCTCTAACATTGGACTCCAAGCTCTTCAGCTTTTGAACTCTTGGACTTATATCAGTGGTTTGCCAGGGGCTCTCAGGTCTTCAGCCAGACTGAAGGCTGCACTGTTGGCTTCCCTACTTTTGAGGTTTTGAGACTGACTGGTTTCCTTGCTCCTCAGCTTGCAGACAGTCTAATGCGGGACTTCACCTTGTGATCATGTGAGTCAATACTCCTTAATAAACTACCCTTCATATATACATCTATCCTATTCTGTCCCTCTAGAGAACCCTAATACAGACTGCAATTTTGTTAACAAGATCCCATTAAATAGATGCTGCATACCTTTCTAAGCAGCAATCCAACCTGTTGCAAGCACTAGGTACCTTGGCTAAAAGCATCCAATTACTGAGCTGCAGTTAACTCGTAGCTCAAACTCTTGCAACAGAGAAATCTCAAGAATATCACACCTTGACCATCTCATTGCTCCTGGAACTCTAAGAAACTAGAGTTTGAAAAACTAGACTGAAAAAATGGAGGGGTTGGCATGTGTCAAGGGCCCCCTCTAGTGGCTCTGGGAAAAAAGTGAAGTAATTTGGGATTTAGGATACTGGGAGAAAAAGCAGCAGCCCAATGATGAAGAAAACCTCAGCCTTATCTACCTTTGCAGCCATCATTTCTAATTCTGAAGTGGTACAATAGATTCCTGTGTTTGAAGACCTCTCCTAGCAAAGGCCTCTGCCTCAGAAGTGTCAGGGACCTTTAGTACATTATACCTTAACTGCCTCTGTTAACTTAGTCCCAAATGATCTGCCTTAAACCCACGTCCTTCAATTTTCTATGGTGGTGGGTTTTTTCCACCCATATGTAGTTCCATGTTTCCAGCCTTTATCGCCATCATTGTTAATTACTGAATAATTTTAGGTGTATATTTATAAAGCCAAAGCAGGACTTGTGATCACTGTACACTTTAATGTTTGATAATCAACTTTCCAGGCACTGACCTGAACACACAAGTATCCATGAGATAACATTCAAACCTTAATGTCTCTTTCCAATAATAGACTTATACCAACCAATGTGAGGACTCGAGAGAGGAAATAAATCCATGTGCTTCTTGCAAACCTAATTGCTAGGCTGCCTCATGACCCTGAGCAATTACTGGCTGCCACAAGGGCTCTTACACCCAGGAGACTCTGTGTCTAGGAAGTGGAGAGTGAGTGCCACATGGTGGCAGATTTATGGAGCAACGCTGGCATCTTTCATGCAGAAGACTGGCAGCCAGGAATAATCCAGTCCCCCTAGGACACTGAGATAAGTGATCAGAGTGTAGCTAAATAAGTGCAGTCTAAAGAAAATAGGAGGAGTGGGGAGGCAAAAGGCAAAGAAAACCAGAGATGGTGAATTGTGCCCTTAAAATCTGTTTCTCTGTGTCATGTGGAGGATCAATCAACACTGCACTATCTCTCTCCCATTTTCATAGTTAACTTGGGAGAAAAAAAGAGCTAATGTACTAGAGTCTGTCCTGCTTGCGAAGGAAAGCCAGGACTTGGTTCTGACTCTGTGGGTTATTAAGCTGTGTGTGCTCATTTATTCATTTGGGTCACTTACCTAATCTGGGCTTCAGATTTCCTCGTCTATAAAATTAAGGTATTAAACTAAAAAATTTTGTATCTCTGGATCTAAATATATCCTTCAAAGTCCTAACTTAGAAAAAGTGTAGATATGAAAGCCACTTTATTTTTTTGAGACAGAGTCTCGCTCAGTCGCCCAGGCTGGAGTGCAGTGGCACAATCTCAGCTCACTGCAAGCTCTGCCTCCCAGGTTCACGCCATTCTCCTGCCTCAGCCTCCCGAGTACCTGGGACTACAGGCGCCCGCCACCAGGCCCGGCTAATTTTTTGTATTTTTAGTAGAGACAGGGTTTCACCGTGATAGCCAGGATGCTCTGGATCTCCTAACCTCGTGATCCACCCACCTCGGCCTCCCGAAGTGTTGGGATTACAGGCGTGAGCCAACACGCCTGGCCGAAAGCGATTTTTAAGAAGACACGTTTTGTGAAATCTGAGCTCTTGCCAAAATAATATTCCTTCTAGAAATGTTAACCGCTTTATCAAGAATTACTTAATGTGACCAAAATAAAAGCTTTAACACTTCTAGGCAATAGGCAATTGAAACAGATTCTGTTCTTACTTTTCCCGGATGAAAAGAATAATTGTTTCTTCCAAAAGATAAAACTAAGGAAACAAGGATATCACTGTTCAATCTTCACACAAAAGGAGAGGATAATTTCCACCTAATTACATATAATTTGAAAACAAAAAAGGGCCAGCTGCAGTGACTCACACCTGTAATTCTAACACTTTCAGAAGCCAAGGATCACTTGAGGCCAGGAGTTCGAGACTAGCCTGGGCAAAGTGAGACCCCCCCCCCCCCCCCCCATCTACTTAAAAAATTAGAAATCAGCCGGTGTGTTAGCACACACCTGTAATTCTAGCTACCTACTTGGGACGGTGCCCTGAGAGGAACCCTTGAGCCCAGGAGTTGGAGATTGCAGTGAGCTATGATTGAACCACTGTACTCCAGCCTGAACGACAGAGTGAGGCCCTATCTTCTCTTAAAAAAAAAAGAAAAAAAAAAAAAGAAAGAAAAAAATACCAAGTAGGGAAGGAAAGATCTTCCTAACTTCTAAGTAGCAGGCTAACACTTTGCTGTTACCATTTAAACTGCATTAATGTGCAACTGGTTCCATTTACACTTCCCTCCATTTAAGATAGCAGACTAAGCATAAATACACAAACCTGGATTATCAGTGTTCCAGGATAAGAAGATACGCCTAAGTAAAAAGATGCAGAATGAATATTATTTCATAAATATAACTTTTTTTTTTGAGACAGGGTCTTGCTCTGTTGCCAGGCTGGAGTGCAGTGGCATGATCATGGCGCATTGTAGCCTCAACCTCCCAGGCTCAAGTGACCCCTTCCACCTCAGCCTCCCAAGTAGCTGGGACTACAGGTGTAGCCACCACACCCAGCTAATTTTTAAATTTTTTGTAGAAATCGGGTCTCACTACGTTGCACAGGCTGGTCTCAAACTCCTGCCTCAAATGATCATCCTGCTCCAGCTTCTAAAAATGTTGGTATTACAGGTATGAACCACTATACCTAGCAGAATTTTTAAGAAAATGATTTCTTAAATCTTTAAGACAGAACATAATCTCTGCACCTCTGTGGCAAGCACCCAACAACTGGAAGCTGTATCCTGTGTAAGACCATTGCTGGGTGATAGTGAAATCTGAATACTGTTCACTTTACTTAAACACTGGTATTCTCCCTTTGTGGGAAGCTGAATCAAAGTACTAGTCCTTTTATTAAGAGAGTTTGTTTTTTTGTTTTTTTGTTTTGACGGAGTCTCGCTGTGTCTCCCAGGCTGGAGTGCAGTGGTGCGATCTCAGCTCACTGCAACCTCCACCGCCCAGATTCAAGTGATTCTCCTGCCTCAGCCTCCCAAGCAGCTGGGACTATAGGTCCGCATCACCTCGCCCGGCTAATTTTTAGTAGAAACAGGGTTTCACCATGTTGGCCAGGCTGGTCTTGAACTCTTGACCTTAAGTGATCCGCCTGCCTCAGCCTCCCAAAGTGCTGTGATTACAGGCGCCGAGCCACCGCGCCTGGCCTAGATAGTTGTTAAAAGAGAAACACCTTTTAAGAATTAACTAAATATTTCCAAAGACCTGTTTGCTATTGCTTACTTTATTTATTTTTTTTTTTTGAGATGGAGTCTCGCTCTGTCGCCCAGGCTGGAGGGCAGTGGCACGATCTAGGCTCACTGCAAGCTCTGCCTCCCGGGCTACCGCCATTCTCCTGCCTCAGCCTCCACAGTAGCTGGGACTACAGACGCCCACCACCACACCTGGAGAATCTTTTGTATTTTTAGTGGAGATGGGATTTCACCAGGTTAGCCAGGATGGTCTCGATCTCCTGACCTCGTGATCCACCCACCTCGGCCTCCCAAAGTGCTGGGATTACAGGCGTGAACCACCACGCCTGGCCGGCTATTGCTTACTTTTAAAAAAGAAATCCTCCCTTTATATTTCTCCCTTTTCTACTGACTATATTATTCACAGTAAAATTATTTCTATAAATTGCATCATTTTCTAAAATTACTATTTCACTAATTTTGAGTAGACAAATCCTTAATCTACATACTAACCATTTCATATTTTACATTTTTTTCAAAAAGAGCATAAAGAGTATACAAAAATCCTTACAAATATTCACACTCTGACTTCTAGGAATCTACGCTGGGAAAATAATCCTAAATGTTGGGAGTTTTATGTATAAAAATGTTGATCTGTTTTTTAATTCATTTTTGGTACTTTAGCCAAAAGAAAACGATCTAAGCCTCCAGTGGGATATTTAAGTAAATTATGCTACTTCTACTTGACAGAATAGTGTATGACTATTAAAATCTTGTTTCCAAAGCACTAAAACAGGAATATTTTATATTATTACTAAATTAAGAATCTAAGATATAAAATTATACACCTAGAGTAAACATAAAAGTAAACCACAAAACTTTTTATGAAGATTTGAAGGAAATGCCCCAAAATATTAATATTGGCAGGCCAAAGCAGATGATCACCTGAGCCCAGGAGTTCAAGGTTGCAGTGAGCTGTGATCCTGCCACCGCACTCCAGCGTGGGTGATGGGATGAGACCCCCCCCACCATCTCTTAAAATATATGTTCTTCAATTCCACTATGGTGAATGTAATGCATTTGTAACAGTATTAACAAAATCTCCAAGTGGAAGAATCAGTACTATTCTGAGGAAAGGACTATCCAGCCAAAGAGAAGCATAGATTTTCTTATGAATCACTGGCTAACTCCTTGGGTAAATGTCTGTCCTTCCTCTAAGTTTCTGAGTTAAGCATGCTCAGGAATGTCACATTTTTCTATTCAGTTTCATTAGAATTAATTCATGACTAAGATATCGCAAAGAATATAGGCTTTTACAAAAATTTTGTTTCATCATTTAGGTGCTTTATTGTTATAAATTTACTGGCATTTCATTATACTAATATCCTTGGGGAAATGCTTAAGAACAATATTAAGAAGTTCTAGAATGATGCTATGTTTGTAACATCCCTTGAATTGAATCCTGGAACTTACCTTACACCAAATTCTGTATTATAAGGGGTTAGTCATATCAGAACAACTCTACAAATCGTAAACTATACACACCAAGCATTCATGATGAATATTCTTAGGTAGTTGTTTAAAAAAAATTCTTGGGTAACTGTGTAAGAAAAATGGTAGAAATATTAGAAAGATATTATAGTTACGTAACCCTTTGAACGGAGTCATAGAACATATACCAAATTCTCTATTATAGATCAGTTATGTTATAGCAAAGCTACAAAGTATAAATAATACACCGAACATTTAAAGATTCAGCCAGTCAAAATGAAAACCCAAAGTAAACTCACATTTTTAAATTCAATTTAAAGTCCCATTACTATTTCTTTATTTTAAAAGTATCTCTTTAGGTATTTCTGGTTTCCAATGATGGAAGAGTAGCTCCTAACAAATTCTCCTGCAGATAACCAGTATAAACTCAGGCCAGGGAAATCAAGAAAAAGAAATTAAAGGTAAATATTTGAAAAGGAAGAAATAAAACTGCCTCTTTCTTGCAAATGACATGACTGTCTATGTAGAAAATCTCAATCTACAAAAAGCTACGAGGACTATTGAGGTAGTTTTCCAGGGTCACAGGAGACCCCCAGTGCTTAAAGACCTACTTTCAAAGAAAAGAGTAGTATGGAAAGGGAAAAAAAATGTAACTTCACAACAAAGAAACCTGGCAAGTACAATGTTGGGTAGGTGATCAAGGTAAACATCAGTGATAAAACATGTTAATAATATGTACTATTATATGAGGTAATGAGAATACTTCGCTTCTGTGGTATTAGCTCCAATCTAACCATGAGAAAAATATTAGACAAACCTAATTTGAGGGACATTCTACAAAATATCTGAATATTCTTCAAAATTGTCAAGATATGATAAACAATGACAGAGAAATTGTCACAGACTAGAGGAGATATAAGTAAATGTAATGTATCCTCTGTGGGATCCTAGAAAAGAAAAAGGGCCTTAGTGGAAAAACTAGTCAAATCTGAATAAAATCTTGAGCTTAGTTGATAGTAATGTATCAATGATAAATATACCATGGTAGGGGCTGATTTTGTGCTTCCCTTCCCAAATTCACATGTTGAAGTCCTAACCCTCAATACCTCAAATTTAACTGTATTTGGAGACAGGCCTTTTAAAGAGGTGATTAAGTTAAAATGAGGCCTTACATCCAATCTGATTAGTGTTCTCACTGGAAGAGACTATGACAAATGAAAAGCCACATAAAACACTATATTAGTCATAAAACCGATTATTTAATTGAAGCTATAAAAAAGGCAGTATAAGTGATAAAATAATTAGGAAAGAATATTTAGCATGTTTCAAAACATTTAAAATAGGAGCAGAACATTTTACAAAAAGTTGTACAGGAAATTAAATTCTTAAACTATAAGTACAAACATGACATTACAAAGTATCTTATAAAATACAAAGACAAATATAAAAGGACTATGATGCTTTAAGTCTGAAAACTATTGGCCAAATATTTAGGTTTAAATTTACAGTTCCTGGGTATGAGAATCATATTACTATATACATCTCCCAAACCAGTAGGTAGTATTTTCCAATTAACCATGTGTGGTATCATCTTCTACAAAGTCTTTGGCCATCTCTGCTGTGATCACATCAATATGACTAACCTGAAGAATAAATGTTAAAAACAAAAATCTGTTAAATACATCAGTGTTTACATTGTATAGGGTAAATATATACAGCCTATCAACTACATTTTTTAATTTTTAATTTTTTTTTTTTGTTTTGAGATGGAGTCTTGCTCTGTTGCCCAGGCTGGAGTGCAGTGGCACCATCTTGGCTCACTGCTACCTCCGCCTCCCAGGTTCAAGCAATTATTCTGCCTCAGCCTCCCAAGTAGCTGGGACTACAGGTGCACGCCAGCATGCCCAGGTAATTTTTGTATTTTTAGTAGAGATGGGGGTTTCACCATACTGGCCACGTTGGTCTCAAACTCCTGACCTGGTTATCTACCTGCCTTGGCCTCCCGAAGCGCTGGGATTACAGGCATGAGCCACTGCGCCCGGCCTATCACCTATATTTTACATATGAAGGAAAATAATTCTGAAGCACTGACTTATAAAACCTTTATTTACAGTGGTGTTTGTTCAATGCATGGATTTTAAAAATACGTATTTTAATGCTCTGAAGAAATAAATATCATGCCTAAACATCTAAACTACCTTTTTGTTCACTTTCTATTACTTTGCTATTTCATCAAGAATTTTAAGGTTGGGAAGACACCCAGGAAGAGCTATGCAGTCCATACAAATGAACATATGTAATTGTTAAAGACTGCATTACAGAAGCATTGAATAGACTGGACAGAAAGATATTGTTTGTTAATGCCAATGAAAATAAAACCAATGCAATGCCATAAAATACTGCTAAACTTCATAGTTATTTGAAGGAAAAGTTCTTTCTTTACAAAGACATCAGATAAGCAAAGACTTTCTAAGTTTTCTTTCACTATTTAAGTAACATAAAATCAGAATTCAACAAATATAATTAAATACAAACTTAAACTCAATGTAAAATAAAATTACCTTATTTCTGAACTTTACACCATAGAATTTGTCAGCTGACTCAAGCAGTTCAGGCCTAAAAGTAGTTGTAATAAACTGAGCATGTACAGCAAGTTCCATAATCATATCTGTAAAAAGAAAATAGTGCTTTAACAAATTTCTCTTTTCAGCAGATCTGAAAATTTAAAAAGCAACTATCTTTACTCTTACTAAAATTCAAAACTGCCTGAGTTTGATTTTTTCATATATACATCAGCAAATATTACCAGCTTATTGTTAAATATAAAACCAAAACTGTACTGAAACTGTACCTGACACAGCCTTTCTGTGCTGAGCATCCAGAGCCTGGTCAATCTCATCAAACAAGTAAAATGGAGCCGGGTCACATTTCTGAATGGCAAAAATCAGAGCAAGGGCTACCAAGGATTTCTGTCCACCTGAAAGCTGTTGCATTTCTCTCATTTCACCTTGTTTTCCTGTAAATGACACCTAAAAATAAACATATTATGAGTTAATATCCTAAAGGGCAGAATCACCACCATCTTTCAAAAGTAACTTGCATATGATGCACCAATCAGATTTGCAAAAGATACTATAAATTCTATTACGGTAATGCTCTGAGGAAAATGGAATATAAAGGTATTTTACCCTAATTCCAACTCCAGTAAACTGGTCAACTGATGGGACACTGCTTTGTGAGCCAGAACCCCTCTCACTCTCACCACTCCCTTCTCCTTCATCTTGAGACTGACTGCCCTCCACATCTCCTTTCTTCATCACCAAAGTAGCTTTGCCACCAGGTACTAACTTCTGGAATACTTCACTGAAGTTCTTGGATACCTTAAAACAAAAGCAGATTGAAATATAAATTTTGCTTAGAATTATATATAACACTTAAGTAAAATATTTAAAAGCAACCAATTATTTTTTAATCTTAAGAACAAGGATAACAGACTAGATCCTTCTAAGGGCTGTGTAAAACATTCAAGTTACTGTAAACCTATATGCTAGGTTTGTTCACATGTATTAGATTCACCTGTTAATGAGGAAAAACGCTTTAAAATCTTTACAAACTGAAAATAGCTGAAGCTTTTGTCCTCTGTGTGTATGTTTTAACTACAAAGCGAAACATACCTGTTTGAAAGTTAACTGAATAGCTTCATATTTCCGAAGTTCAAGTACATTCATCAGTTCCATGATCGATTTGTAACCCCTATCTAACTCTTCTTGACGCTTTATTAACTTTTCTTTCTGCTCGGAGAAATTTACAAACTGATCCAAAGCCTTTTTGTTAACATGGCTGTACTTCTTTAATTCTGTGTTGCACTGCTCAAGTTTTCGAAACAACTATAAAGAGAAAATATGTATTCATATAAATAAATTTATATACTGAGCAATTTGTAACAAGACTTCAAATTTAAAACCAACCTGTTTGAGGCTCAGTGTCTGGTACTTTTCAAATGCTTCCTGGGGAAGTGATCCAAGTTCTCGAATTTTCTTCATACACTCTTCTTTCTTCTTCAATAGCATGCCTTGCCGATTTGTCATCTTTTCCAGTTCTTTAGTATCATGATTTATAGCATCCATATGTTCTTTTTCCATATTTTTCCAGCGCTCCATACTCTTCTGAAGCTCCTTAATTCCAGCTTCTGTTTTATCAATGGAATTGTCCAAATCTAAGATGGGGGGAAACAAAATTAGGCTATAATACCTATAAAGCCAGTGTTATATGTTGAGTAAAGATTTTTATGATCAAACCTACCAAAATAGGTTTTAGGTTTTGTGTTTAAAATTTTCTGTGACAATTTATGAACCACGTTAAGTCAGTACAAAATTAGAAGTATATATGAGTCACTCAAATATATAATTTTCATTATTCAATGTTAATGCTTACAAACTATAGTTATTTTCTAGCAACTAAGTGATAAGAGAAACTTTAGTCAGGTATTTCATATTTTATCAACAAAATGAATCATTTATGGTCTCAAAATTGTCATAAACATTTCAGTAAAACAAAAGTTACTATTTATAGTCAACTTCCTAAATTCCATTTGCTATACATTGTTTATAATGGAAAACAAAAAATCATTAGTATATGCTTCTGCCTATTTGGACATTTCATTCTGTAGTAAACAATTTTATAAAACATGCATATAAACAAAATTTTACTACATAAAAATTCACCTTCTGATCGTGCCATAGTGTCTTTTACTCTTTTATTGATGGCTTCAAGTTCTGATGTTGTGGCTGTGAGAACAGTACCCCCTTCTGTCTCTCTCAGCTCATTAAGTTCCTGTAACAAAAAATACAAATTCCATTAGTTTCAAATGTTATGACTGCCAACATTTTCTATAGCTATTGTCTGAATAAACATTCAAGAAAACAAAAAAATATAAATACTTCATATAATTACAAATACTTAGAAGTATCCATTAAAGGGAAGAAAAAAAAGACATAATTACTAGAAAATTTCTAAGCATCTAACCACCACTGAAAAAATATTAACTAACATTTACTAAGTACTTAGAATGTGTCAGGATAGCAATTATATAAAACAAGTATGATAAAGCTTAATTTACACAAGAAACTGAGGCTTAGAAATAGTGACTTGTCCAAAATCACACACTAGGTGGCAGAATTCCAACCCAAGGCCCACAAGACACTAAGCTGTCTGTCCCCAAAGCCCATGCTTTCAATCAGAGCCTCTGATATAACCACTTGCAATAGGTCATGGCCACCAAGGAGCCCTTTAAAAAAAAAAAAAAAACACATACACACCTGTTCTACTTGGTCCAAGCGTTTTCTCAGATTCTCATTGAGATAAGTCTCTACTCGAGTAATAATACCTTCTAATTTAATTCTTTCATTTAGCAACTGTCTGTTTTCCTAGAATTAAGAAAAAGTTGTCTATATAAGCATGTACATTTCACACACAGGAATGGTGCTCATTTGCTGTCCTCTCTAGTACTTGTGCTCACGTGAGCTGAAATGAAGTTTAATATGTTATATTCTTCAAAAAAGCCCTATACTTTCTTCATTTTTCTCTTATCAATTCATAATGTTAAATTTTTGTGGCTGGCTCTTTTTATAACGCATGCTGTCAAAAACAGTTTCTTTAAACGCTTTTCATTTTTTAGAATCGGTGTTGGTAGTTTACATCTATGCAGTTTTAAAAATCAATTAAAATGCTTAATCAAAACATTAAATATGTAAAGGCAGTAAGATATAAATATGGTAAGGCTAACAAGCTCAAACTCATAGCAATACTTACAACTAATAAGTAACGCTAATTAACTAAATTTTAAGGAAATGAAAATGTCTTGTATAATCCTAACCTAGCTAGAATGGTTTAGAAAAACAAAATCTTATTTACTCCTATGTATATTAAAAGTCCAAGCCTCATTTTAATATTTTCTCAGTTCTTTTCTTTCATATTCCCCTAGTTAGCAAGAAAGGCCCTTTTCACAATAGCCAATTACTAACGAATTTTTTTTCCAGTCAGCTGTCTACTTACCTGCTGAAGTTGACGAATCTCATCATTCAGTGCATCTACTCTCTTCTGATCTTCCAAACTCAGTTGAGAAAGCAAATCAGTTCCCAGTTCTGCTTTCAATGACTCTCTGGTAGACTCCATAGCATGCAAGCTTGCCTCCAAACTCTGTAAGCTACGTTGCTATATGACATTATCCATTTATTAGTAAGGTATTAGCCACTGTATTACTTATAGTGAAAATTTTAAAACAATCTATATTTGATTGAGCTAAATACATAGACATATCAACTCAAATATTAGGTGCCTATTAATTTGGTAATTAGGACTCTAGCAACAAGAAAAATATGATGTAATAGTATAGGTGGGGCAGATCATATTCCATGATTAAACTATACAAAAATCTTCAGGCATATTATAAGAACAAAAAGTTGCCAGGCGCAGTGGCTCATGCCTGTAACCCCAGCACTTTGGGAGGCCAAGGTGGGTGGATCACGAGGTCAGGAGTTCGAGACGAGCCTGGCCAACATGGTGAAACCCGTCTCTACTGAAAATACAAAAATTAGCTGGGTGTGGAGGCACACGCCTGTAATCCCAGCTACTCCAGAGGCCGAGGCAGGAGAATCGCTTGAACCCAGGAAGTGGAGGTTGCAGTGAGCCGAGATCACGCCATTGCACTCCAGCCTGGGCGATAGGGTGAGACTCCATCCCCCTCAAAAAAAAAAAGTTGTCAGAATATGTTGGGATGGTACAACTGTAGGCACATCTTTTTTTTTTTTTTTAAGCTCTTTGTAGTTTTAGTATTATACTACGTAAAAGATTTGTCAAAACTGTCAAGTTTATGAGACCAATAACACTATCACTTATAAGTTTGCTTTCTAATTTTAATACAATACAATCTGGACAAAACGGAATCAAATATTCAACTAATTCCATTGTGCTTCAGATAAAAATGGTTACTAACAAAAACTGACCATCAGACAGTACTCTTATGTCATAGCTTCAAATGCCTATTTGTTCAATGAAGGTGGAAAGTTTGAACGTGCCAACAATAGGAGACTTTGGGTATCCATGGATTTAAGAATGGTAAAATAGATGTAGATATCCAAAAGTATGGGTCTAGCCTGGGCACAGTGGCTCACACCTGTATTCCCAGCACTTTGGGAGGGCAAGACAGGTGGATCATCTGAGGTCAGGAGTTTGAGACAAGCCTGGACAATATGGTGAAACCCCATGTCTACTAAAAACACAAAATTAGCCGGATGTGGTGGCGTACGTCTGTAGTCCCAGCTACTCAGGAGGCTGAGACAGGAAAATCGCTTGAACCCAGGAGGTGGAGGCTGCAGTGAGCTGAGAATGCACCACTGCACTCCAGCCTGGGTGAGACAGAGACTCTGTCTTAAAAAAAAAAAAAAAAGGTATGGGTCCAAACAAAAATGAAACATAAAATTCAAGGATAACCCATATAATGTATGATCCATATTTCCATATTATTAATCTGTAACAATTGATCTATTACCAAAGATATACTTACGAACCTTAGGCATGAAGGTTTTCTCTGACTGCTGCCTCTTCTCTTTTAGCATCTTCATTTCTGATAATATGCTATCTCTAGATGCTTTAAATTTCCTTTGCTGGGTCTCGATCTGTTGCATTTGGTTCATCAACTGATCAATTTCATTATTAATCCATATACAAGGCTAAGGAAAATTATCTCCAGGTTGTAAATATATCGTATGTTCTTAATTCTTTTTAGACACAACACCATGTAACCCTTCCTTTTCTTTACCCCCAAATAACATTTATGTCCTCAAATTTATGGACCAAAACAATGCTGAACTATATTACCCAAAATGCATTCAATCATAAAGAAGCTTGAAACATTTCACCCCATTTCACTCTCATAATAACATGTATACTGTTTTACTAAAAGTTATACAAAACAAATTCTTGGAAAACCATAAAGGAGGTTAGGTGAAATCTAACAATATTACATACTTTTAAATATCTTTTCATTCAACAAATGTTTACTGTTACTATGCTTAAGGCACTATGTTAAGGGTTTATGTATGAAGAGTTCTTGCCATGTGTGGAATAATTCAGTCTAGCTGGATTATCAAACACAGGAAGACAGCTGGTATACACTGTGAACATCCTCCTTTTCCTCGGTATTTCCCCATACTCTCTTTGTGTTAACATCTTGCCAAATTCAGGCAGTTCTTTAAAGTGCGATATGCAGACCCCTGCAAGGTCAAAGCTCAGGTGCTTATTTTTCTTTTTCTGTGCTTGCATTGATGGCACAGAAGTTATAAATCTGCAGTTCTTAAAAAATGCCAGTTTCACCTGAAGCAGTTAAAAATCACTAACTTTATATCTATTCTTGATGCTCAAGTACCTATATTTTTCAACTTGTGTGGCGAAATGGAAAGCACACATAAAGTACTTCTTATACCAAAGCACCATGGTGGTTTTAAGAAAATCCACATATACAATTGTTTCATTTGTGAACTGAACTAACCACTCCTCATGTAGCACCATTTTTATGTAAAAAAAAAACTATGGTTACTCCGACTTGGTTATCTGACAGCCATTTCCTCCACTAACATTAAATCTGCACCAAATAACTTCAAGACAGTAAAATCTAACATTTTTCACCCTCCCCTGCCACCTTTTTTTTTTTTTTTTTTTTGAGACAGGGTCCCACTTTGTCACCCAGGCTGGAGTGCAGTGGTTCGATCTCAGCTCACCGCAACCTCCACCTCCCAGGCTCAAGTGATCTTCCTGCCTCAGCCTCCAAAGTAGCTGGGACTACAGGCCTGTGCCACTGCACAAGTACAATAAACTGCCAGTCCTTATATATTTGACTTCTAAGCAGTATGTAACATTGCTGATGTCTCCCCCACTCTCTTCCTTAAAACATTATCTCTTGCTTACATAAATTTAACAGGGAAGAAGGAAAAAAAAAACTACCAAGGTTTTACTTGTACAATTCACAAACTGATCCTTCTCAGTTTCCTCTTTCTTTGCCTGATACAACCTTTATTTTGGTGTTCTATGGGTTCTTTTCTTCCAAGTGACTTCATGGTATTAGCTACTTAACACTTAAGCAAAGAATCATTAAAATAGCTTTTAGTCTTCAAGAGCTAAACAAACATAAGCTCTTGAACTTAAATAAAACACAAGAAATTTTTAATATGTGAAAAAACAAAAGATTATATATGGCAACCAAAACACAGTTCTTCCCCCCACAATATCTATCATTATGCACAAAACAAAAAGATATTTTCAATATTTCTGCGCAGGTTTTCATTGAGCTTTGCTTCAAGTTCACCTAGTTCTTCTTCTGCTTTTCTAACATCTTTTTGCAATTCAAGTCGAGACTTCCTTGTGTCATAATAACCTCCAGTTAGAGCACCCCGATGGCTGACTTGGTCACCTATAAACACAACATATGTAATAGGTCTGTACAACTTTTTTATTCAATGATAAATTGACTTATAACAAAAAAACTAACCTACAGGCTTTAAGTAATGAGAATTGAAAATAATTTAAACCACCCTGAAAAAATTTTGCTTTTCAATGCTAGAATTTTTTTTTTTTTTTTTTTTGAGACAGGGTCTTGCTCTGTTGCTCAGGCTGGAGTACAGTGGTGCAGTCATAGCTCACTGCAACCTCAAACTCCTGGATTCAAGTGATCCTCCTGCTTCAGCCTCCTGAGTGGCTATGACTACAGGTGTGCATCACCACACCTTTTTTGTAGAGACCAGGTCTTGCTATGTGCCCAGGCGGTTCTCGAACTCCTGGCCTCAAGTGATCCTCATGCTTCAGCCTCTCAAGTATCTGGGATTACAGAGTCAAGCCACTGTGCCCAGCCAAAATTTGCAGTCTTTTTAAAAAAAAAAAAAAAAAGACCCTCCAGTTGAACCTGAACATCTACCAGAGGGCAAGGAAGTGAAGACTAAAGAGGAAATATTAGTAGGACACAGGACCTAGCCTGAAACTTCCACTGGACATATTTGGGAAAATTTGAGCATCAAAATAACAATACCAATGTAATAACACATTGAATTTTTAAAAAAAGAATTCATGAATCACAGTGATACTTTAAAAAATGAAAATTGGAGACTCTTTTCTACAGAAGAGTGACAGCTAATAAATGCAGCAGCAATAACAGAATTTATGAATCACCATTTTGAAACCCCCCAGTGTAACAACTGATTCAGGCAAGAGTCAACAAAGGTGCTAAAGCAACTGAAGTTGTTGGGAGAACCTGACTTGAAGAATAATCTCACATATTATTAAATTACAAAGGGGCAAAGGGATACCTTTACAACGGAGAGATCTGCAGGTGATCAAACCTAGTATCACTAAAAATGGGACACATTATATGACACCATAAGTACATATCATTCATGTAGCATTCATGCCAACAATATTTAAACAATGATGAGGAAGCAATAAGACAAATCCAGAAAATGGAACTTTTCTGGATTTCTCTGGGTGGGGAGAAGGGAGCAGGAGGAACTGTCTTATATTTAAAGAATCTAGACCGGGCATGGTGGCTCACGCCTGTAATCCCAGCACTTTGGGAGGTTGAGGCGGGCGGATCACCTGAGGTCAGGAGTTCAAGACCAGCCTGACCAACATAGAGAAACCCCGTCTCTACTAAATACAAAATTAGCCGGGCATAGTGGCACATGTCTGTAATCCCAGCTACTTGGGAGGCTGCGGCAGGAGAATCGCTTGAACCCGGGAGGCGGAGGTGGTGCTGAGCTGAGATCATGCCACTGCACTCCAGCCTGGGCTCGAAACTCCATCTCAAAAAAAAAAATAAATAAAGAGAAGACACTATATGCATACTTGATTTAATCCTAAATAGAAAAATATTTTAGGATAATTGAGAAAATTTGAATATGGATACTTTTTAGAGGATATTAGGTTGATGTTAAATTTCTTAGGTGTAACAATGATACTGTGGCTATACAAAAGAATGTTCTTATTGTTAGGAGATGCATGCTTAAATTTTAGAGATGACATGTCATGATGTTTTACTTATTCTTGGATGGTTCAAAAACAACCACAACAAAATGTACATATACAGAAACAAAGCTTGCGGGGAGACGGGTTTACCTGCTTTCTTCAACAAATAAAGAGGAAAAAAAAAAATTGAGGGCAGGTAAACTAAACCTATATACTGGAGGTTCTTAACCTGGATTTCAAAGATAAAATTCAGAAGATCTGTGATTTGAGTAGGAAAAAAATTTACATCTTTATTAACCTCAAAATGAGATTTAGCATTTCCCTTCTATAACGAACACAAGAACCACAGTAGTAGTATTAGTATCTGTGACTACCGAAAGAAGAGCTATTTTCATATTAGGTAACACTTGTCAGATGTCAAAATATTGTTTACATGTATCAGTACTTCAAACTTATGGTAGTTATTAGACCCACTACTATCTTGTTTTTTGAATACATTAAAGAATTATATATTTTTTAAAATAACCATGCGAATACAATTCATCTCCTTTGTGATCCAAAGTATTTTAATTTATGCACTAAAAATTGTGTTGAATGTGGCTTTTGTTGTGGAAAAGAAAAAAAGTAAAAAAAAAAAAATTGTGAAGAAGGATCCATAGGCTTCAAACAGCCAAAGCAGTCCACGCTGCAAAAAAGGTTAAGAACCCCTGCTATATACCAAATGATTACATTTCAGAGACATCAACTAAATATCAAGTACGAACCCTGTCTGGACTCTTAATTGAACAAACCAACTATTTAAAAAACGATAAAATAATTGAAAATAAATTTTTCTTTTTTTTTTGAGACAGGGTCTTGCTCTATCACCCAGGCTGGAGTGCAGGGGTGTGATCTTGGCTCACTGCACCCTCTGCCTCCCAGGTTTAAGCCATTCTCATGCCTCAGCCTTCTGAGTAGTTGGGATTACAGGTGTGCACCATCACACCCAGCTAATTTTTTGTATTTTTAGTAGAGATGGGGTTTCACCATGTTGGCTAAGCTAGTCTTGAATTCCCTCCTCAAGTTATCCACCTGCCTCAGCCTCCCAAAGTGCTGGGGTTATATATAGATGTGAGCCACCACGCCCGGCCAAAGGCAAAGGATGAATTTTTCGAATACTCTCAAAACCAGAATGTCTCCAAAATACTGTAAGATATATTCATCAGACATGCATACAGCTCAACTGACATATTATACAGATTATATGTCTCTTTGTTTTTTGAGACAGAGTCTCGCTCTGTCACCCAAGCTGGAGTGCAGTGGCGTGATCTCAGCTCACTGCAACCACTGCCTCCCAGGTTCAAGCAATTCTCCTGCCCCAGCCTCCTGAGTAGCTAGGACTACAGGTGCACACCACCACACCCAGCTAATCTTTGTATTTTTAGTGGAGACAGGGTTTTGCCTCGTTAGCCAGGCTGGTCTTGAACTCCTGACTTCAGGTGATCCACCTGCCTCAGCCTCCCAAAGTGCTGGGATTACAGGCATAAGCCATTGCGCCCAGCCAGATTATATGTTTTAAATGATTTGTTAGAATTTATCTGTTTAAAGCTAAGAATTAGTATTACAAACCTTCCAAAGTAATACAGTCCATAGTGAAAGCACGGGCCAGCTGGGTTGAAACTTCCATGCTACGACAAATAAGAGTCTTTCCAAACACATGTTTGAAAGCTTTGTCAAATCTGGGATTGTACCTCAGTTTGCTGATCATAGGAATAGCATCCTAAAAATGAAATTTTGTCAACAGAGAGATCACAACACAGTTAACTAAAAACTTAGAATTACGAAATTACATCTTTATGAAATACAAATAAACCATAAACACCATTATATTTCAAAACGATTGGCGTTTTCCCTGAAGTAGTTAGAAGACTCATTCCACTAGAATATCCTGGTGATTTTGCTCTTGTAATCAAGGTTTTCAATAGTAGAGCCTAATAGTGCTAAAGAGTTTAGTGGTTCTGAAGCTAGACTGCCCAAATTCAAACACTGGTTTCACCATTTATCAGATGTGTACTGTGGACAAGTTGCTTAACTTCCTCAGATAATAGTTACTTTATCTACGAAATCGTAGACAATACATACCTTCCTTATAAAGTTGTGAAGACTAAATGAGTTAATATATGCAAAACTTACGATAGTATCTCTCACATAAAAGGGCTAAATATAAATAGTACTTCCTCAAAATGTTTTAATTTTACATATTTTATATATCTAAATTAGATATTCAGGAAAATATTCTGTCAGATAAAATTTCATGGCCGGGCACGGTGGCTCACGCCTGTAATCCCAGCACTTTGGGAGGCCGAGGCGGGTGGATCACGAGGTCAGGAGATCGAGACCATCCTGGCTAACATGGTGAAACCCCGTCTCTACTAAAAATACTAAAAATTAGCCGGGCGTGGTGGTGGGCGCCTGTAGTCCCAGCTACTCGGGAGGCTGAGGCAGGAGAATGGCGTGAACCCAGGAGGCGGAGCTTGCAGTGAGCCGAGATCGCGCCACTGCACTCCAGCCTGGGCGACAGAGCGAGACTCTGTCTCAAAAAAAAAAAAAAAAAAAAAATTTCATTTCCTCTCTCCTAAACTGTTAGAACAGGGTTTTTAAAATTATGAAAATATATCCCATATATAGAAAAATGTAGTTAAGTATTCAGTGTAAATTAATAGAACACCAACATAACCACCACACAAGAAACAGAGCACTGCTGACACCCCAGAAGTCATGGGTGTGCTCCTTTCCTAATCACAAAGCAGTTACCTACAGTGGTTACCTGCCAGAAACGACCACTGCCGTGACTGTGCTAATCACTTCCTTGCACTTCCCAGTTCTATATATATATATATATTTTTTTTTTTTTTTGAGATGGAGTCTTGCTCTGTTACCAGGATGAAGCACAGTGGCATGATCTTGGCTCACTGCAACCTCTGCCTCCCCAGTTCAAGCGATTTTCCCGCTTCAGCCTCCCAAGTACCTGGGATTACAGGTGCCTACTACCACGTCCAGCTAATTTTTTGTATTTTTAGTAGAGACAGGGTTTTGCCATGTTGGCCAGGCTGGTCTTGAACTCCTAACCTCAGGTGATCTGCCCACCTCCCTCTCCCAAAGTGAGGGGATTACAGGCGTGAGCCACCGAGCCTGGCCCTAAGTTTGGTTTTGTTTTCTCAGCGTAAATGGAACCACGCTCCATGTACTCCTTTGTCTCTCGTTCCATTCATACATCATGTTTTTGAGACTCGATTTTTCTTACCCAAACTTCAAAGACAATTTGTAGATGTGATAGCAGAAAAAGTCAGACCCTTTGATAGCTTACAAGATTCTTAATGTTCCACTTAAATTATTGATCATTCTCATGGGGTTTCAGCTTTAACTTCAGAGGATGGTAAAACAGCTGATACTACCATCAACATTCTGAAGTCAAGTACCTCAAAGCAATTATACTGTTCTAAGAATGGTGTCTGAAGAATATTTTTAATCCACCTAAAGTGCACTTTTGTTACCAACAAAAGCAATATTATGCTTCCGAAGTCTATCACCTTACTAGCCATTTTTTTCATTTAATCCTAAGTACATCAAGACACTTTATACATGACAGTTCCTTGGGAATCTTTCTCCAACTCTCTAACCTTAATTATGTCACTCCCAGATATGCTCTCAAAGTATCCTGTACTTACGCTTTTAACACTGCACATTTGCAATGATTTGTTTCATATCTTAGCTTTTTTCTCTTCTTTTTAAATGATCCTCCCACTTCAGCCTCCCAAGTAGCTGGGATTACAGGCGTGCATCACCACACCAATCATAGCTGTCACTTCTGTCTCCCTCCCCAAAACCCACTCAGCACTAAGGTCCATGGGAAGACAGATATTTTTATCTCATACACCACTGAATCCCAGTGTATAGTGCCTGGGCACTAGCAACCTGTTAGACTATGTGATAAAAAATAACATTATAAAAGAGAAATACACCTTATCACACAATGACTCACATTGGTTTCAGGATAGGCTGTATCCCTGACATCTAATTTGTTAAGAGGCAGAAAAGTAACCTCTCCAGGAAGATTCATTTTATTAAACTCCATTAAAATCTTCGTGCTGACTTCATCTGAATCAACAATGTGATAAAATAACCTAAATATAAACAGAGTAAGACAAATCTTTATTGGTACTCAGGGTTTCCCCATGTTGCCCAAACTTATCAATCCTCCCACCTCAGCCTCCTGCATAGCTGGGACTAAAGGTGTGCACTTTTAAAATGTTATAAACACTTAAGCATCAAACAGTTTTTTCCTATATAATCCAAATAATTTTGGAAAATAAGACTACCTTAAAATTCCAATGGTGGGGAGGGAGAAACTCCCAAAAGGGGAAAGTTCTGGCTTCTATAATTAGGAACAAATACTTAGCAGCTACTTGTTTAATTAGAAAGTTAAGGAACCGAGATATAAAAAGATAATGGAAGATATGTTGTACAAAAACTACAAAAGTTGTTTCTTAAGCTATTCTTATTCCCTCTTCTAAAAATGCTAAATATCAAGCAAAAGCTTTAACCTGTTTCCAGCAGTGACTTCCACGCATGTGTAGAAAGCTGGTTCACATTCAAAGTTATTCATTACAATACCATGATAGCCATTTTGAACATGCTGGTTTATTCCTTTTCGACGAAAGTGGTCTAGCACTTTGTTTATGCTGTCTATTCCATTTAAAATGGCCTGTAAATTGTCAGAAATGAAAAATATTAAAATAATATCATCAATGGCACTCCTGGTAAGGAATGAGCCCACAACACCATACATTTTAAAAATATACCAGTGATTAAACTAAACATCCTCTCCAACAAACACATCACCTCCTCACAATATGCCAACTACATGTAACACCTTATATGAAAGGTTCTGTTCTATAACAGTAGTGTTAAAAATGGGCTCTTTATCTGAACATCAAAAGTGCTATTAATAGTATGTGTAGTAATAAAACTATTTAATCTCTATCATTTCATATTTAGAAGATAATTTGGACTCCTATTTATCACTTGGAACCTATGACCTACACCTTGAAAGGTAAAAAATTATTAAGTAACGATTAACTCAATGACTCAGAGTAAACAGAGGTGATGAAAAGAACCTGCCCACCTTTCCTGTTGCTGCTCTAAGAAGTTGTTGCTTCTTTTCAAGATCTTCTCTTTTAGCAGCAAGTGCTTGCTGTTCTGCATTCTCTTCTCTCCACAAGTAGCTAATAAATAAAAAGTAGACTGTCTTTAATTTTAAACACATATGAGGATGCATTAACAGTATACAGTTTAGAATCAAAATACAGAAAACAAGCCTGACCGGTTAACTTGTAACTTAAAGACCACATAACAGCTAGTAACGAACATTACTGAAAACATTAATGCACATTTTAGTCTATACTAACTTTCTTTCACTTTGTAGTTCATCTTTCTTATTTTTTACTTCGTAATATTTTCTGTCCAGTTCTTCTACTCGAGCTTTGACTTCATTAAGATCCTGGTCCAGTTTCTATGGAAATAAAAATAAATTTAAAATTCAATTTCATGAAACTAATCTACACTGACAGAAAGCAGATCAGTGGTTGCAGATGGATGGGGAAGGCGGACAAAAGGTGAGGCAGGAATTACAAAGGGGTATGGAAAACACTTTTGGGTAATAAACATGTTTATTGTCTTAACTGTGGTGATGGTTTTACCGATGTATACGTATGTCAAAACTCATCAAATTATATACCTTATTTTTGCCACTTTCCTGACTAGGAAAAATGATATACACTAAATATGTACAATTTACTGTATGTGAATTATACCTCAATGATGCTGTTGAAAAATCCAATTTCAGTTTTTGTTTTTTCGTTTTTTGTATTTTTAGTAGAGACGGGGTTTCACCGTGTTAGCCAGGATGGTCTCAATCTCCTGACCTCATGATCCGCCCGTCTCGGCCTCCCAAAGTGCTGAGATTACAGGCGTGAGACACTGCGCCCGGCCCATTTCAGTTTTTAAAAGTTGTCTTTAGGCAAAAGAGCATACCACCAGAAAACACAAACCATTAAATACTCTAAAACATGTTGCTAAATGTTAATTTGTTCATTAGTGATCTAAATCTTCCTATTTCTATAATATACACTCCAGAATTTTAGAAAAAAAATTCTAAGTTCTCATAATAGTCCATTATATACTTTCATACTGCCCCCTCTACACACACACACAACAGAACACAAAAACTATTTTCAACTATTTTACATTCAAGAAAAATGAGTTAAAAATCTTGGCAGAACCTATAAGAAATCTATAAGAACCTAACGTAAGATGCTGTTTCCTTAAGGAGAATTAATGAACTGTATTCATTAATTTAGTAGATTATACTGAGCTGAAAAAATCCAATAGCCTCATTGGCTAGAGTTTAAGGAAGCTGACGCTTCATCCACTTAGTGAAGTTACCAAAACCCCAGTATGTACCAGGCATTCTTAGAAGAGCTGGGGAATCATAAAAGACCAAAGCAAACAAAAATCCTTGCCTTATTGGGAAGCAATAAGACAAGCAAAATAAAGCTGAAGATCATCCTTCAGGGGAAGGGCTTCAAACTGCTTCATAAAGTAATTACATTCATCTGTTTGTATTATAACTAATTATTGTCAGATATCAAAGTAATTGTAAATATTCCCACAGAGTACTAACAATTATTCGTCCTCAGTAGTAACACTGACTTTTTGTCCAAAATTTTAATGAACAAAAGTCAATGTTACTACTAATTCCACTGACAAAAAGTCAATGTTACTACTGAGTCATAAAATCTTAGATCGGCCGGGCGCAGTGGCTCACACCTGTAATCCCAGCACTTTGGGAGGCCGAGGTGGGCAGCTCATGAAGTCAAGAGATGGAGATCATCCTGGGCAACATCGTGAAACCCCGTCTCTACTGAAACAAAAATTAGCCAGGCGTGATGGCACACGCCTGTAGTCCCAGCTACTGGGGGAGGCTGAGGCAGGAGAATCACTTGAACCCAGGAGGGGGAGGTTGCAGTGAGCCGAGATTGTGCCACTGCACTCCAACCTGGTGACACAGCAAGACTCTGTCTCAAAAAATCTTGGATAATCAGAATGACTTTTAACATCTTGGATAATTAAACCCTTTAATTCTACACATAAGGAATTTGGGACTCAGTGGTATCTGAAACCATAAAAGAGTTAACAAATTCCCTATGTAAAATTTAACTTTTCTGCAGCAATTACTTAATTCATCCCCAGGCTATCTGAACACGTGCTAAAAGAAGAGTATAAACCTTGAAAAGTCAGTTTTCCTAAATTAATGTTTCAACTTTCACAGTCCTAAACAATTCAAAGACTGTTGTGTTATTAACTAGCATTACAGCTTACAGTATTTTTTTTTTTTTTTTTTTTCTTTGAGACGGAGTCTCGCTCTGTCGTCCAGGCTGGAGTGCAGTGGTGCAATCTTGGCTCACTGCAAGATCTGCCTCCCAGGTTCACGCCATTCTCCTGCCTCAGCCTCCCAAGTAGCTGGGACTACAGGCGCCCGCCACCACGCCCAGCTAATTTTTTGTATTTTTTAGTAGAGATGTGGTTTCACTGTGTTAGCCAGGATGGATGGTCTCGATCTCCTGACCTCGTGATCCGTCCACCTCGGCCTCCCAAAGTGCTGGGATTACAGGCGTAAGCCACTGCGCCTGGCAGCTTACAGTATTTCTTAAGTCCTACATACTTTGTTTTTTTCCAGGTGTATCTGAACACTAATGGTTCCCTTTCTGACACCATGATGCTACTCAGAACCAGTAATAAAAGTAAGCTACCTATATTAAATTCAAAATATAATGTTTTGTAGACTTTATTAAATGCGTTACAACCTGGAAAAGAGAAAAGAAAACATTTAGTTTGCACTGAAACTATCTAAGAGCTTCCCCTTCTCCACAGCAGTTGCTACGGCCAAGATACCACTGACTTAAGTTAGAAAAGTCTAAAAATTTAGTTTGATAAGTATGTAGGATATGTATCACATAAATGAACCGTAATAAAGCATAATAAAACCACCAAAAAGACATTTTATTTTTCATACTGCAGGTTTTAAAAATATACTGTGGAAAAATTAATTTAGGATTATACCAAGAAGCAAAAGGCTATTTACGCCGGGCGTGGTGGCTCACGCCTGTAATCCCAGAGCTTTGGGAGGCTGAGGTGGGCGGATCACCTGAGGTCAGGAGTTCAAGACCAGCCTGACCAACATGGTGAAACCCTGTCTCTACTAAAATACAAAAATTAGTCGGGCGCAGTGGCAGGCGCCTGTAATCTCAGCTACGTGGGAGGCTGAGGTAGGAGAATCGCTTGAACCCAGGAGGCAGAGGTTGCAGTGAGCCAAGATCACACCATTGCACTCCAGCCTGGCAACAGAGTGGGACTGTCTCAAAAAAAAAGGCTATTTACATAACAAAATCAGCACTATAAAATCATCTCTGTCCAAAGGAAAGGCTTCATCTTCACAAGTGGTCATTCTGATAACAAAAAGTGTGGCTGGAGTAGTGGAAAATAATGAACTTCAAGCATGACAAAAAATGAATAAATTCTCTCACTGGAGGCACCTTCAAAAAGGGCATCTGCTGAGGTTGGTTTCATAAACTCAAGAGAAAACTCATTTTATTTCAAGAAAGGAGGTGTAACTATCAGTTCAGACTATACTAACCATATAAAGAACTGCCTGGATTAACCCAAGTTTTCCACTCCTCCCACAAAGTATCACAACTAAAACCCACAGCACGACTGGACTTCCAAAAACAGCAGGCTACACTCCTGGCAATTTTACCTACCTGTTGTTTATGCCTACAGAGGCTGTTGTGTTTGCTCCCCACTATATATTTTTTTCTTTATGTGAAGTGAGAATATGAGTACAAAGAAAACAGCTCTTTCTTTAAAACTTCACTGAGGTTTTGGATACATTTAAAGGTGAGTCACCAAAAACTTGAAGTGGGCAAATCACTATAACAGATTAGGGGCCAGGCATGGTGGCTCACACCTATAATCCCAGCACTTTGGGAGGCCGAGGCGGGCAGGTCACAAGGTCAAGAGATCGAGACCATCCTGGCTAACACAGTAAAACCCCATTCTACTAAAAATACAAAAAATTAGCCAGGCGTGGTGGCATGTGCCTGTGGTCCCAGCTACTTGGGAAGTTGAGGCAGGAGAATTGCTTGAACCCGGGAAGCGGAGGGTGCAGTGAGCTGAGATCGCGCCACTGCACTCCAGCCTGGGCGACAGAGCAAGACTCCATCTCCAAAAAAAAGAAGAGATTAGGGACAAATAATTATATATAATATACAATTAATAAGTACATAAATATTAATATATGTACTTTATAACAAATAATTTAAAATGTCAAGTCCCAAAAGTCAAGAAAAAACTGAAGAACTGGTCCAGATTAAAGCACATAAAAGAAACATGACAACTAAATGTAACATAAGATGCTGGAATACCAAAAAATGAAGTTTTAAAAAAAAAAATATTACACCGGGCATGGTGGCTCACGCCTGCAATCCCAGCACTTTGGAAGGCTGCGGCGGGTGGATCTCGAGGTCAGGAGTTCAAGACCAGCCTGGCCAAGATGGTGAAACCCCACCTCTACTAAAAATACAAAAAAATTAGCCAGGCATGGTGGCAGCCACCTGTAATCCCAGCCACTCGGGAGGCTGAGGCAGAGAATTGCTTGAACTCGGGAGGTGGAGGTTGCAGTGAGCTGAGATCATGCCACAGCAGTCCAGACTGGGCGAGACAGTGAGACTCGTATCAAAAAAAAAAAAAAACTGTTACTATCAGCAGGGCACGGTGGCTCACGCCTGTAACCCCAGCATTTTGGGAGGCTGAGGCGGGCAGATCACCTGAGGTTGGGAGTTTGAGAGCAGCCTGACCAACATGGAGAAACCCCATCTCTACTAAAAATACAAAATTAGCTGGGCTTGGTGGTGCATGCCTGTAATCCCAGCTACTCAGGAGGCTGAGGTTGCAGTGAGCTGAAATTGCGCCATTGCACTCTAGCCTGGGCAACAAGAGCCAAACTCCATCTCAAAAAAAAAAAGTTACCAACAAGCTATTTTAGACATATGTTGTGACATCTTGTTAAATTAAGGGTATGTAAGACACATGCTGCCAATTCATAAAAACATATTTTAAGCTGGGCACAGCGGCTCATGCCTCTAATCCCACCACTTTGGGAGGCCAAGGTCGGAGGATTGCTTAAGCCCAAGATTTCGAGACCAGCCTAGGCTACATGGCAAGACCTCGTCTCTACAAAAAAATAAATAAAAATTTTGCTGGGCCTGGTGATACATGCCTGTGGTCCCAGTTAGGAGGCTAAGGATGGAGGATCGCTGAGCCTGGAAGGTGGAGGCTGCAGTGAGTTGTGTTTGTACCACTGCACTCCAGATTGGGTGACAGAACAAGACCCTATCTCAAAAAAATTAAAAATACATACATACATTTTAATATACTTAATCTACATAAAGGCTCAATGACATGAATATTCTTTAAAAAAGAGAACTGTATGTATATTAAATTGTGCAGGCCTTTTCTAAGTATCTGTCATATATTTTAAGAGCAACATGTAGACTTATTTAAAAAGAAAACTTGAAGTAGATAAAACTAAACACGTTTCTCTCTTCTGAAAGATTTTTACAAAGCAGCTATAAAAGTTCTTACATTATACTGCTCCAGATTTTTCTCTTTATTTGCTTCAGTGTCTTCCAAATCCTTATGTATAGCAGCAATCTGTCTTTTCTTGTCATTAATAGCCTGATCTAAAGACTTGAGTTCCTTTTTAATCCACTTATCCCTTTCTTCTTTTGATGTAAACTGGCTTCCTCGACCCTGCTTTGCATAAAGATCCGTTCTTTCCTGGGTAGCTTGAGCCAATCTACACAAAATAGAAGTGAATGGGATGAAAAGGAGAATAATAACCAAGTTTAATTGTAACCAATAATGTCAACTGTACACAGAAACATAAAGCCATTTTTCAAAATGATACAAAAAGAATTAAGTGTAAAAAGCAGCTACTATATAATTGAGCTCCTTGGACAACCTAGTTTTACATAATATGATGTAGAAAGTTAAAGTGTTGGTGAAAGTTCTCAGACCTAGCAATTCCTCGTTCTTCTTTCTCTTTCACACTGTTGAATTTGGGTTCTGTTTCTGCCAGTTCTTTCTGCTTTTCTTCTATTTTTTCAAGCAGCTTCTGCCTCTCTTTTAATAAACGTTTCTGTAAATAAAGTAAAAATGCAAACTGCTTTAAATTTTTTGCATAATTTAGGTCTAGCATAAATGTTTTCTCAGGAAAAAAACTTCATGAGAAAACCCACCTGTAACATGAAACTCTTTTTTAATGTAAGAAACAAAGGGACAGTACCAAGTTGTTAATTGAGTACAAATTATGTTAACGTAGCAAAGCTTAAAAAAAAATTCCAACACATACCAGTCACAGATAGGGCTGTCTTCTACAGTTGCTACTCACCTGAACATTCACATCTTTCATTTTTAGCATTTTAACTTACCCTTTGTTCACTATTGCCTGCTAGTTCATCTTGTAAATCCTTGGCTTTAAGCTCCAACTTAGTCCTCTGCTTAATTTGCTCTTGTCTTTCAGCACTAAGCTGTTCTTTTTCTTCTTTCATAGCTGAAATTTTTGTTTTCAATTCTCTAACTTGGCGTTCAATATCCTATTCAAAAGTATTAAACAGAAAATAAGGCAATTAGAAGTACAATAGCAGAACTGTGACACCATTAATTCTCTTTCACTTAATGTTTAGTACTACTCTGTCCTTTCAATATTCAATTCCTCTTACTCTCCCTTGTGTAATCATTCCATAATTCTGGTACAAAAGGGTTTACTATGGTCAAAAACATAATGGCTGGACATGGTTGCTCATGCCTGTAAACTCAGCACTTTGGGAGGCCCAGGTGGGAGGACTCCTTGAACCCAAGAGTTCAAAACCAGCCTGGGCAACATACTGAAATTCCATCTCTTCAAAAAATAAAAAAAATAGGAGGCTGAGGTGGGAGGATCACTTGAGCTTGAGAGATCAAGGCTGCAGTGAGCTGTGGTCTCACCACTGCACTCCAGCCTGTGCAATGGAGTGAGACCCTGTCTTTAAAAAAAAAAAAAAAAGGCTTCAGGAGGCTGAGGCAGAAGGACCACTTGAGCCCAGGAGTTCGTGACCAGCCTGGGCAACATGGTAAGACCTTGTCTCTACAATAAATTTAAAAACTAGACAGGTGTGGTGGTACACACCTGTGCTCCCAGCTATTCGGGAAGCTGCAGCAAGAGGATTGCCTGAGCCCAGGAAGTCAAGGCTACAATGAGCCATGATGGCACCCCTGTACTCCAGCCTGGATGACAGAACAAGACCCTGTCTCAAAAGAAAAAAGTAAGTTAACATGAACCTTGTTTATAATCTTACCTCCATTTTATCTCTTGCATCCTGCTGAGCATCTCTTAATTGTCTGGATTTTTCTCCACTAGTCTCTCGCTTAGCAGAAAGCTAAGAAAAAAAACAAGTTATCATATCTAACTCATTTTGTAATTACTAAGTATTTCATAACATCTAATAAAAATTTTTATATCTATTAAAATAAACCAAAAGTAACCACTCAAATTTTTTACAAAAATTTTAAAAATGATTTTAAACTAGAAAACTGAAGCACTAAATTTTTGTACGAAGTGTGTAGTTTAGGATATACTACAACTACAAGAAGCCTTCAAAATGGCTTTCCTCTCATCTTGTCTGCCTAATACCACCATCTGATTATATTTCAGATAATAGTATATAGCAAGGACCACATGGCTAATTTCCTTGAACTAAAAAAACTTGCTGACTAATAAATTCATTGAGAGGTTTTTTTAAGTTTCTATTTAAAATCACTGAAAAGTGTAATTACGGCCTGAGTTTAACAAATTCATAAAAACAAAATTAATCTGATTTTAAGTGTCACAGGTAAATATTTTACCTCATCAAGTTTGGCACGAGTCTCGTTAAGTTCCTGATTGTAAATGGTATATTCCAGGGCTCGTCTCATTTTATCCCACTTCTGATACTGAGCTAGTTCTTCCTTTTCTTCCTCTAAAGTATGTAATCTCTCTTCAATGTATTTTAACAGCTCATTGATTTTTTCCCGTTTGCCCTCTTAAAAGAAATGGGGAGAGAGGTGGAAGAATTGAATAAGATTTTTATGTAATATCACTTCTTAAATATACCTTGAATTAAATTATTTTTAAGAACTCTAGCATTATTTCTTTGATGTGATGTGGTAACCCAATTTAAAATACTAAAATAGCAATTAACCCATTTATGCCGGAGGTTGCAAATTTTTTTCTGTGAAAAATCAGACCTTGGCGATGACCTTGAGCAGTAGAATATAAGTAACATCCACAAGCTTAGGATTCCAATAATGGAATGCTAGGCATAAATGGGTTAAGATCCTTTATTATGAAAAGCACCAGAGAACAAATTTACACATGATGACACTGGTTCTTTTATAACATGTAGTAAGGGCCTCAGTTTAAGCTTCCTTTTAAAAAGTCAGTGTGCCAGCCAGGCGCAGTGGCTCATATGAATAATCCCAGCACTTTGAGAGGCCAAGGCAGGTGGATCATCTGAAGTCAGGAGTTCGAGATCAGCCTGGACAACATGGTGAAACCCTGTCTCTACTAAAAATACAAAAATTAATTGAGTATGGTGGTGGGCACCTGTAATCCCAGCTACTCAGGGAGGCTGAGGCAGGAGAATCACTTGAACCCAGGAGGCAGAGGTTGCAATAAGCAGAGATCGCGCCACTGCACTCCAGCCTGGGTAACAGAGCAAGACTCCATCTCAAAAAAAAAAAAAAAAAAGTCAGTGCGCGTTTCCACAATATTTTTAAAAGCTACTAACATCATTGGTGTTATGGATTCTCAATTTTTATTAATAACAGCATTATCTACTGCTGTCATATACTAAACACCTACTATATTCCCATCATGGAGCCACTCTGTCACAAAAACAGTAATTTGCAACAAAAAAATAAGGCAGAATCACATTTATTTTACCTGTTTCTTTCATTAAGGAGATGCTTTCTTCCTTTCGTTCGTCATACACTCTAGTACCAGCTACTTCTCTTAATAGCTTTAATCTCTGAGAATCTGGTGCTGTTGCCATCTGGTTGATCTAAAATTTTTAGAAAAATAATCATTACATAGCTGTAGCATCCGTTTAAGAAGAAGAACTCCACGTTGAAAGGTTTTTAATACACATGAAGGTTGGGTATCCCTTATGCAAAATGGTTAGAAACCAGAAGTGTTACAGATTTTAGATTTTTTCAAGTTTTGGAATATTTGCATTTATACTTACCAGGTGAGCAACCCAAATCCAAAAATTTGAAATCCAAAATGTTCCAACAAGCATTTCCTTTGAATGTCATGTCCACACTCAAAAGGTTTCAGATTGTAGAGCATTTTGTATTTCAGACTTTTGAATTTGGGACATGCCAAGTTTTAAATAGATTATGATTTGGCTAACGTCATTTGTATAGCACGCATGCCTACGTATCTATGTCTCCTTTACTTCAATGAAATTTACCAAATAAAATCCAAATACAACTGTTACATTCATAACTCTCCTTTATGAATAGGGCTAACAAGTGAAGGAGTATCTCACACCACCATCTTTTTCTTAGTCAATATGATAAGGTATAAAAGATGAGCTCCATTCTCAAAAAACGAAGTATTTTTATAAGGGAAAACCATCACTGACTACACTTTTTTTTAAAGCTACAATAATATATTAAAAGTCAATTCTTCTTCAGTTTCCATAGGGATTGGTTCTAGGACCCCCTGCAGGTACCAAAATCCAAGGATGCTCAAGTCCCTTATATAAAATGGCATAGTATTTGCATATAACCTATGCACATCCTTCCATATACTTTAATATCTAGATTAATTATAATAATACAATGTAAATGCTATGTAAATAGTTTTACTGTATTTTTAAATTTGTATTATTGCTTATTGTACTGTTTTAAAATTTTATTTATTTTAAATATTTTTGATCCATGGTTGGCTGAATTTGCAGATGTGGAACCTACAGATACAGAAGGCTAATGATATGACAAAAATGGTATGCTTTAAATATAAAGAGAATGGTACAACTTAAGTGCCATGCAACTTAATATATAACAAGTATCCCTAAATGTCAAAAATGATATCACTGCATTAAAAAATTGAAATTATCTCTAAGAAAATATGGTCTATCAAAAGTATCTACATCAAAGAATCATCCTTCAGATCCTCATTATTGAATGCTCCAATTATACATATTGGTTCATGCAATTTACTCACTTAAAAATTATTTTTCAAATGGCTACAACATATGTGCCACTGCTGGGCACTGGAAAAGAGCAAACAAAGCAGAAAAGGTCCCGCCCTCATGGAGCTTACATTCTAATGGAAAAAGACAGAAAATAAGTACTATCATAACAGTGTAAGCGTTATCAAGAAAAATAAAACAGATTAAGGAAATAAAGCACATAGGGGTGAAGGGACGGCAATGCTTTCAGATGAGGCAATCAAGGATGGCATACGGGCAGAAACTGAAATGAAGTAAAAGGGCCTAGATTGACAGCAGACGGATCTCAGAAAAGTGTTCTTTCAAATCAGCCTCCATTTAAAAAAATTTATCTCCCATAAATAGTTAAATCGGAAAAAAACTTGTTCTTCCAGTAACACATTTTCTAAAACTGAAACTCCATATTCTTCCTAATCACTTCTTCTAAATGCTAACTTTCCAATACATATCTAGAAAAAAAGGCCTACAGTATAAAATAAGTGAATATTCTTTGAGAATTTTCCCTAGTCCAAAAAAAAAAGTGAAAGTATATGAGAAGAGAGCAGAACAATCAGCTAAAAATGTTTGTAGTTTGGCTGCTGAAAAAACATAAAAACATCCCTATTAGGGAAAATAACATGTAGCAAAATGGCAGATTTCTGGTAATGTTAGCTTTTCAGTATTTTGTGATAATTAGGTAACACAAAATATTAATTTTAGAAAGTTTTTCAAATGTGATTTTTATAGAATTCCTATAATATTCTTAATTATTGCAACATTCATAAGCCAATAATGTCTTCCCATACTTTCACTTCAGTAAGTAATACCAGTCACTAGGAAAACAAGATCCACTTAATATGCTGAAATACTTCCATCTCAACATGCAATGGACCTATTTGGTACTTTATGGCCATGTAAAAGAATATGGCCATTTTTGCTTCAGCTTAACTACTCAAATCTAAACCAAATTCATTACTCAAGAATTACTCAGAAAACAAATTCTACTTAAAAAGGACATACAATTGTTTTACCTTTCCTTGTTTAACAATATAATAAGGATTGCTTCGAGAAAAACCAGCGCTTTCAAGGAGGTTCATCACATCATTTTTCCTGTTGACAAACAATGAAATTACTTTCCGATAAATAATTTTAAAGCACCATTAAGCAATGAGTAGAGTAGCCCCTGGGTTGATAGCATTAGGGAGGAAAGATCAGTAATTAAACCATCTGTATCATCCTCGGAACTTTCTGATTCTTATGTTTATCCTCTATATGTTGACTTGTTGAAGATGAAGCAAATATTCCTCATATATGAAGCAGGTAAAAGAATACTTTTACTCTTTTGTAAGGAAATCATAAAGTTGCGGGCTGGGCGCAGTGGCTCATGCCTCTAATCCCAGCACTTTGGGAGGCCAAGGCAGGCAGATCACAAGGTCAAGAGTTCGAGACCAGCCTGCCAACATGGTGAAACCCCGTCTCTACTAAGAATACAAAAAGTAGCCGGGTGTGGTGGTGCCTGCCTGCAATCCCAGCTACTCAGAAGGCTGAGGCAGCAGAATAGCTTGAACCCGGGAGGTGGAGGTTGCAGTGAGCCGAGATTGCGCCACTGCACTCCAGCCTGGGCGACAGAGCAAGACTCCATATTGAGAAAAAGAAATATGCTGGCTGGGCGTGGTGGCTCATGTCTGTAATCCCAGCACTTTAGGAAGCCGAGGTGGATCATTTGAGGCCAAGAGTTCGAGACCAACCTGGCCAACACAGCAATACCCCATCTCTATTTAAGTACATATTCAATTTTTTTTTAAAAAAGAAAAATGCTTACGTGACCATCTTCTTGTCTAAGAAATACTGATCCTTTTTGGCACCAATAACTCTTCGAAGTGAAACTTCCTCTTTATCGATCTAAGAAAAAATGTAAAAGCCCACAGTTAATTTAATAGTAAAGGAGAAAACTTTTTAAATAAGGTCATTTTAAAGTCCTTGCCCATAACTATTTATTTTAAAATTTCAATTATCTCACTAAAAATAATACTACAAATACTCAATATTCTTAACCAAGACAATTTTCACAACAGTTTGTACATTCCCATTTGTTAACAGAGTATTCATTGTCATTTTAAGATAAAATCAGTATATAAACTGTAATTATTATAACAAATTATAAAAGCTTAAAAAGTTTCAAAGTATGAAGAAAATCAGCTAAACCAATTAAATTCTCAACATTACTTTAAAAAAAAAAGTTACTTACTGGTAACCGGTTGTCTGAATTATCAAAAATAATCTCCACAAAAGCAGAAATAACACGAGGACCAGTACCTTCCTAAAAATGAAGTGAGAAATTTGCCATTTAAGTTGTATATTCATATCCTTTAAAGGATTCTTAAAGTCTAGGGCATAATAACAAGTCTGATTCAATGGAGAAAAATTTCAGCTAGATTCATATATACACACACACACTTATCTAACGTCTCTGCTCTTTTGGCAAGAGGGATACATACTTTGGGGATATCCCCAGAGTTATAGTATATATCCCTCTTGCCAAAACTGCAGAGATGTTAGATTAGGACAACAAAACTTCTCAACCAAATAGCTTTTGATTCTAAATAAAAAATAAGAACTATGCAAGACATGTCAAAGTCAGATATCCTTAAATATGATTCTACAGACCACTTTATTAGACTGCAAGACTGGGGACATTTAACTCTACCTATTTGCTAATATCTAATACACCATGAGGCTTTTCTCTTACAGTCTCATTTTAATGCTGCAAAGAAATCCTAATAAATCATGGGATAATTACCAAAAGTCTGTTTTTTAAAAAAAATTGAGACATTCTAGTTTTAAATCTATTATAGAAATATACACATTTAACATGTGTCACATTTAAACCAATCTATCACACAAAAACTATGGTACCAAGTCCAGATACCGTCCAGATTATAGAAACTATGTAGTAAATACAATGAAGAACTGTACCAAAGAGGTTATTAATTATTTTAACGCCAATCTGAAAACCCTAAAAAGAATTTTTCTATAGGAAATCAATTCTGATTACTGGGCTACAAATTCAAACTAAACAAGGGGAAAAGACAGACAAGAGCTAAACAAAACAATTTCCTATGTGTGAGAAACACTGTTAAGACATATTGAGGAATTTCACTGTATAGTCTTTAATAAACAATATTCAAATCAGAAGGATTAATCATTTTATTGTAGTCTTTCATGATTTTCTATCCTAAAATTACTTTAGTCCATTACTCATATTTTTTTCCACATCACATTGGTAATGTGCCAATGTCCTAACAAGGTTTGAGGGAGGCATGACTCACATGAACACGAAAACCCAATCATCGTGCTTATGCATTACAAAAGGACCCACTTAATAAAATATCCTAACTCACATTACTGTAAATATACAGGTGGTCCCCAATTTACGATGGTTCAACAAATGGCTGAATGACAACGTGATAGCAGTCTACATTCAGTAGAAACCATAATTTGAGTATCCATAAAATCACTTTTTTACTTTCAGCATAGTATTCAATAAATTATATGACAGATTCAACACTTTATTACAAAACAGACTTTGTGTTAGATCATTTTGCTCAACTGTAGGCTAATGTCCATTTTTGACTTACGGTATTTTCAGTTTATGATAGGTTTATTAGGACATAACCCCACTGTAAGTTGCAGAACATCTCTACTGTTTTTCATACTGGAAAATGATGTTTACTATCTAAGTACAAATATGGCTAAAACAACAAACAACTTGTATGTTGTTTAGTTTGCAATGGTTGTTTCTCTATGTTCCCAATTAATTTTTGGTTCTGCATCTTAAAGTTCCTAATCTGCAATCTCAAACTCTTCTTTCTCCTCAGCAAACCTGCTTCTTAAGCCTTTGCAGATCACATCCTTAAAGAAATGTACATGGAGGACATACCCACCTATAGGCAAATCCTGTAATTTTCTCCTAACCACCACATAAAAATTAGGCCTTTATCTGGCATTAACATGTTAGGCTAAATTTCACAGCAGAATAAAACACTTATGAGATATATCATGTCTCCTTTAAGACATTTATATGGAGGACATAGCCATCTATAGGCAAATCCTATAATTTTCTCCTAAACCACTGTATAAAAATTGGGCTTTTATCTGGCATTAACATGTTAGGCTAAATTTCACAGCAGAGTAACACACTTATGAGATAGATTGTGTCTTGTTCACAAAGAATCTGAAACTTGAACAAATGCTTTTTTAACCAGCATGGAAAATTTATTTTTAAAATACATGTAATATCAATAATGTCTTAAAGCAGTCTCACTCACATGCAATAAAGCCAACCGCTGTTCTGGACGAAGATGACTAAACTCATCACTGAGAACAAACTGAATTGCTGGAAATACAAAAACAACTATTAGTATACCCTAAAAAAGTGTTTATAACTTATTTATAACTTCCCACACCTCAATAGAACATAGTGTGTCCGGTAATAGACAATGCATATAAATTATCTGTTTCATATGGACAAAAGGAAATGCAGAAAATGTGCCTGCACATGAGACTAATCAGGTAGGAAATGATATAAGAAGAATACTGAGAAGTTTTCATTGAAACACTTAAAGTAAGAAAATAAAGAGAAACCACCGAAATACATGAAAACAGACAAGCAAAACTAACGTATACCTCTGGCTCAAAGTGCTCACTGACTTGATTAGGTTAACACTGTATTTGCTTTTTTCCCCACTAGACATAAATGATATGAGTTAAAATCCTTTTTAACAAAATAGGATGTATTTTGAGAATATGCTTAAGTGGATATTTTACCAAAAGAAATAAAACTAAGGAAATACAGGGAAATGTTTGAGATGCCCAACTTCTACTACACTTCTTATACTATACTGAGCTCTGTAAGAAGGGGCCATTCCTACTTCGATATAGAGTACCTAACTGGACCACCCTGCCTAGGAAGTGGAACTCTACTCAGCTGTTCTTGTCCCAGTCCACCCAAGAGACCTCTGGCACTGTGTGTGTGTGGAGGTGGTGGAGGTGCCCACATCAGCAAGTACGTACATAAGCATTAATGTGTGTGCTGTGGACACAGGTCGAGGTGAGGAGACTTCACACTGCCCTCATCCCTGGATATTCTGAAATACTTCCACTTCAGTCCACTCTCTCATCATTGCCAAATTACAACCACAATAGGATATACAGGCTAGAGAGTGCCTTTCAGATTCGTGTGCACAGAAGAGATAGAGCCTTTGCTCTTATTAAGCCAGTCCACTAAATGCCCCTTTCCCTCAAGCATTACCCAACTAAAAAGTTCAAATTTTTCAACCTACTCCTTAACTGTCTAATTTTGTTAAAATGTTTTTCTCCTCAAAGGATTTGTTAACAGAGGCATTGCTATTTATACTTAAATACAATTTATCTTTAGAGAGAATTTTTGAAGCTCTATTTACTATCTTCAAAGGGACAACAGTCTGTTCAGTTTCAAGTTTTTTTATACCTCTTCATCCTTTACAAAGATGATTGGTTTAGAAAACGTTTTTAAAAAGGTGAAATAAGAAAGATGAACAATTTTCCAAAACAATACTATCAACTATTCTACTGCATTTACATACATTTAAAATATGCATTTATAACATTTATATATTACATTCAAGTTTAAAAAGCATTTTCATACATACTATTGCATTCCATTCTTACAAACCATCTAAGGTAGACAGAGCAAACATCCAAACATCTCCATTTTTAAAGTGAAAAGAAAAATTTGAGAGGCTACGTGTTTTGCCCACTCTCACATAGCTAATCAGCCACTGGGTATAAAGCAGAATTCAGATCTGTATACTCTAAACCCTCTACACCAAGCTGCAACCCCATATAAAGTATTTCTTGGGTTTCATGCATACATAACCTCAGAAAATTAATGATTTTAATAATCTACCCTAAGATACCCAGGTCTTAATATATTTACAATTCAAAAAGCAACACCTACCATAAAAAAAGTTACTTTTTCCAGATCCATTTCTGCCCACTGGAAAATTTCAAAAAGTACAAGTTATTTTACATAAAAACCAATAAAATTAAAACTGTTTACCTTTTTAAAAATACTCAATATTTTTAAAATCCAATTTTCTAATACATCTTAACATCTGAAATTAAACAACAGTGAATAAAAGAAACCAATAGAACAACTATAATCACCAAATAAATTCAATTTTTGTACAGATTTCTAATAGTTTTTTCTTTAAAGATATTTCACAGTTGATCCATTTGCTCTTACCCAATAGTTTAAAATGAACAGGAATATCTAAATATACTACCTGGCTCTTATAATATCATATTACAATGGATATATAATTCTATTTTAACTATATATGTTTAACAATTTAAAGATTCATATATTGCTAACGTTCTAAAACAATCATTTTAAATCCTTAAAGTGTTCTCATGTTTAAAACCAACCCTATATTATCATGTGTAGTCTCACAGAACCACAAAAGTATAAATAATTTTAAGGTACTTTTTGACTAACAAAATTCAAATATAAGCAATTCAATACGTAAAAGGGTATCAAATCCTTTTGATTTTAAGTGTATTTGTTTAGTGAAATTTTCAGTGTTAAGACTCATAAATAACTATGTCAGTCTTCTCAATCCTGAGCCAGAAATATCCTGAGCAAATTAACCACAAAGTTACCACCTTTAATGCAAAGTAAATCTCAAAAAGATCATTCATGTCATGCCAAAAAGGATGTACTTTTTAAAAAAACGCATATGACAGACACAGGAGCCAGCTTGAAGGGGCCTTTCAGTAGCTAAAACTAGGGGTAATCTGAGCATCAAAATGGCCAAATAAATTATAAATTATTGGTGGGGGAAATAATCCATGCATCCATACCAATAATAAAAAGATAAATAAGTAGGTAAGGAAGGAGAATTACCAAATGCCAAGTTGTAAATGTGAAAGGAGTGCTGGAAATGAAAAATCATTTTGTGACCGTCAGAATAAAGGCAAGGGTCATCAACAGATGGTAAATGCAGGCACAAAGTTTGAAAAGGAGCACAAGATTTACATGGTCCAAAAGCATCTGCCTGTATTACTTATTAGCTGCAAAGGAAAAAATAATACCTACACAGTGGAAACATTAGACCTTGACTGGGTGATCAAAAGTAGTATCATCAATAAGAGTCAGACAGACCTCATGTGCCTCCAGATGTGATATCCTGAGAGAGACACAACATCACTTATGTCTTAATTCTCAAAAATAACAATGTTATAAAAGACAAAGGAAGGCTGTGGAAATGATCCAGATTAAAGGAGACTAAAGAAGCATGACAACTATGCAATACCTGCTCCTAAATTAGATCCTGTACTGGAGGGGGAAAAATGCTATCAAGAACACTTCTGGGTCAGTCAACATAACTGGAAAATGGACAGATTACTATGTATTAAATTTACTTAAGTTGTAAATTGTACTGTGATTATGAAAGAGAACATCCCTCCTCTTAGAAAGTACACATTAAAGTCAGAGGTAAAGGACCATGGTGTAAATAACTTTAAGGAAAAAAGTGTGTAAAAAGTGGAAATGATACAGCAAGTGGGGAAAATGTTAACAGGTGAATCTAGGTAAAGGGTTTATGAGTAGTCTCTGAACAGTTCTTATTGGGGCCATTTTTCTGTAAATTTGAAACTATTTCTAAATAAAAGTTTAAGATGACAATTTATCATTAAATGAATAAATATTTCAAACCACAATCCATCTATAAATAACTGAAATTTTCAGAATTTCCTTTTAAGAATTACTCCTAGAGTGGAACACTATACAGCAATTTTAAAGGATGCTGAATATTTAATAAAGATATTTCAAGATTTATCCTGAAGGAGAATAACAGATTACCAGTAAGTTATATGATGAACCCATTTTTATTTAAAAATGAACCCATTTTTATTTAAATATGAACCCATTTTTATTTAAATATATATTAAAAAGATGTATACAAAGACTAAAAATGTACTGAGGTAAACACAGTTTATATGTGGCCCCAGATTCACCTTTCTCAACCCAGGCCTTGGCTGCCAATCAACGGAAAAGCTCAGTCTCCTAATACCTCTGGTAGATTCAAGCTACCTTGGGAGTACATTCAGGTACTCCTGAATTGTGAACATGGAAAGGAGGCTATAACTCCCTGACTACTTCCGGGTGTTAGTTCCCAGAGCACCACAATCCAAAAGCTTGGAGGCATCAATGCCGGATGTAGAAAACTCTGACCAATGAAAGACAGGTGCCAGCAAACAAATCCTTGTCAGAATCCAAATCCATTCCTCTATCATCTGACCTTTCTAAGGCATGGTGGGTCCACAAAGTCTGTGAGTTATTCAACATGACTGCAAACCACCTGTGTCTTCTTTAGAAATCTATGACCAGCTTTTCTCTTCATTCTTGCCCTCAAACTGCACCTCCCATTAAAGCCTTAGCAGCTAATCCTGTCTGTGCTGTTTTCTAGGAAACCAGGACTAATCACAAGTATAGACTGTTATTATTAAGAATGGTTATCTCTGAAGAATCATGGTGTGCAGTAAAAAACAAAGAATGGTTATCTCTGGGTAAAAGGATTATAGTTTATCTTAATTTTCTTCCTTTTAGCTTTTCCATAATGTTCTATAACATGTATTTCTTTTGTTAAAGGTTAGGGGGAAAAATCCCTAAAAAGGTATATGTTTGATGCATATACCCAACATCAGTACAAGAGATATTTTTTAATAGTCAACATCATTCATCAATCAAAGTGGTATGCTTTCACCAGATATTTTTAAGGCAAATCTCAGTACCTAACTACTTTTGGTCTTTCTTACATTATGTCTTACAACGTGTCTGGTTTTAAAACATGTTTAATCAGTACTGTTATCTTGGGTTCATTTGTTTTAGTTAAACAAAACCATTTTCCTTTTTAACAGTGACTATTAACAAATCTAATGCTGCAATCACAGAAGTAAAACAGCTAACTGATAACAGCTAAAATAATGGCATTTGATGGACCTTACAGACAAAATGTAATCATTCTAGCTAGTAAGTTACAGATCATTTATAAAATCACACAAATGAAATATTAAGATACTTATTTTAAGGTGCAAGTTAAAGAAAACAGAAATCTAATAATTATTTTTCTACATTTCTAAAGATTTTCTGATTGATGAAAAAAATCAGAAAGTACTTATATGTAAGCAAAACCCCAGTACAATTCAATTAAATGACTTCAGTAGATAGAGCACAAGCGGGGAAAAAAAGTATGCCTTCTTTATTCCCAACTACAAGGCTGCTATTGATAAATCGAGAGCAAAAAAACCTGCCTTCAATTTTATCATTTTATACAAAATGAAGTATGATTCTCTAAAGGTCTTCTGGAAACAATAGTAATGTGAATCTCACCCACGCGCCACAGACTGAATTGTGTCCCCCTGAAACACCTTAATTGTGTCCCCCTGACACCTTAATCCCGAATGTGATAGTATTTGGACATGGGGACCCCTGGAAGATGATTATGGTTAAATGAGGACATGAGGATGGGGCCATGTGAGCACACAGCAAGACAGCAGCTGTCCATAAGCCAGGAAGAGAGCCTCACCAGAACCTAATCATGCAGGTATCCTGATCATGGATGTCTGACCTCCAGACTATGAGAAAAAAAATATCTTGTTTAAGCCACCAGTCTATGGTATTTTGTTATGGCTGCCTTAGCAAACTAATATACCACTTAGTTTGGACTCTGTACAGCAAAACTGTGTCAACAGCAGTCTGTGTTTCTGGTGTCCAGAAGCACTCCTTTCATCTATCCTGTAAAATACTCAGCAGAATGTCAGAAAACATTTTTGTTAGCTGTATCAGCAAAATGCACACTACAATCTGAGCAATCTATAATGACTACATATTGTTAATGGCAATCACCATTAGCTCTTTATCTTCACACTTACATAAGTTTCTCATTTAATCTTCTCAACAGCCCTATGAGACAGGTATCATCTCCACTTTACAAATGAGAAAACTGAAGCTTCTCAGAAAGTGAAAAAGAACGTGTGCCACAACTGGGATTTTTTTTTCGTTGTTGTTATACTAGGATACATGTGCACAACATGCAGGTTTGTTACATAGGTATACATGTGCCATGTTGGTTTGCTGCACCCATCAACTCGACATTTACATTAGGTATTTCTCCTAATGCTATCCCTCCCCCAGGCCCCCACCCCCCTACAACTGGGATTTGAACCCCATTCTGTTATGCTCCAAAGTTTATGCTCTTCCAATCTAGCTACATGGTCTGTCCTTAGAGACACTGACTGCCAGGGGTGGGGGGGAATCCTGGGATCTACTTTGTGAATAAAAATTGTCTGTCTCTGAAATAAGGCAACAGTCAGCATTTTCACTAGGATATACAACAAGAACAGAAGAGCGGAAATGCTTTAAAACACTCTTACACACACATACAAGGCTACCCAGATAAAAAATGTATAACTTATGAGTGTCTTATCCAAACATTTTAAGTTTATAAAAATAAGCAATTCATCAGTGCATTAAGACAGAAAAGTTATTTCACGCAGAAAAATATAACTTAATATTCAAAGACAATTCCTGTCTCCTTAAGCCAATATACAAATGGACAGAATTTACATTATCTGTATAGACTATAAATATGACCGAGTAAACCAAGAACACTTACCAATCACATTATGTTTTGAACTGAAGGGATCTACAATTGTTTGATCTCTGTAACTTCGAAAACCCTGGATAATCACCTAGTAAATAAAAAACATTTTTGAGAACCCACCCCCCAAAAAAAAAAATTAACATTTTTCTCTTGCATTTCTTCCTTGTTTTTCATTTAATGCAATATAGAAAACTCGAAATTTCATATAAGAAAAATTCATTTTGGAAAGTGGTGATTAAAAATCTGCTTAAAAAAAAACAAACTCCTTTTATCGGTAATCTTTGCCAAGGCAATGCTGCTGGGTTCTATTTTTTTTTTTAGGAGTTATGCTGTCAACTTGTTAAGGACCTTTCAAAATCAAAAACACTGTGTGGGCTTAACTGAACACTAAACGCTCCAGTACAATAGCAAGTCTATAAAGCAGGCCGACGGGCCCCAGCTCTCCTGACTCCAAGACCACCGAGTGCTGCTTTCAGTCACTCACGCCGGCCAGCCTGAAAGAGCCCACGTTCCAAAGAAGGAGTGCTCAGAGCCCGACAGACCCAACAGAAAACCGTCTCCAAGGCCGAGTGCCTGGGCTCATCTTTGTGGTGGAGTCCCGCGCGGGAAGACCATTTTGACAGAAGTAAACAACCGAGGGAGGCGGCGCTCCGTATCCTGCAAGCAGGAGGATCCCGCTCACTTCGCGGGTTAATCGGGGAGAGGAACGGCCCCCCGCAGTGACAGGTGACGACACCCCAGCCAATGCCCCCAGGGCCGCCCCCGGGCCGGGGAGGCCACCTTTCCACACATCCCAGGCACATGGCCCGTGTGAGGCCACCCCTGCAGGACCACACAGCCCTTCCCGCCCGCGGCCGCCCCGGCGCGGTGCCCCCGCCAGCTCTGGGGCCACCCAGGAAGGCCCAGTCCCTCCCAGCGGCCCGCCCGCCGGCCCTTCCACACCTCTCGAAGATCCTGCCTCTCCCAGACAAGCGCCAGCGGGCAGGCCCGGGCTGCAAAGGAGGGCCCCAATTCTCAGCGACCCCGCAGCCGGGGCACTAGCGGGGCCCGGGTCTCCCTCCTCTCCCCCAGTCCCCGCCCAGCCCTGGTCCAGCCTGTGGAGACAGGGGAGAGGCTGCGGGTGGCGCCGCAACACTCCCGCCTCAAGGAGCTGTCCTTACCGGCCCATGACGGGGTGGAGGGACGCGAAGGCCTTACCTGCTTTATGTACATGATTCCGGGCTCCTAGCCTGGAAGGAGACCTGCCCCGGAGCAGCAACCGCACGGCTGCAAGGTCAGGTGAGGCGCCTACGCGACCCCTCCCCCAAAGCGCCGCTCGCTCCCCTCCAGCCAAACAAAATGGCGGCGCTCGTGGGGGCGGAGTCCGCGCCTCGGACGGAACCACTTTGCAGCCTTCACAGGGCGTAGGAGGAGTCAAGTTCAGGTCTGCTCTTTCTTTTAGGCAAAACCAGTCCTCCACAGCGTTTTTTGGTGGATTTCTTTTGAATCTAGAATTCTGTAGCTAACGCTTTCCTGAGACTTAGTCAAAAGCTTCACTCGGAGAATCTATGACCGTAGGGTTGGTCCGTACCACCTCCGAGCGCGGGGCCAATGGTCGCATCCACAAAGGGGGAAAGGTTCCGCGCCAAAGCCAAGAGGGAGACTCCGAGGGCCAGTAGCGTAGCGGGCCGTCGGCCACGTGATTCCGCGCTGTTTAAAAAAGCGGACCTCGCGCGCACTGTGTTAGCCTTGGAACACATGGAATGCTGGTGATTCTTGGAATTCTGTGTGCGGAGTCAATGCTGCCCCTTTGTTATCGCTCTCCATAGGAACGTTTACAATCTTAGCACGCCCCAAGCTGGTTCCGAATTGCCCACTCGCAGGACGACCCCGAAGGGATTTGTCAATGCTCGAAAATTTGTTTTAATAATGCGATGATTAATTCCCTCAGGAACTGTTTCTGCTCTGCCATCTGCTATAAATCTAGGCAGATCTGTACAATTGCAACAAAGATTTAGGTAAGGCTGAAAGCTTTTAATCCACTTTAAAAACAAAAGAAAAACAGCCTGAAAGATACTAGGTGCTAGTGGCAACCCTAGGTCTGTCTGATCCTTGTCAGTCTTGGGAGAAAAAACATCATTTGTTTAGAAAATGAATCTCTGGGCTGCTCTGAAATTACTTGCTGGGAAGAGAACAAAATAACTACCCAAATCATCCCCAGCACCCCCCCCCCCCCCCCCAGCCCGCTGCTGGAGACAATTCTGGCCCTAATTATTTCTAGATTGAACTATTTTTAGTAGCCTCCTAACTGCCTCTGCTAACCAGGGTATCTCCCTAGGAGTCCTTTATCTGGAGCCCGGATCAAATCCTATCCAGCCCTTGGTTTTAAAAAATAAATAGGCCAGGTTGAGTGGCTCAAGCGTGTAATCCCAGCACTTTGGGAGGCTGAGGGGGGGAGGATCACCTGAGGTCACGAGTTCAAGACCAGCCTGGCTAGCATGGCGAAACCCCCGTCTCTACTGGAAATACAAAAATTAGCTGGGCGTCGTGGCGGGTGCCTGTAATCCCAGTTACTCGGGAGGCTGGGGCAGGAGAATTGCTTGAATCTAGGAGGCAGAGGTTGCAGTGAGCCAAGATCGCGCCACTGCACTCCAGCCTGGGCAACAGAGCGAGACTGTCTCAAAATAAATTAAATAAATAAATAAATATTTAAGCATTTTCTTTTCTTTATTTCTAACTTTTTTTTTTTTTTTTTTTTTTGACAGGATCTTGCTCTGTCACCCAGGGTGGAGCTGGAGCATGGTGGCTCGGTCATGGTTCACTGCAGCCTCGAACTCCTGGGTTCAAGCCATCCTCCCACCTCAGCCTACAGGCCGTGGCCACTAAGCCCAGCTTTTTTTTGTTTTTGTAGAGACCGGGTCTCCTTATGTTGCCCAGGCTGGTCTCTAACTTCTGGCCTCAAGCGATCCTCCCACCTCTGCCTCCCTAAATGCTGGGATTACAGGAATGAGCCACTGCACTCAATCTAAACATTTTACTTCCAGATTTTAGTTGTATTATTTAAAACTTAGGCCAGGTATGGTGGTTCACGCCTGTAATCCCAGCACTTTGGGAGGCCCAGGTGGGTGGATCACTTGAGGTCAGGAGTTTGAGAACAGTCTGGCCAAGGTGGCAGATAGGATTATCTTATACATCCTGTTTGTAATTCTAAATATGATGGAGTTTTATCATCTTCATTTTATAGACTAGGAAGTGGAGGCTTAGCATGGCAAAACTCCGTCTCTACTAAAAATACAAAAATTAGCTGAGCGTGGTGGCAGACACCTGTAATCCCAGCTACTCAGGAAGCTGAGGCAGGAGAATCACTTGAACCCAGGAGGCAGAGGTTGCAGTGAGCCGAGACTGTGACACTGCACTCCAGCCTGGGTGATGGAGCGAGACTCTGTCTCAAAAAAAAAAATTCTAAGCCTCCACTTCCTAGTCTATAAAATGAAGATGATAAAACTCCATCATATTTAGAATTACAAACAGGATGTATAAGATAATCCTATCTACCTAAAATTGTTTATACATATGTAGGCAAAATATGAAAAGATGGTGACTAAAACATTTGAATGGCTTTCACAGTGATGGGAGTTTTACTTTCTTCCTTAGGCTTTTCCATATTAAATGAAGCTTATACAATTAGCTTATTTAATTTATATAGGCAGAAAAAAAGATCAGCGAAAAACCTAAAATAAAAGGTGATTTTGAGAATGTAATGCTTTTATTTATATTTATGTATTTATTGTCTATCTCTGCACAAATATAAATCCAAGAGAGAAGGGACTTCATTTTGTTCCTGCTGTTACTTAGTAACTAATTCACAGAAAGTACTCAGTATATATTTATGAGTGAAAAATGCACAGAAGCAAAGTACTTACCACCGTGCAGGGCTCACATATGCCAGCTACTGGTGTTTAAAAGCTCCCTATGTCCCCATTCCACCCACCTTTCATCCCCCTTAGGAGCATCATTCTCTTCTGGTAAGTACGTACGAGTCGAACATATTGATCTCCTTTAGCCAGGATAAATAGTTATTCAAACCTATGAACTATCTGGAAGCAAAGGGACATTCCTGAAAGAAATTGCCACCATAAAGCAGATTGCCAGCCGCACAGTGCCTACTAGCTCATAGCTAAACAACGGAGAACTGCAGCCTTGAAACAGTGCCCCAAAGAGTTAAAGAAGCCTGTGACTAACAAATTCTTGAGTTTGCAGGATAGCAGATGAGAAAAGAAACAACTTGCTGAAACTCCCTCCACTTGTAATATTAAAAAACTGACTGAAATTGCTTGCAACCAACATGACCAACTGGAGTTTGTGCAGAATGGTTTGCTAACATCACAGCCTGAATTTCCAGTGCATGGTTCATACGAACTCCCCCTGAGTTTGACATATGATCCATGTGGTGGCATGAAGAAGTAACTGTGCATGCCTCGGCACTTTCTAGACCTCCGCTTTCTTTCCGCCAATCACCTACTAATCCCAGAATCCACCCATGAATTTTTTTCTAATAAAATTACTGCTTTAAACCTAGCACAGAGAGGCAGATTCGAGCTGGATCCCTGTCTTTTTAGTCAACTTGCAATAAAAAGCTTTTCTTTTCTCAAAAACCCAGTATCATAGTATTGGCTTCTAGCACATCAAGCACTGAGCCCTTTTTGCTTGGTAACATCATTTTACATCTAAACATCCCATTAACAACACATGGCATCACCTCCTCAGTGTTTTTATTTCTCTCTCCCAACCCCACCTCAGATTGATCCAGCATGATCACTTAGACACACTGGAGTGGGAGGGGGGAAAAAAGAGACATTAATCATAAGTCTCTTTAAGAATGGAGTCTCTAATGCTCAAAGCACAGACACACAGCAATCATAATCCCGTTTATTTGTGTAGCTCCTCACCCAGCTTCAAAGTGCTATCATGTGTATGGTCCGTCTTAGATTTTTCTCACTGATGCTGTGAGGAGCAAGGGTACTTATTTTGCAATGGGTTGGAAACCCAAGGGTCTTATGCTGACTCCATTTGACAAATTCCATGAGTTGGGACATGTCATTTTACCATGTGACTTTCTGTAGATAAAATGGGAATATTCTCTGCCTTTCCAGGCAGCAAAGATGCAGATAGACATTTGCCCCAACAGTCAGTGGTCAGACTTTGGGAGAGCCGGGTCACATCCCTGCTCTATCACTTGCTGATGTATGACCTGGGGAAGATTAACCTGAAGCCTGTTTCCTCATCTATAAGTAAAGATTTTAATGATATCTATGGAAATTTCCTTGCAGGTAAATTAGGATGATTTATTTAAAATAACTGGCACAAGACATAATGTTAGCTATTTTTGTTATTAGTTCATAGCCAAACTTGTAGTCAGCAAATCCCTGGGAAAAGACAGCAAAGAGCTAAACTGAAAGATCAAAATGCCAGGAGAAAACTGACCAAAGACTCTGGGACCACCTCACCCCCCATTATTCATTCATTCATTCATTCATTCATTGAACAGATATTTACTGATTACCTCTAGCATGCATGTGTCTTAATAGCGTTGAGGAGAAAGAAACTTTTCCTCTGCCCTTTTATGTTTATGGGTGAGGTGTGGAGTGGGGGGAATCCATGAACATAAGACGACAGGAGCTTAAGGCTTGGCGGCGATCGCCTGTAGTCCCAGCTACTCTGGAGGCTGAGGTGGGAGGACGGCTTGAAGCTAGGCGTTCAAGGCTGCAGTGAATCATGACTGTGCCACTGCGCTCCAGCCTGGATGACACACTAGCAAAAGAAAAAGCAGATTTTAATCACATACGTACATGTGGGAGTTCACAAAGAAATGTGACTCAAAAGGGCAGTTACAATTTGGGGCTTATATACCCCAAATGGAGTTTCAGACCAGCCTAGCCAACATGGCAAAACCCCATCTCTGCTAAAAACACAAAAATTACCCAGGTATGGTGGCCTGCAACTGTAATCCCAGCTACTAGGGAGGCTGAGGCAGGAGAATTGCTTGAATCTAGGAGGCGGAGGTTGCAGTGAGTTAAGATCACACCACTGCACTTCAGCCTGGGTGACAGAGTGAGACTCCATCTCAAAAAAGAGAGAAAAAAATCCATTTTGACTGTGTGCTCATTGGTCAGGGAAATTGCCGCAGGATGGGTTCATGGACCTAGCGCAACGAATGTGAAACAGACTTGAGCCAGGACTTCATGTATCACCTGGCCTTTGTACACCTCCACTGGATCAGGGGAGCCATAAACATGTTTGAGCTCAGTGTCAGCTCAGATCCTATGTCCAACAGCACTCAAAAGATCTGGGTGTTCCCCTTTTCCTAGGGTTCAGTTACTCTGTTAAGTTTTAGGGTCAGATTGAAAGAAATGATACTGAATATACCCAAGGAGAAAATACACCTTCCTTGGGACTCAGCTTCCCCTTCAGTTGATGGGCTGTGGTGTGAGATCTGCCTCCCGTACATAAACTGGATGAGGGGTTGAGACTTTCCATTGCAGGGACTGACATCAGCTTGTGCTCGCTCAAGCCTAATCTAATTTGGTATGTAAGTGAAGCTGTACACACTGTCACTGGCTGCCTACTTATCTTACTCCTAGAACAACATGGTCTATGAACCATAGCCACAAACCCCTATGGGTTATAGACTTAAACACATCCTAAGACAAAATTATAATGAATTTAGTTTAAAGATCTTAATTGGCTTTACTTGTGATTCTAGAATCAAGCAACACCTCATTCTATGAAAAAGAATGCATATTCTGGTGAGTTGAGCAGAAGATCATGGCTTTCTAGATAGAAAAGGGCTGAGGAAAGCAGACAGAAAACAAAACACAGCTGTTTCAAAGTTGCTCTCCTTGTAAAGGTTAAAGCAGAGGAAGCTTCCTCATCATGCTGGCTAAAACAGGCCTATTTGGGAATTTGGCTATTTTATCTCTCTCTTGATTTCTTGAAAGGTCAGATAAACAACTTAGTTTTGGCATGGTGTTGTGGAACTTCAACATGAGTAAATCCATTTTGGTTTGGTCTGTTGGGTCTAGTGCAGGAGCTCCATGAAGACCAATGACTTTCTGTAAATTTTATTTAGCAAACCTAGGAGCTAAAACTACAAAACTCCTAGATGGAAACATAGGAGTAAATCGTTGTGACCTTGTGTTGGCAGTGGTTTCTGTAATGCATCGCCAAAGCAAAGTAACACACACAAAGATTAATTGTACTTCCTCAAAACTGTTGTTCACTAAGAGAAGTGAAAAGCTATAGACTGGGAGAAAATATTTGCAAATTATATACCTGACAATTTACATATGTGTGTGTGTGTGTGTGTGTGTGTGTGTGTGTGTATATATCTCCAAAATATATAAAGAACTCTCACAACTCAACAATAAAAGACAAACAACCCACTTTAAAAATGGGCAAAAGATTTGAATACACATTTCTCCAAAGAAGATAAACAAATGGCCAATAAACGTGTGAAAAGATGCTCCACATCGTTAGTCATCAGAGGAATGTCAATCAAAACCACAGTCAGATACCACTTCATACCCACTAGGATGGCTAAAATAAAAAGGCAGACAATAACAGGTGTTGGCTGGGATATGGAGAAATTGAAAGCCTCGTATGTTGCTGGTGAGATTGTAAGATGATGCAGCCACTTTGGAAAACATTTAGGCACTTTCCAGAATAGGAAAATCCACAGAGACAGAAAACAGTTCAGTGGCTGCCTGGGGCTGGGGATTGGAAGGGAAGGTTTGAAAATGGAGTACAGGTTTGTTTTTTAGGGGAGGAAAGGGAGTGTTGAAAATATCCTAAAATTATATTGTAATGATGGTTGCATGACTTCTTGAATATAGTGAAAATAACTCAACTCCATATTTTAAACGGGTAAATTTTATTGTATGTGAAATATATCTTAATAAAGCTGGAAAAACCTAGGAAAATATTTCAACAGTGAATCTTTGAACCTTACCGATACTTAGACCATGTACAGATGATAATGTGTAGATTATCTAAGTCATTCTTGAACTATTTCATAAAATATAACAGTGCTGTATATAATTGAAATACATCATAATTTCAAATGTGCTATTAAAATCTCAGGTTTAGATCGTCTTTACACAAAGCTTGAGCTATTTAGATTAATGCAGAAATCCAAATTCTGGCATAGATTCAAATATGCCAGGTTCCAGATTCCCAATTTTTCACTCAGTAGTAACTGTATCACTAGAAAGTTAAACACAAAACTACATTATTTAACAGTAACGCAAGCTGATACATTTTCTGGTTTAAATTATCTTTTATAATTTAAAAGGTATTTAATACAAAATCCCTAAATCTAGTATAAGTATTTTTGGGAGAAAGCAATGAAATGCAAAAAACAAGTTACTAGGAAAAGGGAGGTTTGGCCAGGCATAGTGGCTCATGCCTGTAATCCCAGCACTTTGGGAGGCCAAGGTGGGTGGATCACGAGGTCAAGAGATCGAGACCATCCTGGCCAACATGGTGAATACCCATCTCTACTAAAAAATATAAAAATTAGCTGGGCATGCTGGCGCACACCTGTAGTCCCAGCTACTCAGGAGGCTGAGGCAGGAGAATCGCTTGAGCCCGGGAGGCAGAGGTTGCAGTAAGCCGAGATCGTGCCACTGCACTCCAGCCTAGGCAACAAGAGCGAGACTCCATCTCAAAAAAGAAAAAAAAAAAGAGACGTGAACTACAGACACATGCCGTGACGTGGCTGAATCTCCAAAATATTATATTGAGTGTGGCCGGGGGCGGTAACTCATGCCTGTAATCCGAACACTTAGGGATGCAGAGGCGGAAGGAACGCTTGAGCCCAGAAGTTTGACACCAGCCTGGGCAACATTGCAAGACCCCATTCTCCACAAAAAGGAAAAAATAGATGTATTCTACTGAGTGAAAACAGCTTTCCCCTGATGAATACACACTGTGTAATTCTATGTATATGAAGTTCTTGAACAGGTGAAAAGCATCTATGGTGGAAAAAAATCAACTCTGTCTAATAATGAGGGCATATAGGTTAAAAAAAAATCAGAAAAGTGATAGCTTCAGGGAGAGTTGGAAAGAACCGGGAAGGAACATAGGGAATTTTCTGAGAGATGATGATAATGTTCTGTATCTTTATAGAGATTTGGATTCCACGATTTATGCATTTCTCAAAACTCAGTTAAGAATTTTGGAGGAGCTTCTGAAACCTTTTAGGGGATGGACAGTTACTCTGTGATTCTCCCTGAGCATGTGCATGTTAAATGAATTTGTATGCCTTTTCTCTTATTAATCTGCCTCATGTCAGTGATTTTCCAACCTCCAGGGGGGCCAGGGCCTTGGCCCCTATACCTCTCATTTCTGGACATCCAGTAACTTGGATGCTTGCAATGAAATATGTTTTTGGCAACCTTTATTTTAATATCCAGCATAACTGAAGTAGAAATTATTCCATTTCCAACCTCCCACAGACTGTTACATGAGACTCACCTAACCCTGGATCTAAAATTCTTGCAGTTCTTCTGAATGGTACACAGAAATACTAGAACGTTTATAAAGGAAAAGGCATTGATGAGGGAAAAAACACATTGAGTTATGGGGGAAAGAAAAGAGCGCAAAACCTGGAGAGTCAAGAAGCTGGAGTTCTCAACTTTCCTGAGCCCGGGTTATATCAGCTCTAAAATGGGGGGAAAAAATCTGCCTCACATGTTTTCTGTGGGTTGAAATGAGATGAGGAAGGTAGAAGACCCTAGAAACAATGACCAGCCCCATCGTAGACTCTTGGTCAGTGTGGTTGAGTCACAGTCCTGGTGGGGTGAAGTGGGGTCAGGTAGGAAAGTGACTTGGAAGGTGTCTGCAGACTGAGGTGGGTTTGGGTTCACGAAGAGGAAGGATGAAGGTATTTCAGCAGAGGAGAACCACTCACCTGAAGGCACTGAAGTGAGTAGGAGCCTGCGGTGTGTGTTAAAAATCCTATCTAAGGCCAGGTGCTGTGGCTCACGCCTGTAATCCCAGCACTTTGGGAGGCCAAGGCAGGCGGATCAGGAGGTCAGGAGTTCAAGTAGAAACCCTGTCTCTACTAAAAATACAAAAATGAGGCAGGCATGGTGGTGTGCACCTGTAATCCCAGCTACTCAGGAGGCTGAATCAGGAAAATCACTTGAACCAGAGAGGCAGAGGTTGCAGTGAGCTAAGATCACACTGCTGCACTCCAGCCTCAGTGGCAGACACTCCATCTACAAAAAAAAAAAAAAAAAAATTCCTATCTAAGGAAATCCGTGACAGCTAATTCAGGGGAATTGCTGGTGGAAACAAGAGTACAGAGTGATTAGCTGCAGAATTCTCCCTTCCTTCTTTTTTCTTCCCTTGGAGATGAAAGCAGGAGTCTTGCTTTCTGGTGAGGGAGGAATGGCAGGAAAAGCAAACCAGATAAGCCACTCACCTAGTGAAAGAGCCCCAGCCTGGAAATCAGCAACTGGTCCCAGATCTGTCACCTGTGCTGCAGAACCATGGGCGTAATGGCTCTGTCTGTGCTTCAGTTTCCCTGTTGGCCATGTGGAAATCATATCCCTTTATTTCTTTAATTCATTTACCAGCGAGTTAAAAAGTAGGAAAACTCCCTAAACTACATGGTTATATAAATTTAAGATGTTACTAGTGCAGAACCCAGTCTCAGTGAGAAAATATGGTGGTGATGCGGAGAAGTTTGGAAACTGAAAAGTTTGAAGCAACTAGCAATATGGGTTGTTGCTTAAGAAAGAAAAGGAAGCCAGGCACTGTGGCTCTTATCTGTGGTTCCAGCTACTTGGGAGGTTGAAGTGGGAGGATCACTTGAGCCCAGGAGTGATCACAGCTTCGGTGAGCTGAGATCGCACCATGCACTCTAGCCTGGGCACAGAGCAAGACCTTGTGTCTAAAAATAGTGATAAAATACTTTTTTAAAGTGAAAAAAATAATTTTGGCCAGGTGCAGTGGCTCAGGCCTGTAATCCCAGCACTCTGGGGGGCCACCGTGGGCAAATTGCTTGAGGTCAGGAGTTCAATACCAGCCTGGCCAACATGGCAAAACTCATCTTTACTAAAAATACAAAAATTAGCCGGGTGTGGTGGTGCTCATCTGTAATCCCAGCTACTCAGTAGGCTGAGGCACGAGAATCACTTGAACCGAGAAGGCAGAGGTTACAGTAAGCTGAGATCGTGCAACTGCACTCCAACCTGGGCTCAAGACTCTGTCTCAAAAAAAAAAAAAAAAAAAAAGATGGGGTGTGGTGGTTCATGCCTATAATCCCAGCACTTTGGGAGGCCGAGGCAGGTGGATCATTTGAAGTCAGGAGTTCAAGACCAGCCTGGCCAACATGGTGAAACCGTGTCTCTACTAAAAATACAAAAAGCAGCCACATGTGGTGGCAGGCCCCTGTAATCCCAGCTACTGGTGAGGCTGAGGCAGGAGAATCGCTTGGACCCAGGAGGTGGAGATTGCAGTGAGCCAGGATTGTGCCACTGCACTCCAGACTGGGCAATAAAGTGAGACTCAGTCTCAAAAAAAAAAATAATTAAACTTTTTTGTAGTTTGAACATTTTTATAACATGTTTAGAGATAAAAGTTCTGTAAGATCCTAAACAATCTGGCTCATTTTTACCTCTCTGATCTCATCTCTTGCTATCTCTCCTTTCAGTTCGAGCCACATTGAAGTGCACCAGGTGTCTCCTACTGCAGGGATTTTGCATTTGCCCCTCCTGAGCCTGCAAGTCTCTTCTCTGTTAGATCTATTTGACATTCTGCCGAATCTTCTGCGGCAAGCCAAATTCTAAGATGGCCCTAAGACGTCTGCCCCCTTGCGGTGCACATCCTGTATACGTTTCTCATTTTGAATGTGGCTGGGACCTGTGACTGTATGATGGGGGATCACTCTTGTGATTAGGTTATGTTATTCATATGTGGCAAAGGAGAAGAGACTTTGCAGATGTCATTCAGATCCCTAATCAAGTGACTTTGAGTTAATGAAGAGGGAGATTATCTTCAGTGGGCCTGACCTAATCAAGTGATCCCTTTACAAGAAGGTATCAGAAAGGAAGTCAAGTTACAGAGATTCAAAGCCAGAGATGCTCTCCTGCCGGCCTCCTGCCATGTTGTGGAGAAGGCCATGTGGCAGGGAATGACAGGTGGCTTCAAGGAAAGATTTATAAAAGAGAGACAAACTCTTTCATCGTTTCTCTCACAGATACCTAGGAGACATTGCAAGACCTCTTTTGGGACTTTAGCATCCCAAAAGTTCTACAGTTCTACAACTACAAGTAATGGGTTCTGCCAAATCCAGGGAGCTTGGAAGAGGTTCTAAGGCTTGGATGAAACTGCAGCCTGGCTAACACCTTGATTTCAGTCTGATGCCACCTGGGCAGAGAGCTGTTACCTGTGCCCAGACTTCTGGCCATATTTCAAAAAAATTCTGAGGCTGTAGACTCTTTCACACAACAACAATGTAGTTGGTGCAATAAAGTATCTGGTGCAATAAAGACTCCAAAGACAGCAAAGGTGAGGTACAGGGCAAGGGTAAAGTGCACACATGATGCACCTTGATGTCATAGTTTCTCATTTCCCTCCTTATCTCCCCTCTACTGCTACGAGATTCCATGGGAAAGTTCCATCTCGAAGTTAGTTTCAGTTCAGTTTCTCTTATCATCTCAGGAAGGGATCATGGACTGATTTTATCTCTTTGTTTAATTTCTCTGTTATTCCTCCCCACCTCTTAAAAATATTTTTCGCTCTCTTCCTCTCTTTTTTTTTTCTTATGTGTGCCCTATCCATTTTCACTCTTAGGCTAGACAGACTTTCCATGGATACTTCCCAGTCTCATGAATAAGAAAGAGATACCTCACTATTGCCCAGTTCGTATTCAATTCTCATGGTACCCAAGAGATAGAACTGGCACCCCAGAGATGTTCCCAAATTATAGTTCTGTCTTGGTGATGCCTGGGACTGTCAAATCATCCAAGAGAAAACCTAGGACACTCCCATCCTGGAAGACGGAAGAAGAACATTTGTGAGAAGATGCGATTTAGAAAAAAGAGACAAATTCTTTCACTGCTTCTCTCACAGAAGAGAGATACCTAGGCAACATTGCAAGACCTCTTTTGGGACTTTAGAGAAAAACCTTACAAAGGAGCCTTTTCAGATGCTTGTAACAAGCCCCCAAAACTAAAGACCAGACTCATACCTCACAGGAAATACAGGTCCCCAGCCCTCCACTGAATGATACCAGGAAAATTGTCATTATTGGAAAAACCCAGTAATTTAAAAAAGAAGTGCCCAAGAAACTCTCAATAACCTTCATTTTGCTTCTCCACTTAAAATTAACTTTGTGCCACCATAATCTTCAAATTTTTATTTTAAAAAACTCAATTCTCATATGAGCATGTGTCGTAGTTTGATTTAACTTATTAATGAGGGAATCACTAAAATGACAAAGCTGGTTTAAAAGAGAATGTAAGAAACTCAAATTTATATAGGCATTGGAAAAAAAGAGTGCTGAAAACACACAAAACTAGTAAATATTCTACAGCGTGATAAACCATAACCTTTAAGGTTATCTTTTTCTAAGGGTCAAAAGAAATTCATCATACCGTATCAGTTTTCTTCCATTTTCTACAGCATTGTAAACCATCTGGGCCTTAAGCAATCGTGAATACTGAGTCATTAATTATATTGAAAGGCCATGCAAATTTTTGTTGTTGTTGTTGTAGTTCCAGGTTTTGCGTTACTTTTCTGAATAAGGACCTTGAGAATAAAAGAAAAGTTAGAGAGAAACTTTCTTGGTAACCTTAAACATTCCCTAAAAACTAAAGACCAAACCCTTATACCCTTGGAAAGGGTTACGATAATTCTGTCTCCACTGAGCTAATCACAGTAGGAAAATTGCAACTATTATGAAAAGCTGATCACTGGAAAAATAATTGCCTGAATAAACCTTGGTAATCCTCCATATATTGCTCTTATACTTGTACCAAATCCTCACAGCCTTCATTTTCCATGTAAATGCAATCACAAAATATGTGGCCTTTTGTGTCTGACTTCTTTCATGTAGCATAATGTTTCCAGGACTCATACATGTTGTAGCGTGTATCAGTTACCTCTCCCCTCCTCTCTTTTTCTTTTTCTTCTTTTTCTTTTTTTTCTTTTTCTTTTGATGAGGTCTTGCTCTGTTACCCAGGCTGGAGTGCAGTGGTGCTGTCACAGCTCACTGCAGCCTCAACCTCCTGGGCTCAAGCAATTCTTCCACTTCAGCTCCTGACTAGTGGGAATTACAGGTGCATGCCACCATGCCCAGATAATTTTTGCGTTTTTTGTGGGGACAGGATCTCACCACATTGCCCAGCCTGATTTCGAACTCCTGAACTCAGGTGATCCAGCTGCCTCAGCCTCCCAAGTGCTGGGATTACACGTGAGCCACCGTGCCCAGCCTTCGCCTGTTTTTTATTTAGGTTATTTCGTTTTATTGTTGAGTTGTAAGAATTCTTTATGTGTTCTGATCCTAGACCCTTATCAGGTACATGATTTGCAAATATGTTCTCCCATTTCTGTGGATTATCTTTTTACTTTGCTAATAATGTCATTTGAAGCACATACATTTTTAATTTTAATATAGTCTAACTTATCTGGTTTTTTTTCTTTGGTTGCTTGTGGTTTTCCTATCTGAGAAGCCATTGCTTAATATTTGGTCCAGTTTTTATTACTGGTATCTGTGAAAGGCTTCATCTGACTACTTCACACTGCCTGGAAAATACTTCTATGAGAAATACTCCCAAGACTTCATTCAGGCCTTTGCTCAACTGTCACCATATAAGGAAGGTCGCCTCTGACCACCCTATCTAAAGTAACACCACCCCTTGGTCACTCGGCAGATTTTATATTGCTTTGTCTTTCTTCAGAGCACTCACTGTGTGACACAGGGAGCCATTTTCACTGATTGCATTACCAGCCCCCCATTGGAATGTGTGCTCCTGGAGAGAAGGAATTTTGGTTTACTTTGTTAACTGCTGGTCACTCAGTGCCCAGCACAGACTTGTGATAGGTGATCAATAATCATTTATTAAATTAATGATTCCCCACATCGTAACCAACACAATGTTATCAAACTTTTTGGTCTTTGCCAATCTGAAACGTGGAAAATGGCATTTTAATGTCTTTTAATTTGCATTTTATTCCTGTGAGCGAGGTTTAGCACCTTTTCATACATTTGAAAATCATTTTTATTTCTATCTCTAGAAACACCATTGTTTTCAATAGATGCTATCATAAGAAATATATATACACCCTTTCACAAGAGTAATAGATGTCACAGTAGCGTTTGGTCGTTCTGTACTTTATCAGAGTTTAAAAAAGTGCCTGTTGAACGAATGAAGCATGAATACCAAAAGCACAACAGCTAGTTGCTGAAGACAGGCTCCATAAAAGTTCTTGATGTTTAAAAGGAGTCTTCATAATTGAAGGGGATCGGCCTGGCGCGGTGGCTCACACCTGTAATCCCAGCAATTTGGGAGGCCGAGGAGGGCATATCACCTGAGGTCAGGAGTTTGAGACCAGCCTGGTCGACATGGTGAAACCCCAGTCTCTACTAAAAATACAAAAAATTAGCCAGGTGTGGTCGTGGGCACCTGTAATCCCAGCTATTCAGAAGGCTGAGGCAGGAGAATCACTGGACCCGGGAGGCAGAGGTTGCAGTGAGCTGAGATCACACCATTGCACTTCAGCCTGAGCGGCAAGAGTGAATCTCCATCTCAATAATAATAATAATAATAATAATAATAATAATAATAATAATAATAATTGAAAGGGATCTGAAATGTGCAGGTTACTTGGCATCTGCCCATGGACTTTATTTTAGTTTCCTCCACAAATGAAGCCTGACGTCAGGATTTGGGTGCCGGTGGTTTAAATGGGAGGAGATCCCAGGGAACAGAAGTGATGGAGTAGGAAGAGTAAGACAGGGAAGAGAGAAAAGCCAATAACTTATGCTCTGTTGAACCAGTTACAAGTATGAACACTGAGAATCAAGCCCACTGGGAAACTTCTGAGGAAATGTCTATAGCATACCTGTATTCATCCATTTTCACGCTGCTGATAAAGATATACCCAAGACTGGGTAATTTATAAAGAAAAAGAGGTTTAACGGACTCACAGTTCCACATGGTTGGGGAGTCCTTACAATCATGGCGGAAGGCAAAAGGCATGTCTTACATGGCGGCAGACAAGAGAGAATGACAGCCAAGCAAAAGGGGAAGCCCCTTGTAAAATCATCAGATCTCGTGAGACTTACTCACTACCGTGAGAACAGTATGGGGGAAACCACCCCCCATGATTCAATTATCTCCCACCAGGTCCCTCCCATAACACATGGGAATTATGGGAGCTACAATTCAAGATGAGATTTGGGTGGGGACACAGCCAAACCATATAAATAACCTCAGAATTGTCCCACCAAAGCACAGGGACACAGAGGGTCTCGTCCACCAATTCTCATCTCCCACTGACTGGAGGTTGCCCTCAGAGGTCATTGCACCTCTGCTTGGCTGTGCCAATTTCCTTGGCCTCAGAGAAGGAACGGAGGCAGAAAATCAGGTAGCTGGCATAGCACTTGGGCAGGGAGTCTGTTAACATGCATGAAAGTATCCACAGCCTGTTGTGCTGAGGGCTTGTGTGTAGCCCTTCCTTTGCTGTTCTTTAGACTACCAGTGCTTTTGAATGCTTCCTCATACTTTTGTCTTGTCTCCTCACCTGGATTTCACACACCTTAAAGGTTAGACTGTTGGCTAGTCTAAGGTATATCATACAGTCCCTTGGAATTACACAGTGACTTATACATTTGTTGGTTATTTTTCATTTTTGACAACGTGGTAATTATGGTTCTGCAGAAAAGGAAGAAAGACATGTTTAAGTGCTTTGAAATTTATACCTACCTGACCTTGCCTTTTGTTGCCCAGGGCACTGAATTTGCCTTCATCCCTGCATTTGTACATCCCAGAAAAGGAAGCCACACAGAACTTATCAGCCCTGGGCCAGATATCCAGGTGAACATTAGATATAGAAATGCATTGAGCTAAAGAGTTGGAAGTCATGAAATAAAATCTCTGCTATCTGCAGATAATGTCCAAGGTTACAGTTCCTTCTGAACTGCTTTGTTAAGGGGATAAAGGATAATCAGTGAGAGTCCTGATTATATCATCTAAGCTGGTTTTGTGGTCACCATAATAACTTCCCTGGGAAGAAAGCTAGTGGTTCTACTATTTGGAAGGAAAGACTGTGTTTCAGTGCCAAGGCTTGACTCTGGCTAATCAAGACAGTGCTGCTGTGTATGACTGTGTAGACTGCGCTGCATAGCTCCTGGGTGCACAATTCCCAGAGTGGTGTGATATGCGGACCCATAGATAAGGATCTCAGATGGAAGCTCCTCAAATGGGAAAGAATTGAGAAAGGAGAGCACTGGGGGGTGTCTATGCTCATTGAATGCTGATGATGAACTGGTCCCTCTCCCCCAGGCTTGGTCCTGAGGAAGATAGTGAAGGCTGGGAATCCGTGTCTGGGAAGACATCAGCCTACCTTACACCAGTGAGTTAGTGATAATAGTCATAGCGTCTACTCTGTACGAGGCTCTATGCTAAACACTTCACATGAGTAATCTCATTTAATCTTTACAAAAACCCATTTGATAGATGAAAAAACTGAATTAAAATAGGAAATGAAGAGGGCATTAGACTAAGAGAAAGGTGATCCAGCACTTAGCACTTAGGTCTTCTTGTCAGCACTATTCAAATTGTGCTCCATAGAACCCTGTAGTCCACAAACTGTTTGTTACCAGTTCACGAGGAGAGCAGTACCTAATTGAAAGCAGGCATTTAGAAACTTTTATAGCAGTTTTACATTCAAGTGCATTAGGGAACCTGTCTCACTGAACAAGGGATAGACCAGTTCAGGTGCTGGCCATGAGCTGTGTGGCAGCAGGACCATGCTACAGTGTGTGGTACTTTAAGGTTAAACGGTCAACTGAAAGCCAAAGGCATGTAAAAGTCTGAGAAAACAAAGGCATTTATTTCTTTTGATATTTTGTTGTTTTTACTTATTACATGTAATGTTTTTGTAAAAACTAATTTTTTTTTAGTTTATAATTTTAAAATCTTCAGTTTTCTGGGTGGAACCAGGGAGAGTGTTGAAGAGAAGAAAAAGAAGGTTCCTGCTGCGCCAGAAACCTTTAAGTAAAAGTGAAGGCATTTTGCAGAGCTGAAGATCAAGTGCCAGAGAAAAAAGTTTGCCCAAAGGATGCTTCGGAAGGAAGGAAGCTTATCTATGAAGAAGCTAAACACTATCACTAGGAATATAGACAGATGTATAGAACTGAGATATGAATGGCTAGAATGGCAAGAAGAGCTGGCAACTTCTGTGTACCTGCAGAACCCAAATTGGCATTGATCATTAGGATCAGAGGTCTCAGTGGTGGCAGCCCAAGGGTCCGAAAGGTGTGGCAGCTTCTTTGCCTTGTCAGATCTTCATCAGAACCTTTGTTAAATTCAACAATGCTTCAGTTTACATGCTGAGGATTGTAGAACCATATATTGCATGAGAGTCTCCGAACCTGAATTCGGTAAATGAACTAGTCTCCAAGTGTGGTTACAGCAAAATCAATATGAAGCAAATTGTCTTGACAGATAACACTTTGATGGCTTGATCTCTTGGTAAAGATGGAATCATCTGCGCAGAGGATCTGATTCATGAGGTCTGTGCTGTTGGAAAATGCTTCAAAGAAGCAAATAACTTCCTCAGGCCTTTCAAATTATCCTCTCCATGAGGAGGAATGAAGGAAAAGACCACCTATTTTGTAGAAGGTGGAGATGCTGGCAACAGGGACAACCAGATCAAAAAGCTCCTTAGAAGGATGAACTATGGTGTCTGCCACAATTATTTCTGTAATCTGATCAGTTAATAAACAGTGATGGCTTTCAAATTGAAAAAAATAAATAACAAAAATATTAGCTAAATTAGGAAGCAGACTTTCATAATAATTTTTAACTGTAATTTAGAGGTGACAAAACAAACTTCACTAGACTTGTTTTCATCAAGAAAAGACACACCTTTGCTAATGCACAGCAGCAGCAATAGTAAAACAGATGATGACTATGGAAGTGATTCCAAAGAAATTAAACTACTACAAAAAGAGTTTGTACTAGTTTTACTCAGAAGTATAATTCCTCACATATTGAGTTCAGTTTTGTGGCCATAATTGACACTAATATTCTAAAACTATAGTATGTTATTTGTAGAGATATACTAGCTAATAAAGCTCATAAGACCATCAACCTTATGTAGCATTTACATAGAAAACAAAAGAAGTAAATTCAAAACCTAAAGAATACCTTGAAAGAATGTTGAATTTAAAAAACTCATAAGAACAGATGTTCAATATTTCACATATAAACATTAGTAATGTATGAGCATCTTATAAAGTAGCATTTGGGGATGTGAAAATTTAAAAAAGAAGACTTTAGCACAAGACTGTATCAAAGATCTTTGAAATTATGGGTGACTATGTGGCAAATAAAGAAACTCAAATGTCATTTTTCATAACTAGACGAATTCAATAACTAGCTAATGACATGGCAGATTAACTCACAGATAAACACGGCTAGCAAAGTCATTTTCATTGCAAGTTATTGAATGCCCACATACTGCTAAAATGACAATTAATGTAGTATATATGCAATTCAAACATCGTGGAAGAATTTTTTTCAGTTTCATTGATGACAAGCACAACTAGTCCTAAATGTATAAAACTATAAAGGATTACACTGTCAAGGAATGTGGTTTAAGACTGCTGTAGGAAGATGCTTTAATGTGCAGCTTCATTGACAGAAAAGCATACTAAGTTTGAAGAATGTAAATCAATGCACTGCTTTTTTTTATCAAGAAAGTTTTACAGTTAAAAAAATGTTAGCTGAATTAAACAGTGTCTAGTTGTCTAGTTACATAGCAAAAAAATAGTTATGCAAAGGATGATGCATGAAATTCGAGATTATTCTCTTTATTATGATATGTGTTCATATGGAAGCTGATCATAAACAACTGTTGTAGGTGAGATACGATGCTTACTGAAGAGAAAAGTACTATTAGGAATGTTTGACTGTGAAACAAACTCTTAGTGTTCCTAGAAAGTAAAACAAACATCTTTATAAGGTCCCAATGTGGTTTGGGACAATAGGCATGCTTCTTTGTGTGATATTTTTGGCATTTTAAATGCTTTTACTACTTCTAAGCAGGGGGAAAAAATGCAGTATGATTTTCAATGGCAAAGAAGATTGAAGGGCAAAAATGACAGAGGCTTGGAAGAACAGAATATCCAGAGACTGTTACAACATGCCCCATAGTTTAGCAACAATTATCAGTGATGTTAGTGATAATCTTGATATTGCATATCCGTAAAATGTTATGGTCAAACAAGTTATGGGATATTTACATTTTATTTCCATCAAAAGAAGATTCGTGCATGGGAAATTCATAGATCCATAATCTGCTGCTTTCATTGAAAGACAATTTAACTCTACAGGATAAACTGTTGGAACTGGCAATTGAATAATTGACGAATTTTGAAAATACAGAATCATTTGCTTCATTTTGAATAAAAGGGAAAGATGGAAATCCTGAGCTTCCTAAAATTGTCTTAAAATCTCTTTTTCCTTTCCCGTTAACAAAGCTCTGTGAGACTGGTTCTCCACTAACCTCTTATTAAAACAAAACATAGAAGCCAGGTGTTGTGGTACGTGCCTGCAGTCCTTCCTAGCTACTGGCGGGGGATGGGGGGTGGCGGAGGGGGGCAGTCCTGAGGCGGGAGGATCGCTTGAGCCCAGGAGGCTTCAGTGAGCTATGATCTTGCCACTGCACTCCAGCCTCAGTGACACAGTGAGATCCCATTTCTAAAATAAATAAATAAGTAAATAAATAAATAAAACAATTATTCTTGATTAAATTACAACAACAACAACACAAAAATAGAAGCAATCTCATCACACATTCTACTTTGCAAGTAGCATTATAGTCCATTCTGGCTGGGTTAGATAGGTTGGCAAGCAATAACTTGTGTATTTGTCCATTAAGAATGCTCAATATTGATATGCATGGTGTTCATTCAAAGTAGAGAAACACTATTTTACTCAAAATTTTTCATTTAGTTATAATTGCAGAACAACAAAAATTATAAATGCAATAGCAATTTATATATTAATCATATAATACACACATTCAATAAACATGTACAGAGTTTGCAATTATTTTTCCCGTTATATTTATTCTGATCACATTTATTGAAATGCAATTTTGTCTGTTGAATATGATAATAAAATTTGGTTCAATTTTGTATATCTTTGTTTTTTAATGTAATGTGTCCAGTATTAATAATTCATTTTTATTGTACAATGGATTGGTTTGCAGATTAAATTTTTTTTAAAAACTGGTTCTTCGCCAGCCAATTTGAGAAGCACTGTTCTACACGTCAACTTTATCTGTAAAGTGAGGATGAACTGCCAACTTTGGAGCAATCACAATTTTGGATTATATAGTCCATTGAGTTATCAGAAAAAAAGGGGCCATGTTCAACAGCAGCAGGAAAGGCGAATGGTTATTCTGAGTGTCACATCTTCATCTTTACCACTAGAGGGCGGTGAAGAAGTTCTTGTAATTGTGGGATGCATCACAAAGCCAAAATTGCTTGTAAACCGAGAAACTGAAGCACACAGGAAAAAAATAAAACACAGAGTAAAATCAATTACCCAGTGAACATTTGTTGGTCGCCAATACTGTCCTGTAACACACTAAGACTCAATACAGAGGTCAAAACCCAGGGTCTATTTGTAGCTAAAATTCAAAATAGTAGGTAAAATTGGGATGGACACAAGATTAAAGAGATAGCTTTGCATGATGAAGAGTCCTGGAGATTAGTTGCATAATAACATCAACACACGTTTAAAAATGCTTAAGATGGTAAATTTTGTGTTATGTGTATTTTGCCACAATTTACGGGGGTGGGAGGAAGAGAAAGAGAGAGAGATTGCTTCTTTAGCCTGGCGTGGGCAGGAACTGTCTATACCCAACCAACAGCTCTAGCTCACAAGATGTGGAGAGGAGAGATGGAGGTACACAGGCCAATGCATCACAGGGGTTGTGGAGCCTTTGCCGTGGGACCCACACTCACACACACACATGCACTTTTATTCTTAGTTCTGCCACATATCTTAGCCCATCACTCTGCCCCAGTTTTTCAACCCCTGAAAAGCTTAGGGAGCTCATTTGCATAATCAGTTCATTCATTCATTCATTCATTCATGTATTTGCTTAACATTAACTGAGCACCTACTCTGTTCCAGGCATCCTGTGAGGTGCTGGGGTACAGCTATGATAAGACAGACAACCTCTGCCCTCAACGTGTTTACAGAGCATTGCCTTTTCTAGTTGAGGCCTTGAAGGGTCCTAGGAACTGTTTTTATCTCAAGTCAGCATCTCCTTCAATCAGTGACAAGTAGGCCATTTGGAGCCGCTGTCTCTAAAGTATTCTCTTGAAACTGTAGGAAGACAAGGACACAAGAGGGAGAATAACCACAGAACCACAAAGGGATCCAAGGTTGCCTTGACAACAGGATCAGAGGAAATAGCCAAGCCCTTGAGGTGCCAGGACTGGACTCTGAGCCTGGGCCGACTGTCCATTCAGTGTCACCTTTTGACTTTGACAGGACTTCACTGAAGTGAGTCTTTGAAATCCAAAGGAAGAGAGGCCCACGCACTGAGGAACTCATCCCACGTCCATCCCAGCCTTGTTCTGATTCTGGAGGAACACAGGATGTCCTCACTCCAAAGGCTGCCAGAGACTGCTGGAGGCTGCACAGGAAAATAGGCAAGAGTCTGGCTTATGATTCTAACAAGCTTCAGTTAAACTCGGGCTGGGCCTCAGAGTCGCTGTGTAATAACGTATGTCTGTCTGAGCCTCAGTTTCTCTATTTGTAAAGTAGAAATAATACTAATAGTATATAGCACCTCAGGGAATGTTATGAGGATGAAATTACATAATAAATGTGAAGTTCTTAGCACAGTGCCTGGCACACAATAAGCACACACTTAATGTTGTTTAAAAAAAAAAAAAAAAAGCTGAGCTGGACTCCATCTTTTCAAGTGAGAGAACTGAGGCCCAGCAGCTTAGTAATAGTGGAAAGTTGATGAATTGTGAAATTATACCCAGTTTTGGCTCTCCCAGTAGACTTTGGGAAACTCACTTAGTCTCTCTAAACCTCCGTTTTCTCATCTGTGAAATGGAACAACCAGGTTGTTCTGAGGACTACCTGAGTTATGTTAAGCACCTGGCACCAGAACCTGGCATATTGCATTGTCCAGTAAAATGTTCATTTTTTTGTTCCTCTCTGTGGTTGTCCAGAGTCAAACTTGGTTCTAACTTTAAAATTGCAGCCCTCAAGGAGTTCATGCTCACCTTCACAATGCAAGCTTGGAAGTCAAGCAGTTCTCAACTCAAATCCAGTTCCTGACCTTGGGCACATTACTTAGCTTTTTTCTTTCTGCTGCAGTTTCCTAGTCTGTAAAATGAAGATGATAATAGTACCTCCTTCCCAGTGCTGGCATGAGGATTATGTTTTCTTTTGAAGTGTCCCATAAATGTTTATTGTTATGTCCTGCAATCATGGCCCTAATCAAGAGGCTCTCAAGTACATAAGTAGTATGCTTATATTTTGGTTTATTTGTGTGCTAGGCTGTTATCAGAGCTGGGATTCACAGAGTTAGACAAGACTCCTGCTCTTGAGCTGCCCACAGTCTAGGAGAAGACACTTAAGCAATGGCCTCATGACTGTGGTCAAGGGCTTTGATGAGATGCTGGGTGGCCAGTGGTTAAGAATACAGATTCTGGAGCCAGACAGCTGAAGTTTGACCTCAGTCCTGCCACTCTGTGATCTTGTGCAAGATATACTTAACCTCTCTGTGCCTCTATAAAATAAGGATAGCAATAGCACTTGGTTCATAGGGCTATTAGGGAAAGTTCAGTGGTTTCATATCTCCTTAGAACAGGGCCTGGCACATAGTAAGCACTCTATGCAGGCTCCTTCAATGAATAAAAGATTACATACAGGCCGGATTCAGTGGCTCATGCCTGTAATCCCAGCACTTTGGGAGGCCGAGGCGGGCGGATCATTAGGTCAGGAGATCAAGACCATCCTGGCTAACACGGTGAAACCCCATCTCTACTAAAAATACAAAAAAATTAGCCAGGCATGGTGACGGGCACCTGTAGTCCCAGTTACTCTGGAGGCTGAGGCAGAAGAATGGCATGAACCCGGCAGGCAGAGCTTGCAGTGAGCCAAGATCACACCACTGCACTCTAACCTGGGCGACAGAGCGAGACTCCATCTCAATAAATAAATAAATAAATAAATAAATAAATAAATAAAACAAAAGCTTACATACAAATGACATTGGTAGCATTCAGAGGAGAGAGTATAGTTCTAGAGGAGGAAGTAAGGAAACCCATAAGAAATTGAGTGCAGTTTCTATACCTCAGTCCCCCTGGATTTCACTCAAAAGATTTCCACCAGCAAAACCTGGAAGGGATCGTGAAGAGTTTTGGGTCAGAGACTCATGGTCTGCAGATAAGGAAACTCAGGCCAGAGAAAGTGGCTTGCCCAGGTGAGGTTGGCAGAATAATAATCCCCCAAATGTCCACACCCTAATTCCTGGAACCTATGAATATGAAACCTTACGTGACAAAACTGATTAAGTTCAGGATTTTGAGATGGGGAGATTATCCTGGATCATCTGGAGTGGCCCAGCGTAATCACAAGGGTCCTGATAAGGGAAAGAAGATGTCAGGGGAGTTGGGAAAACAGAGGTGACGACAGAAGCAGAGGTTGGAGTGACACAGGCCAGTGAGCCAAGGCACATGAGTGACCAATGCCTTTGCTTGTACCACATCTCCTTCCTCCGGGGTGCCCTTCCTTTGATCTGAGCTCTCATTTCCTGCTATTTGTCCCAAGGACCAAATTTCCTACTTTCAGCTTTGATAAAATGCTCTTCTCCCCAGTCCACCTTTGAAAACAATGTCGGAGACGCTCACCCTCAGAAACGCAGTGTAGATAGAAAATCAGTGATATTCGCTATCTGCAGAAACAACTCACCTTCAACAAGATTTGTAAATGTGGCTAATGACATTTGAGAAACGTAAGCAATAGTAGATAAGCAGTAATCGAATTACTGGTCATGGGTCTTCCGTGAGACGAGACTTGGTGACTGGCTGGGAAATTAGCAGGAGACCAGTTTCTCCAGAGCTCATGTCTCCAGATTTATGCTGGGCAGAAGAGGCCTTGTGAGGCCCAGAGACCAAATCTATGTATTTGGACAGAAATATCTCTAGAAGAGAAAGTGATTGCTAGGGTACCGGCTGCTAATAGAAAACAAAAACAAAAGCCAGGGTTGGCCTGCAATCAAGATAACGAACTGGGTAGGTGGGAACAGAAAATGGCTGGAACTTTTGAAAGGCTGATTGTCAGTATGGACCAATGATTCTCCTTCAGGAAATTTTTTGTTGTTGTTGTTGTTTGAGACGGAGTCTCGCTCTGTCGCCCAGGCTGGAGTGCAGTGGCACGATCTCGGCTCACTGAGAGCTCCGCCTCCCAGGTTCACGCCATTCTCCTGCCTCAGCCTCCCGAGCAGCTGGGACTACAGGTGCCCGCCACAACGCCCGGCTTATTTTTTGTATTTTTAGTAGAGACAGGGTTTCACCGTGTTAGCCAGGATGGTCTCGATATCCTGACCTCGTGATCCGCCCGCCTCGGCCTCCCAGAGTGCTGGGATTACAGGCGTGAGCCACCGCGCCCGGTCTCCTTCAGGAAATTAATCACTGGGGAGTAGTGAAAGTTGCTGAGCTCAGGGCCGGGTGCCGTGGCTTACGCCTGTAATCCCAGCACTTTGGGAGGCCCAGGTGGGTGGATCACCTGAGGTCAGGAGTGCTGGCCAACGTGGTAAAACCCCGTCTCTACTAAAAACACAAAAATTGGCTGGGCGTGATGGCGCTCTCCTGTAGTCCCAGCTACTCGGAGGCTGAGGCAGGAGAATCACTTGAACCCTGGAGGCGGAGTTTGCAGTGAGCTGAGATCATGCCATTGCACTCCAGCCTGGGCTTCAGAGCAAGACTCTGTCTAAAAAAAAGAAGGAAGGAAGGAAGAAAGAAAGTTGCTCAGCTGCTAAGATGTTCATTTTTGCATTGTTTATAATGGAGACACTGCTCAACAATATGAGGTTGGTTAAATAAAATATGACGACCAGGCTCAGTACCTCATGCCTGTAGTCCCAGCACTTCAGGAGGCCGAGGCAGGTGGATTCCTTTGAGCCCAGGAGTTCAAGACCAACCTGGGCAACATGGAGAGAGCCTGCCTCTACAAAAAAAAAAATTAAAAAATTAACTGAGTGTGATGATGCCTGTAGTCCCAGCTACCTGGGAGGCTGAGATGGGAGCATCACCTGAGCCCTGGAGGTTGAGGCTGCAGTGAGGTGTGATCATGCCACTGCACTCCAGCCTGAGTGACAGAGTGAGCCCCTGTCTGAAAAAATAAATGATAAGGCTGGGCATGGTGCCTCATGCCTGTAAATCCCAGCACTTTGAGAGAGTGAGGAAGGCAGATCAGTTGAGGTCAGGAGTTCAAGACCAGTCTGGCCAACTTGGTGAAACCCCGTCTCTACTAAAAATACAAAAGTTAGCCGGGTGTGGGGGCACATGCCTGTAATCCTAGCTACTCAGGAGGCCGAGTCAGGAGAATCGCTTGAACCTGGGAGTCAGAGGCTGCAGTGAGCCAAGATTGCAGCACTGCATTCTAGCCTGGGTGACAGAGCGAGACTCTGTCAAAAAAAAAAAAAAAAAAATTATATTGCCATATTGTGGGTCACTGTGTCCCACTTTTTCTTTTTAATTATGCTGTAGAGGATGTGAAGATATGAGATGATGTTAATATATGGTCATAAGTTAAAAGAGTGGGTTTTAAGACACCATGGGAGTAGGATCCTGTTTTTGTTTTTAAAAATAATAACACATAAAAAGGCCTGGAGGGACAAATACGAAAAAGCTACTAACAGTTATCTCTGGCTGATGGAATTGTGGGAGATTTTAGTTTTTTCCTTTTGGCTTATCAAACGTTTTCCATATTCAGTAATTAACATGATGTATCACCTTGCAGTTGAAAATTATCTATAAAAATAATTGAAAGGAAGTGAGCATTTGGTGATATCTAGTTTGTGCCTGGACTTTTCCATACGTTATCTCATTTACTCTTTAAAACAGCTGTGTGAGTTAGGTGTTATGGTGCCCATTTTATTTGTGGAGAAACTGACACAGACTTTTAGGTAACTTGCCCAAAGTCACATAGTTAGTAAGTACTGGAGCCATGATTTCCAGCCAATTTCATCTGACCACCCTCTTTTTACTATACCACTAGCCTCCCTCTAAATAATTCCCAGATCCCTTTGTGGTCTTTCTACGTTCTGAGCAACCTTTTGCTTATACAGTGGTCTCAACTTGCCTCATCCATCAGGAGAGAACAATAGTGCAGCAGCAGTAATCTTGTTGCTGCTGGACTCAAGGAATTGGCTTATAAACTAACACATTCATTTCCTGTTTCATTATTCCCATTCTTGTTGATTATTTAGAATAAATTGGTCTCTCAGGATCTGATTAGGGCTGTAGGAACTGATGGATTAACATAGAGCCAGATCCGAGGCCATGCTTGTGGGCTCCGGCTAGCCTGGCTGGTTTCCTGCTCAGCCTCCTTCACTCTGGCCTCCAGTGAAGGGAGTGGGTCATTTGAAAGAAGCTGTATCTTTGGTACATACCAGCAGCTGGATGATGCCCCAGCATATGTTAACCCAGGGCATTGGGAGGAATGTTCAGTTTCCAATGCTCAAGTTGACCAAGGAAAGGTACATGTCTGACGGAACTTGGTACCCACACCACTTAGCACGGTGCTTGGCATGGAGAAGATATTCCGTCAATGTGGGCTGAATTAATCTGTGGTCATAGGAAATCAGCCAGGTAACTCTCCCTGCCCCTGCCTGTGGGGAAACCTAGAAGAAATTGCTTCTGTTGAGCCCACAGGTACCCTTTGTTTCCTCGTGCAAATTTGGCAGAATATATATGTGTGTGTTGTGTGTGCATGTATAAACAATGTATTATATACACATACATAATACATGTGTATTTATATAAAATATTCTTGTATTTATTATGTATGTATATATGTATACATACATGTGTAATATACATGTCTGTTACATGTGTATATGTCTTATTCATAATATGTATTATATACACACATAATACATGTGTATTTTTATATATTATATGTATTTGTATGGATATATAAATATATATGATATAGTTTGGATCTGTGTCCCCACCAAAATCTCATGTTGAAATGTAATCCCCAACATTGGAGGTGAGGCCTCGTGGGAGGATTGCATCGTGGGGGTGTTTTCCCATGGTTTAACACCCCGGAGCTGTTGTCGCGATAGGAGTTCTCGTGAGATCTGGTTGTTTAAAAGTGTACAGCAACCTCCCCCTCTCTCTCGGTCCTGCTCCTGCCATGTAAGATGCCTGCTCCCACTTTGCCTTCTGGCATAAATAAAAGCTCCCCGAGGCCACCCCAGAAGCAGATGCAGCCACGCTTCCTGTATAGCCTGTGGAATTGTGAGCCAATTAAACCTCTTTTCTTTACAAATTACCGAGTCTCAGGGATTTCTTTTGTGTGTGTGTGTGTGTGTGTGTGTGTGTGTGTGTGTGTGTGTGTGTGATGGAGTTTCTCTCTTGTTGCCCAGGCTAGAGTGCAATGGCACAATCTCGGCTCACTGCAACCTCCACCTCTCGAGTTCAAGCGATTCTCCTGCCTCAGCCTCCCGAGTAGCTGGGAATACAGGTGCCCACCATCACGCCTGGCTAATATTTTTGTATTTTTAGTAGAGACAGGGTTTCACCGTTTTGGCCAGGCTGGTCTTGAACTCCTGACCTCAGGTGATCCACCTGCCTCAGCCTCCCAAAGTGCTGGGATTACAGGCACGAGCCACCACGCCCGGCCCAGGGATTTCTTTATAGCAGTGCAAGAATGAACTAATACTATATCTATCTATAGATCAATATAGACACATCTATCTACATATATATATAGATAGATAAATCGAACGATATCTATCTATATCTCCATTGTACTTTGGGTTGGATTCCTGGCTCCAGCACTTAACATTGAGAGATTTAAGGAGGTGGCTTAAACTCCTCAGGCCTCATTTTCCTAATCTATAAAGCAGGAAGAGGTACCACGGCCTAACTTTGTGTGTTGTTGTAAGGATCATATTAAAGCATGATACAGCTCCTATTTATTATTAATCAAAGCAGGCTGCCAGAAGTTGCCTTTTCTTTCCCTTTAAGTCAAAAGTTGCCTGGGTGATCAGAGACATGAGCAAGCTGTTAGTATTTTCTGAACATCTGCACTATGTCCTGTTACCCAAAATGACTAAAGGGAAGGGGACAGAAATGGACAACTATTGAGTGCCTGTTTGGGGTCAGCACTCTGCTCTTTTCCATATTCATTCATTCATTCATTCATCCAACAAATACATTACTTGGTGAATGTCTGCTGTAGGCTAGGCTTTGTATTGGATGACAGAGATAAATAAACAGGTAAACAAGGATGCTGTGTAAGGAGCTTCTTACTTAATTCTCACATGATCCTTAAGCATACGATTTTTTTTAAGTTTTTAAATGATCATATAGGAACGTTTGACTTGTTTTCTTCTGATGTATGGTTCTATGCATTTTAACATATGTATAGATTCCCGTAAACAGCATCTCAATCAGGATACAAAACAAAGTGTGGGAATTTTAATTTCCAATTGACTTTGATGAAATCAAGGTCCAGACAGTTTGATGACTTTGATGTCCCAAAGTCAACCTGTCCTGTGTTAACACAGATGGCCAAAGGGAATATGGGTTTAGCCGTGGAGTCTGTGAGAGGACCTCAGGAAAACTCTGTGGCCCCTCACTGCTCCTTGAAGTGGAACTCCTCTCTTCCCCATGGATTGCAAACTTCTTGGCATTGGTGAAGTCTACTTTGTAGACTTTAAGAAAGGCTTCCGGGAATTTAGAACTTAGCTGGGCCCAACAGTTAACTCTCTTCACTTAACTGCCCTATCTCAAGGTATATGGCTTATCTGGAGTAGCTGATTTTTTTATTTTATTTTATTTTTGAGACAGGGTCTTGTTCTGTCGCTCGGGCTGGAGTGCAGTGGTGCGATCATGGCTCACTGCAGCCTGGACCTCCACCTCAGCTACTGTGGTCTCTGCTACTGTGCCAAGTAGCTGAGACCACAGGTGTACACCACACCACCTGGCTAATTTTTAAATTATCTGTAGGGATGGGATCTCTGTGTCACCCAGGCTGGTCTTGAACTCGTGCCTTGGCCTCCCAAAGTGCTGGGGTTACAGGCATGAGGCACATTGCCCAGCCTGGAAGAGCTGATTTTAACTAAGCAGTATTTGTCTCACTTTCTTAAAAAAAAAAAAAAAAAAGAAAGAAAAGAAAAAAAAAGGTGAATACAATATAATCTTTTGCCAATAGCTCTTGGTTCCTTTTGTGGCTGTCAATTGTTGCACCCAAAATGAAACAGAGTTGTTTCTCTGACTCCTCTCTTGGCGGATAGTGTTCTTGCCTGCCCTTATCACCAGCCTAAGTTTCATTTTAATTGATGAGTTTCCTGAGCTCTATACTGGAAAGTAAACATTTCAGTGCTATGCAAAGGGTTTGTAAACTGAAAGTCTATAAATCTGAGAGAAAGGTCAAGAGCCTCTTCTAAGAAGCATCACACACTTGCAACATCCAGTACTCTGTTACGCCACTTAAATCACCTACTGTGTTGCTGGAAGCACTTTGGGAACTTTTTAACCCCAGTGTTTTTATTTTAGTTTCTATAACTAATACATATACATGATAAAAATGGCATTAAGTGATGAATAGTGTCCCTCTCACCCAAGACCCTCGTCCTCTGGCCTGCCTCTCCAGAAGTGAACACATAACCAATATCCTGAGTATCCTTGTGCAAAGTCACTAAACAACTGGAAGGCATTTTATTTATTATTTATAGAATGTGCATTTATATACTGCCTTAAAGAAATACGCCATTTCATTCTTCCTGACTTTATTCATTGAATTAATTCACCCAAGGGCCAGCACCAGGGATACAAGAACCAATAAGGCAGTCGTGCCTTTCAAGGAGCTCATAGTTGAGCACAGGGGAACATATGTGTAAATGGGACTGAACACAGAGTGCTCTGATTGGTGGCTAAAATGCCCTTGGTGCCCCCCAGTTGGTCCTAATCCAGTCATCCCTGGTGCTATCTTGTGACAATGTGGCTGGTTTTCCAGATGTAGCTGCAGGGCTGGTCCAAGACCTCCAAGGCAGGGGTAAGCTTGCCTTCCTGGAGAAAAGGGTAACTCTTCTCCTCAAAGTCCCCAAAAAGACCCCAGAGGCCCATCCCACAGCCTGTGACTCCCCCCAGCCTGGAGCAGGCCTTTGCAGTTCCTTCCAAAGTACTTGGAATGCCCACCCTAGCATCATCAGACCAGAAAAGACTTTATAGGGTAAGCCACTTTCTTTCCAGATTCTCACACATCTTGTCCCCATCGTAGGGACTTCTGGCCTCTGTGAGAACACAAGAGTGACTGGGCACTTCCTCCCTGGGAAGCCCACTTAGTGGTCACACAACATAAATCATTAGAAAGATCTTCCCTATATTAGCCAACACATGTGGTCCAGTCACTTCTATTCACTGCAGGATTATCCAACGGGTAGACCATACGGGGCAATGGCACCAGCAAAGTGGAGGCAACAGAAAGTGAGAAAAAAAGACACTGATAAAAAAGGACTGAAGTGGTCATTATGGAAATAATCAGAACATTACTGGACTTCCTTATGCTTGTTTTTATTTATTTTTTCTTTTTTAAACTTTTTATTGTGTATTAATCTATGATATTTACATATTAATGTATAACATGTAAATAGTTTTGGGACATGTGATAATTTCACACATTCACGTAATTTATAAAGATAAATCAGTGTACTTGTGATGTCCATCACCTTAAATGTTTATCTTTTCCTTACGCTGGAAGCATTCGAATGATTCTCTTCTAGCTATTTTGAAATGTACAATAGATTATAATAAATTATAGTTGCCCTCCTTATGTATCAAACACTAGGTCTTATGTATTCTATCAAATGGTATATTTGTACCCATTAATCAATTTCTCTTCATCCCCAGTTCCCTTTGCCTTCCCAGCCTCTAGTAACCACCAATCTACTCTCTCTTTATGAGATCCACTTTTGTAGCTCCAACATTTGAGTGAGATCATGCAGTGTTTGTTTTTCTGTGCCTGGCTTATTTCGCTTAACATAATGTCCTCCAGTTCCATCTATGTTGCTGCAAATGACAGGATTTCATTCTTTTTATGGCTGAATAATATTCCATTGGGTGTATGTACCATATTTTCTTCATCCATTCATCTGTTGATGGGCACTTAGGTTGATGCCATATGTTGGTTATGGTGAATAGTGCTGCAGGAAGCATGGGAGTGCAGATATCTCTTCCATATATTGATTTCCTTCCTTTTGGATGCACACCTAGCAGTGGAATTCCTGGATCATATGGTAATTCTATTTTTAGTTTTTTGAGGAACCTCCATACTATTTTCCATAGTGGCTGTTCTCATGTGCATTCCCACTAGCAGTGTATGAGGATTCACCTTTCTCTATATCCTTGCTAGCATCTGTTATTGCTTTTTTTTTTAAATAAATAAAAGCCACTTTAACTGGAGTGAGATGATATTTCATTGTTTTGATTTGCATTTCTCTCATAATTAATGATGTTGAGCACATACCTGTTGGCCATTTGTATGCCTTCTTTTGAGAAATGTCTATTCAGATATTTTGCCCTTTTTTTTTTTTTTTTTTTTTTTTAAGACGGAGTCTCGCTCTCTCACCCAGGCTGGAGTGCAGTGGTGCCATCTCGGCTCACTGCAAGCTCTGCCTCCCGGGTTCACGCCATTCTACTGCCTCAGCCTCCAGAGTAGCTGGGACTGCAGGTGCCCGCCACCACGCTCGGCTAATTTTTTGTATTTTTAGTAGAGACAGGGTTTCACTGTGTTAGCCAGGATGGTCTCGATCTCCTGACCTCGTGATCCACCCACCTCGGCCTCCCAAAGTGCTGAGATTACAGGTGTGACCCACCGTGCCTGGCCTATTTTGCCCATTTTTAAATGGGATTATTTGTTTTTTTCCTATTGAGTTGTTTGAGCTTTTTATATGTTCTGTCAGGTGGATTGTTGCAGGTATCTTCTCCCATTCTGTAGGTTGTCTCTTCACTTTGTCGATAATTTCCTTTGCTGTACAAAAGCTTTTTAGCTTAATGTAATCCCATTTGTCTACTTTTGCTTTGGTTTCCTGTTGCTTTTGAGGTTACAGGAAAAGATTACACGGAAAATCTTTGCCCAGACCAATGCTTGGAACACTTCCCCAATGTTTTCTTCTAATAGTTTCATAGTTTCATGTCTTAGATTTAAGTATTTAATCCACTTTGTTTTGATTTTTGTGTATGGGGAGAGATAGGGGTCTGGTTTCATTTTTCTGCATACAGTTTTCCCAGCACCATTTATTAAAGGGATGATCCTTAGTGTTTGCTCCTGGCACCTTTGTCGAAATGAGTTGGCTACAAATGTGTCGATTTATATCTGAGTTCTCTATTCTGTTCCAGTGATCTATGTGTCTCTTTTTATGCCAGTACCATACTATAGCTTTGTAGTAAATTTTGAAGTCAGGTAGTGTGATGCCTTCAGCTTTGTTCTTTTTGTTCCAAATTGCTTTGGCTATTTGGAGTCTCCTGGGTTCCATATGAATTTTAGATTTTTTTTTCCATTTTCATAAGTAACATCATTGATATTTTCATAAGGACACACTTATTTTTAGGATTTAGATTGTTTTATTTTATGTTATCTATGAGGGTTTATGTGGGGCAAGAAATACTTGTAGCATAATCTTTAGAGGTTGAGTACTGCTAAAGATCTTAATCCAGCCATGATGGTCCTAGATTTTGCTCTGTGTATTTACCCAGAGGAAGTCTCCTCTTCCGGATGGCCCCCAGTATCTAATGACTCCCTCGGCTCTCAGACTCAACATTAGCTACAGCTGTCAGCCTCCAGGAAGGCATTTCTGAGCAAATGAAAGAGAATTGGGGTTTCCCTCAAAGACATATAACCCCCTTGGCATTTCTTTCCACTTGGTGTTCTGACCCATGTGCTTGGAGACAACAACATCCAGTGAGTAGGTGCCTCTGAGGAGCCCACCGGGTCAGTGACTACCTCCCTTACTTCATGGCTGAGGTTTGGACGTCTGCCCACCTGTCCAGTCAGCCTTACATCACCAGTCTAGAGGAATGGAGATCGTCCTTTTGCCTACTTGTGCAGCCCCGGGACAAACGGGGTGTCCCACCAGGCTCCTGTTGCAAGGTAGTGAAATGGTGCAGAAACTGAGAGTTGATGCTTCTAAGTCTAGTAGAATCAGGGTCTAGGAAGGGGTGACTAAGCCCCCCTAGCAGTCCAGGAGTCATAAACTTTGTGGCATTTACTAAATAGGGCATGGCAGAGTGAGGGCTCTGGAGAACAAGGGACCCTGAGTGGAACAGGAAGTGGTCACTGTGATTCAACCACAGAGCCTTTCCCTGAGTGTCATCTGTTAAGCGTGACACAGCCTTGGGGGAAAGTCACTGTGCTGAGGTGGGGGTGTGTGTGTGGGTGGGGGGACATTCAAGTTATGGGTTGGAGCTGCCACAGAACTGGGCAGTGAAATCAGGAAGAAGAGTAGCCTCCTGCAACACTGGTGTCTCCAGGGAACTGGGGCCACCCCCGATCTCAGTCATGAAGAAAATGCTTCTCTGTAGAAAGGGACAGCCCCCAGGAGGCAGCATCTCTCTGCCTTCCTGCAGTCGGGAACCTTGCTTACTCGATCAACCATTTGGACAGGTTACCTTACTTCTCTGAGCCTCTGTTTTCTTAACAATATAATGAGAATACTACTGGAATCCATGAATGGGGTCACTGAGAAAATCAAATGAGATGTTACATGTACATGGCTTATAAGAGAGACTGGTATAAAGTAAGTGGCAATAAACAATGACTGTCATTTTATCTTATGTTTATTTATTTATTTATATATATTCTTTGAGATAGAGTTTCACTCTTGTTGCCTAGGCTGGGGTGCAATGGCGTGATCTCAGCTCACTGAAACCTTTGCCACCCAGGTTCAAGTGATTCTCCTGCCTCAGCCTCCGGAGTGGCTGGGATTAAAGGCGCCCGCCACCATGCCCGGCTAATTTTTTGTATTTTTAGTAGAGACGGGGTTTCACCATGTTGGCCAGGCTGGTCGCGAACTCCTGATCTCAGGTGATCCACCTGCCTCCCAAAGTGCTGGGATTACAAGCATGATCTACTGCGCCCAGAGACTGTCATTATTTTATATTTATAATCAGAGACTCTCAGAGGTGGAAACCTTAGGCGTAAGTCATCCATTTTAAAGAAAAGAAGCTGGGCACGGTGGCTCATGCCTGTGATCCCAGCACTTTGGGAGGCAGAGGTGGGTAGATCACCTGAGGTCAGGAGTTCGAGACCAGTCTGGCCAAAATGGTGAAACCCCGTCTCCACTAAAAATACAAAGATTAGCCAGGCATGGTGGCAAGCGCCTGTAATCTCAGCTACTCAGGAGGCTGAGGCAGGAGAATCGATTGAACCTAGGAGCCGGAGGTTGCAGTGAGGCAAGATCATGCCATTGCACTCCAGCCTGGGCAACAAGAGCGAAACTCCATCTCAAAAAAAAGGAAGAAAGAAAAGAAAAGAAATCTGAGGTGTCAAGAGGGGCATGATGTCCCCAAGGTCTCACATAGCTAACCAGAGGCACAGCTGTACCTAGAACAAGGGTCTCCTGCTCAGCCCCTTTCTCTTTTTCTCTGCCCCCTCCCCTCCTCCTCCTTCTTCATCATCGACCTTCACTGGGTCCTTGTTATGTGCCAATCATTTTACGTTTGTGATATATCAGTTAATTCTCACACCAGGTAGGCAAAATTGCTCCATTTTCCAGATGTCATGCCATTCGTAATGCTTCCATTCATCTTGTCAACAGTATCCTTTTAAAACTCTGCCCTCAACTCTCCTCCACCTCCGGGAAGGCCTCCTGGATTAAACCTCCCCACAGGACTTTAATCTCTCCCAAACATCACACCCTCTCAGCTGTCAGCCCACATCCTGATCTGGCAGATACTTCTACAACCATCAACAATTGCCACAGACATATGGAGAAGGCGACAGTGTCCTTTAAACATAAGGAAGGGTCTTTCAAACCATAACTCTTTCTAGAAAATTATAAAAAGTACTTTAATAATAAACAGAACATAATAACAGAAAGTTTTCTGAGTATTTATTTTCTGCCAGCCTCTCTTCTAAGTGATTTACATGGGATATCTTTAAATATGCATCCTATAATATTCTCAAGAAATGAAGAGAATTCCTTGGCAGCTTATGTCCTGCCGAGGGTTTCCCTGGCTTCCAGCAGTTCAACCAAGGCAGTAGCAGCTTGGGGCAGCTTTTACCTTTAGGAAGGGTCCAGTCACGGGTGAGACCTCCAGAGCACAAGGCTGGGGGCAAAGGACTACAGGTGGGCAAATGTCCCCAGTACATGGAGGGACCAACCAGCCAAACACATTCATTGTGAGATTTTTTTTCTTTCCTATTATTATTATTATTATCATTTTTTAAGGTTCAGTAGTCTTTTATGACTTGATTTCTTTTTCTTTCTTTCTTTCTTTCTTTTTTTTTTTTTTTTTTTTTTTTTTTGAGACAGAGTCTTGCTGTGTCCTCCAGGCTGGAGTGCAGTGGCACGATCTCAGCTCACTATAACCTCCGCCTCCCAGGTTCAAGTGACTGTCATTCCTCAGCTTCCAGAGTAGCTGGGACTACAGAAGCGCGCCACCATGCCCGGCTACTTTTTGTATTTTTAGCAGAGACGGGGTTTCACCATGCTGGCCAGGCTGGTCTTGAACTCCTGACCTCATGTGATCCACCTATCTTGCCCTCCCAAAGTGCTGGGATTACAAGCGTGAGCCACCAGGTTCAGCTTCTTTTATTACTTTCTATCATTGTGGTTTTAAATGTATTTCTGAATATATTTTATAATATATAGAAATATATTTTATAATATATAGAAATATATTTCTAAATATATTTTAAATACCCCTCGGTTTGTGTTTGATTTCCCCAGTTTCAGTGTCAGCCGGAGTTAGCCATGTCTATGGTGTCAAGTCCAAAACCTTTATGGGACATTCTCAGCCTGGTGATCTCTCCACCGTCCCCATGTCCTCCCCCTAATCTCTGAGACCTGGTCACTCACCACTTCCTCCCTTGGCTCCTGCCCCTGTTTTTCCTACACCAACGAGTTTTGCTGCAATGAGCCCACACAGCTGGGACTCTGCACATTTCCCTCCCTGCTTCAAAGGCTTCCCCTCAGCCCCTGCTTGCTGCCTGAGGATAATCACAGAGAATTACATATACCCTATTCAAGTCTGTCTCCCCAGAGTAAACTGTGGCTCCTCAAAACAAGGACTGAGATTTACTCTTAATAAAACTTTATTTATAAAAACAGGCTGCAACTTGCCTTGTGCATGCAGATGTTAAAGTAAAATTTAAATTTAAAATTAAAAAAAAAAACTAGGCTGCAGGCCTGTGGGATATCATTTCCTAATTTGATTTTTTAAAATATTGCATTACAATATTATGTTATTTTGGGCCAGGCGCAGTGATTCACACCTGTAATCCCAGCACTTTGGGAGGCTAAGGTGGGTGAATTGCTTGAGATCAGGAGTTTGAAAACAGCCTGGGCAACATGGCAAAACTCCATCTCTACAGAAAATAAAAAAATTAGCTGGGCATGGTGGCATGTGCCTATAGTACCAGCTACCTGGGAGATAGAGGCGGGAGGATCACTTGGGCCCAGAAGGTCGAGGCTGCAATGAGTTGTGATTGCGACACTGCACTCCAGCCTGGGTGACAAAGTGAGACCATGTCTCGAAAATAAAGTAAAATAAAATATCATGTGTTTTGAATACTGAGGTTTTTGGAACCCTCCTTCAAAGCAAGTGTGTCCCTATCCTCTCCCTACTGTTTTTGTTCTTAGAGCCCAGCATATGGAGGTATGTCAGCTCAGTTCCTGTAGTTGGATAAATGAGTGACTGTCCGGAAAGGACAGCAGACAGAATTGGGAGATCTGAGGTCCAGGTTCTGCCATAATTATGTGATCCAGTCATATCCCTTACCTGTTGCAGGCCTCAGTTTTTTCATCTGTAAAACACACAGGCCTTATTAGATGATCTGGCACGGCTCTCTCTGCAAATACTCAACGAACATTCATAGATAAAGTTATGGATCATACATAGAAAGATGGACACGACTTCATTCCTTACCCTGGAGGTACTCACAACTGAGTGGATGCAATAAATCTCTGAGCCTTGGGTTTTTACTCCTGTAAAACAGGGTGCTATTTGCTTAGGGCTGTTGTGAAGCTTATGAGAGACAGTAAGTGTTCTGCCTTGTATTACTTGCCTCAGCTTGTATTACTAAAAGTCTTCTCAAAACCTGAGCCAAAGGGCCAGGCATGGTTGCTCATGCCTGTTAATCCCAGCATTTTGGGAGGCTGAACTGGGAGGATTGCTTGAGACCAGGAGTTCGAGATCAGCCTGGGCAACATAGTGAGACCCTGTCTCTACAAAATATTTTCTAAAAGAAAGAAAAAATAAGAACTTTAGCCAAAGACTTGTTTCATACTTTAAAAAAACTAGTTGACCAAAATACGAACACCACACTGTTAATGCTGGGCTGTGGGAAGCAGCTGAGTGCCATGATTTCAACTGTACGTGGGCACTTACTGTGTGTCCTTGGGCAAGTTACTTAACCTCTCTGAGCCTTCATTTCCTGCTCTGTTGAATGGGAATGACAGCTAACAGTACCCCCAGCTCACAGCATTGTTTCAAAGGCCACTGGAGATTGCAGTACAAGTGCCTTAAAAACAGAATACAGCTGTACTTGGGAGGCCATAGGAGGGCTCCTGCCACCTTGAGGTTTTATACACTCTCTTCCCCTCTTTCCGTCACAGGATTGATCCTTGCCTGTGGAAGCTGAGGCAAGTTTTTACTTGGCATCAAAACCTTAAAGTAAAGGATGTGTGGAGGAATTTCTTTTTTCTTTTTTTTTTTTTTTGAAACAGAGTCTCGCTCTGTCGCCCAGGCTGGAGTGCAGTGGCGCGATCTCAGCTCACTGCAAGCTCCGCCTCCCGGGTTCATGCCATTCTCCTGCCTCAGCCTCCTGAGTAGCTGGGACTACAGGTGCCCGCCACCATGCCCGGCTAATTTTTTGTATTTTTAGTAGAGACGGGGTTTCACCATGTTAGCCAGGATGGTCTCGATCTCCTGACCTCGTGATCCGCCTGCCTCGGCCCCCCAAAGTGTTGGGATTACAGGCTTGAGCCACCGCGTCCGGCCTGTGGAGGAATTTCAGGTGAGTCACAGGAGAACCTGGGGGTCAGAGAGTCTTTTGGAGTCATTGAAATCACACAGTGTTAGGGACAGTGCTTTCTAAAGCTCCAGCTGTTCTCTTTGTTTGGCTATTTCTTTCCTTCTTTTTCTTTTTTTAAAATTGAGACAGGGTCTTGCTCTGTCGCCCAGGCTGGATTGCAGTAGTGCAATCACGGCACACTGCAGCCTTGACCTCCTAAGGCTCAAGCAATCCTCCCAACCCAGCCTCTCCAGTAGCAGGGACTACAGGCTTGCACTGCCACAACCGGCTAATTTTTAAAGTTTGTTTCTTTTTTGTTTGTTTGTTTGTTTTAATAGAGACAGGGTCTCATATGTTGCTCAGGCTGGTCTCGAACTCCTGGGATCAAGCAATCCTCCTGCCTGGTCCTGCCAAAGTGCTGAGATTACAGGTGTGAGCCACCTTGCCCAGCCTGGTTATTTCTCATAGAAACCTGGGGTAGAGCAATTCACTTCTCCTTGGACCTCCATGAAAGGAGACTCTGCACTGGCCCCTGCGTCTTTCCTGGCCTTGCACCTTTCAATTTCTAATGGTGCTTTGGAAGGGCCGGGAGGGGTGAGTGGAAGGGGAAAGGACGATTTCATTTCCCTGTGCCCCCTCAGATGTCCTTTCTGCCCTGGTCACTTCACTCCCGCATCCGTGGCCAGAGCAGAGCCAGGCCGCCCAGCCTGAGATCCTGGGCAGGTCCAGGGTGGATTCAGGACCACGTTGGTTGTCCCGAGCCAGGAGATCCCGGAGCAAGGGTGAGCGCTCCGCCCTCCTGGAGCATCCTCTGCGCGCCCCGCCCCGCTCCTCCCTCGGAGCCCGCCCTGGCTGGGCCCGGGCGCCCATTTCACAATCGCTGCAGTTGGGAATGTGGCCGGGTCAGTTCCCACGGGGCTCCCTACTCAGGGTGGGACCTCCTACTTGGTGGGGCGATCGGAATCGCATCGTCAAAATACTAATTATTGTTGCATCCAAAGCCCCACCAGCGGCGGGTGCCCGGCCCTGCCCAGGAAATCCAAATAATCAGCATCACTGGGATTTTAGTCACCTCGGTGGGGAGCCGGGTCACCTGATACCCCAGGCGCTGGGAGCCAGCGTCAGGCGCGAGCCACTTCCTGGAACCCAGCCTGGGACCTGAAGAGGCAGGGAGGCTGGTCGGGGGTGGGGCGGGGCTGGGGGGTGGGAGTAAGGGAGAGGACGAGACTATAGAACCGTCGAGGAAGAAAGAAGAAAAGCTTACTATCTAGGCGCATGTATCCCTCTCTCTTTAATCCTGGAAGATAGACATGACTCTTCACTTTACAGAAGAGGTTGAGAAATGTAAGAAAATTGCCTCAAGTCCTAAGCTGGCAAGAGGCAGAGCTGGGGCACTTTCCACTACACTAATGGCAGGTAATTTCACAGGCAGGATAAACCACCCCAGCCTAATCGGTGGTTGAGCAAATTGGGAACGTGAGAAAGCTGTGGGCAGACGAGTGGTGTCAAGGCGTCACGGGACTATGGGACTCTCACGTTCACAGCAGCAGTGAGAATGCCCCCCTCAAAACACAATGAGGTGATAGGCATCCATGTGGGCCATGCCCCACCCCCCACCTGCATCGGAATTGTGAGAATTTTAGGAAATGGCTAATGGCTTCCTAAGGGCCCTTCGGAACAAAGTGCTTAACTGATGTCAGTTAAGCATTCATCAGTATTCAAAGAAGCATTCCAGAATCAGAAAACGTTTTTGAAAAAAACGCTCATAATTTATAAATGCATATGAACTCCGCCGCCCAACACACACCCGCCAAACAGTGGAAACAACACTATCCATTCCACAGGATATTTCGCAGCCGTTAAGAATAATTACAGGCTCATGCCTGTATTCCAGCACTTTGGGAGGCCGAGGCAGGCGGATCTCTTGAGCTCAGGAGTTCAAGACCGGCCTGGCCAACATGGTGAAACCCCATCTCTACAAAAAGTTAGCCGGACATGGTGGTGTGCATCTGTAGTCCCAGCTACTCAAGAGGCTGAGGTGGGAGGATCGCTTGAGCCTAGGAGGCAGAGGTTGCAGTGAGTCAAGATTGCATCACTATACTCCAGCCTAGGTGACAGAGGGAAAGTCCCCCTCTCCCCCAAAAAAGAAATGCATATACTACAAGGTAGGGTACACAACTGTACACATGATCACAGCTGTTTGAAAGGAAAAAAGGAAGAAAGAACAAAACAACCAACACCAGTACATAGAAAATAGATTGGCAGGAAATACCAAAATGCTGACAGTGGTTTTCTGTGGGTGTTAGGTGATTTCTTTTCTTCTTTCAACTTTTCTGCATTTTTCAACTTTTCTATGTATGACATCTATTACTTTTAAAGTGAAAACTATCTGGATTTTATTTGAAAAGAGAGAAAGTGAATAACACTAGTAATAACAATATTAATAGTAGTAGTAGTAAATTAACATTTACTGAGAATTTATGGGGTGTTCGACACTAAGCACTTTATTTGCTTTTTAAAAAAACCCTCGTAGTAATCCTGTGAAATAGATATGATTATTGTCTGTGTTTTATAAAGGCTCTGAGAGATTAGGCCATGTCGTAGGCATTGAGTTTTTGGCTGTACAGGTTCTAAAGCCCCTCATCCAGGGGGCAGAACACCCCTTGGGTATTGACTTGGAGGGAGGAGCACCTGCCTCATACCACTGAAGCCCAAAGGCAAATCCTCCCCGTCCTGTTTCCTGGCAATGGGTATGAGTGCATGACCAAGGCTCAGTCCATCAGATGCACCTGCCTGAGGCCTGGCTCCTGGACCCACTGCATGCTGGGGGGTTAGCACTCCATTTGCTGTGATATCTGGCTGCAGTGGCAGCAGCGTCATGACTAGACTCTTCCAGCTCAAATGATGGTTTTCTGCCTCCTGCTGCTCCAGGCCTGGAGAGCTGCTTAAGTTTCTGCCCCTTTCTCAAGACTGTTCCCTCCTGAACCTCTGCCAATTCTATTGCAGTGGATTCCCTTCTTTGTTTAAGATAGTCAGGGTCCATTTTCTATGGCTTGTTACCCAGGGTTCTGACAACTCTCGGTGACTTTCCAGCAGTCCCAGAGCAAATGGCAGGAGCAGGACCCCAATCCCGATCCGTCCATCCAGAGCCCGAAGCATTGACCCAAACCTCCCGTGCTGCCCACTCTTCCCCAAAAGTATGATAAACATTTCCTGAACTTCTGGAAAACAAACCAGAAACATGTTCTTGAAGATTTTCTCAGAAATTGGCGGCCCACTGCCCACCCTACTGTCGTGGGAGCCTGGAAAACCATCTTGCGAAAGGCAGGAAGCTGAGGCGAAACCTGGGTCAGGGAGGAACCAACCCAGGCTCCAGTGACTGGAGCATAGACTGGATCTGGGGAGGAGAGGACGCAGAGGCGTTTCAGGCCTCCCTGGCACTTCCTGACCGGTGCCAGAGGACTGACTCAGCCTAGGGTCTCCTCCCCCAGGAAGCCTCTCGACCTTTGGAGTCTGGGAGTGGAAACTCTGGTTGGACCCCCTTGTACCTTGCATGTTCCTCTAGGTGGTGAGAGCTTGTTTTCATGTCCACCCCCATGTGACTGTGAACTTCTAGAGGACAAGGACTGCAGCTTTTTCACCCAAATTCTTGATGCCAGGCATATAAATGTTATTAGAGTGAATGAGAGAAGGAATGCCAGAAGGGCTCTCCCCATCCCCATGCCAAGCAGTGTGCAACCATGAACCCTGGGACTTTTCCGAAGCATCTTGGCAAAATAGAACAGCCATGGGCTTTGGAGTTGATAAATCTTGCTTCAAACCCTGGCTCTCTTACATATGAGCAAATTCCTCCTTAACCTCTCTGAACCTCAGCTTTCTCATCTGAAGAATGGGGACAGTGCCTAACTCTAAAACCAAGCAATTGGGAAGATGTGAAAAGTGGTTGGCACACAGTAGGCCCTCAGTACAGGCTAGCCCCCTTCCTCCTCCAACACTTCATCTTGACTCAATTCCTTCTTCCTGCTCCTCTCCTGAGTAAATGTCCAGCAAGAGGGAAAGGTTAAATAAACTATGGCATATCAATAAGATAAAATGTTATTTGGCCTATAAAAATAGTTCAACCAATAATTTTTAATGGCATAGAAAGTGCTCATATATTCATGTAAAGTGAAGAAAAGACCAAATTGTTCATACAGTATGACCTCAGCCATGTAAAATGAATAACATTTGCATGCTTGAACATGTAATAGACAATTTCTGGAAGATACACAAGAAACTCTTAACCATGGATTCCCCCTGCATGGGAGTAGAAAGTTGGAGGTGGACTTTGACTTTTCACTTTATAACTTTTTGTTCTATTTGAGCATATATATATTATATATATATATTATATATACTATATATAATATATACGTATATATAATATATACACACACATGTATACATACATATATGTATGTATAATTGTGGTTTTGCTGTGAGTATATATTAATATTTAAATGAAACTCAAAGGGCCGGGCACAGTGGCTCACGCCTCTAATCCCAGCACTTTGGGAGGCCAAGGCGAGTGGATCACGAGGTCAGGAGATAGAGACCATCTTGTCTAACACGGTGAAACCCCATCTCTATCAAAAATACAAAAAATTAGCCAGGTGTGGTGGCGGGCGCCTGTAGTCCCAGCTACTCCAGAGGCTGAGGCGAGAGAATGGCGTGAACCCGGGAGGCGGAATTTGCAGTGCGCCAAGGTGATCACGCCACTGCACTCCAGCCTGGGCGACAAAGCAAGACTCCGTCTCAAAAATAAATAAATAAATAAATAAATGAAACTCAGAGGACAGAAAAATACAAAGGAAATATAACAAGACTTCAGCAGTGGTTATTTTGGGAGTAGTGGAATTATAGGATTATTCAAATGCTTGTTTGTATTTTTCTACATTCTCTAGGTTTCCTATGATGCACTTATAGTTCTTTTATAATCACAATTAAGGGCAAAAATGACTTCAAGTGGCTCCCCAGGGGTGGGATTGGGGGAAGGAGCAAGTGACTGTATCTAAAGGGCGAAGGGAGCATGAGATGGAACCGGGCAGAGGCAGATGTATTTTTGGAGCCATGTGGTTCCTCCTGAGTCAACTAACTTGTTGTCTGGTCCCAGCCTGCCAGTGGAGGCAGGAAATGCTCCCACTCCTGCCTGGTTCACTCTTAGTCACGCTCTGGGAGAGTAGGGTAGGGTGTAGGGGCAGGAGGCTAGTTGGGAGGAGTCTCCATCTGCCCCTGTAGCCTTCTGGACAGAGAGGTCCCAGGAAGGAGTCTTTAGCCCAGGCATCCTACCCACCCTTCATCGTCACCTTGGGGCTGGCAGGGGCTGGGAGTGAGCAGGAAAGGTTGAGGGAAGAATACTGGGAAAATACCCACGGGCCTTTGGCAGACACCACTGCATCCTCTTGTGGAAGCTGTTGTGAAAATTAATTACCATTTGTCCAGGGCTTTGAGATTCCCCAGATGAAAGACCCGGCAGAAGGAGAGTCATAATGAATATGTGTTTATGGTTCTGACTTTCATCCCAAATGCCCGTCATGACAATCACGTGTCCCTCACCTAACCTCCCACCACCTGAACATCCTGACTTCTAAGCACCAGAAGTTGAACATTGGTATTGACTCAGTCCTGACAGGGAAGGAGGGAAGAGCAGAGGGCAGGTGATCTCCTATCATCCTGCATTTCAGATGGGTAAACAGGTGTTCCATCCCCCCACAGATTAAATGGAGGAAATTGTGACAAAGCCTAGGAAGCAGAGGAAGGAAGCCTTGGAGAGAAGGGTAATGGATTACTCTGGGCCAGTTCCTGATTGTGCCATCATCTTGGAGCCCAGGACTCTGTCTTTCTTTTGGATAGAGGGCTGGGAGGAATTCTAGGACTTCTGGTCTCAGGCCATTGCTCTGCTCACCAGTGTTAGGCAGGTTTATCCCTATATGCTCAAGGCAAATAGAATTCATTCCAATTGCTGATTCCTCCAGCAAAATGAATCAATTCTTTGCTAATTGCTTCAGAACACATTTTTGTAATTTTTTATGTTTTAAAAATTATTTTTTAACTAATGTCGATATGGGAGTCTCACTGTGTTGTTCAGGCTGGTCTCGAACTGCTGGCCTCAAGTGATCTTTGCCCCTTGGCCTCCCAAAGTGCTGGGATTACAGACTTGAGCCACCACACCTGGCCAGCTTCCAAACACTTTTGACCACGGCTGAATTCTGTCATCTGACTCCTGAATTTGGGTGGGAAGCTCTTTTGTCTTCTGGGTTCTTTCCGTTTTGTCTCTCCTTCTTCATTTCATACAAGAAGATACTTATCTGTAAAGCCCCTCAGTGCAATTCTGGGCAAGTGTATGGAGCAAATCCAATGAAGAGAGGATCCTGAAGGGGCCAGCCTATCACTCGAGGAGACTGCATTCTTATTGGAGAGTTGGGCCCTTGCTTATAAGACACTTAAACAATCTAAGAGGGCAAGCAGGCAGAAAAAGAGGCATGGGTCCTGAGAAGAGCAGGACGGCTGTGGACTGGAGAGTTCAGGAGACTCTCCTAGGACCCAGGTAAGGAGGCACAAAGGGATGTAGCCTAGGTGGAGACTGTGAGGAGCCCATCACAGCCAGAATTGAAGGTTCACCTGGGGATGGGGGCAGGAAAGCAGACTGGGCAAGATTGTGGAGGCCCTTGAACGCCAAGTTAAATAACTGGGATTTTTGTCCAGAGGGCAGTGAAAACCCACTGGAAGTTTCCCAGCCAGAGATTGATAGGATGTAGAGTTTGAGAGGAGGTTAAAATATCTCACCAGAAGGTAAATCTTAGCCTCTCTGAGTCAGCAGCTCTAACAGGGAATCATCATCTTCCTCCTCAGACCAGCCCCTGACTTCTATTTCAGCTAATGACACATCAGCACCAATGTCACCTCCCCTGGTGCTCTCTGACACACTATCCAATTCTATTTTTCTCATAGCACTTGTCACCTTCGGAAATGATTTTGTTTATGTACTTGTTTGCTTCCTTTTTCTCTGTCATCTCATAGAATGTAAACAAAATGGGGTAGGTCGGGGGTTGTTACCTGTTTTCTTCACTGTTACATCTCTAGCACCTCTGATAGTACCAGGCTGATGGCAGATGCTCAGTGTGTATTTGTGGAATGAATGGATAGATGGATTGATAAATGGATTCATGACACCACTTTTCTCAGTTACCTGGTCCCCAACCCCATGGTGATACTTGACTCATCCTTCTTCCTCCTCTGCAGAATCTAGTAATTTCCATGTCTATGGAGATTATCTCTGCATCCCTCCCTGCCCTCCCCCTTTGCGTTTCCACTTCTACTCTCTAAGCTCCTTGGGAACAGAGGCTCCTCACCGACATTTCCCCCATGGGGCTCAGCATAGGGTCTTGGCAATGACAATTCTCACTGATCCAGCCTTTATAATTTTCCAAGAATTTTTCACATCATCTTGCTCTACCTAGGGCAGATTCAGGACTTGTAACAGTCTTCAACTCTAAACAACTTACTGTTGTTATTCTCATTCCACTGTTGTTCTGATTTGTCCATAATTTATGATGAATGAATGAAAGAGTACTCAAGAGTGATTGTAGAGGAAGAACTGAAAAAGGGAAGACCATGTTGACACAAAAGGACAGAAAAGAACAGGAAAACAAGTGAATGGAAGTGGGGGAAGAGGGGGTAACTAAAAGCTGGGCCTGGAGAGGACAACCCCGCAGGGATTAGATTACTCTGTGTCCCACTGTCTTCTAATATAAGACAGAAAGTCAGGTAGCCAACCCAGGAGAAGATGCCAGAGACAAAGTTAAAGGGGCAGGGAAGTTCTGAATCCAAAGGAGATATTTCCTATCAGTTTGTGAGTTCATTACTTATAAGCAATAAGTATTAAAAATATAAGCAATTCCCCTGGGCAAAAATTATAAAGGACAAAAAAAGTATAAAAAATAAAATTAAAATCACCAGTTATTGCACCAACCAGAAAATGTCATTCTAATATTTTGATATATATCTTTTCAGACTATGTAAGTAATCATAAATGTAAAATAAGTAGAGGCACCTATATTTTATATATTATAGTATATATATTACAATATACGTATCATGTATATACTTGTGTATATATACTTGTGTGTGTGTATATATATAATATATATACACTAGCATACACACAATCTGTTGTTAATAAAATGAGATACATACAGTTTTGTAACCTGCTTTTGTTCACTTAATAACATGTTATGAACACAAAGGAGTTTTTATAAGCCCAAAGGGCAGTTTGAAAAGACAACCTTTGGGATAAACAGGAAGCCAGAGAAGATATATGAACATAAAATGAGCAGCTAAGCTCTGTGGTTTTGATAAATACTGTTAAAGTAAATAAATCTTAAATGCCCTGCCAGGTTAGGTAATGATTAGCTCCCTATCAGCAAGGCCACTAATTCATAGACTCATAGGATGTTGGTTCTTGAAGGTGCCTTTGAGGTTATCTAATTCAATCCCCTTACCTTCAGCATTGAGAAACTACACACCCAGAGACATTGAATAACATGCCTAAAGTGCTATGACTGGTAAACCACAGAGCCAGGATGACAGCCAAGTCCCCTGACTCCCAGTCCAGTGCTCTTACCACCAAACCACACTGATCAACAATGTATGTGCACTTCAGCTACATGAACTGATGTGCAGAACGGAACAGGGAGTGATGCGGCCCTAGATCCAGTGGTTCTCTGGGTGTATAACATTGGCGAAGGGGTGTGTGTTAAGAGAGCAGCAAAGTGTCCCTGGGCAGGCCACTGACGAGACAGCAGAGTTCAGTAGTGAGGAGTGGTTGGCCCTGATGTTCGCTTATTGATCTTGCTGTACCTTTGGGCAATTTACATAAACTTTTTAGCCTCCATGTTCTTATCTGTAAAAAGGAGATAAGAGTGGTATCTACCTCATCAGGTTGCAGTGAGAATTAAGAGAAAATGCACACAAAGGGCTTAACAAGGTGCTTGGCATATAGAAAGGGCTCAATAAATGTGAGCCATCACGATTATTAATGCTCTGGCATAAAGGCCAATGTCCTTGTAAACTTTAAAAGGAGTTTAAGGTCATATGATAGCTGTCCTTGGCTGCAGACATCTATAGGGAAAGGGGACTCAGAAGGAAGCCCAACAAAGTACAGTAACTAAGAGACATCATCATCATCCAAAGGAGGACATGTGGCCCAGGATGGAGCTGTAAGCAGCCAGAGACTCAGGGACTGTTCAGTACTCTCACTGGAAGTCACCCCCAAGACGCCACAGTGAGGCCATCCTCATATTACTTGGGCCAGCCACTTATTATACAAATCAAGGGTGAAGAAACATTTTTCTTCATTTTCCAATCAATTTTTTTTTTCTTTTGAGATGGAGTCTCGCTCTGTCACCCAGGCTGGAGTGCAGTGGCCCGATCTCGGCTCACTGCAACCTCCACCTCCCTGCTTCGAGCGATTCCCCTGCCTCAGCCTTCTGAGTAGCTGGGATTACAGGCACATGCCACCACGCCCGGCTAATTTTTTTGCATTTTTAGTAGAGACAGGGTTTCACCATGTTGGTCAGGCTGGTCTCGAACTCCTGTCCTCAGGCAATCCACCCGCCTCAGGCTCCCAAAGTGCTGGGATTACGGGCGTGAGCCACCGTGCCCGACCTCAATTTATTAATATAAGGGCTAGGCATGGTTGGCTCGTGCCTATCATCAGGCCAAGGTAGGAGGATTGCTTGAGCCCAGGAGTTCAGGATCAGCCTAGGCAATATAGTGAGACCTCATCACTACAAATTTTGTTTTAAATTAGCCTGGCACTGTGATGTGTGCCTGTAATCCCAGGTCTTGGGATGTGAAGGGAGGACGGCTTGAGCCCAGGAGGCAGAGGCTGCAATGAGCTGTGATCTCACCACTGCACTGTAGCCTGGACAACAGAGCAAGACTCTGTCTCATAAAATAAAATAACAAAATAAAATGAAAAAAAGAGTAGCAATATTAATATCAGGCAATATAGACAACAGAACAAGGAATATTACCAGGGACAAAGAAGGACATTTCAGGCCAGGCACAATGGCTCACACTTGTAATCCCAGCACTTTGGGAGGCCGAGGCAGGGGATCACTTGAGCCTAGGACTTCAAGACCAGCCCAGGCAACATAGTGAGATCCCGTTTCAAAAAACTAAAAAAAAGTTTTAAAAAAATGTTTAAATAAGAGAAGGGTATTTCATAATCATAAAGGGGTCAATTTATCAGGAGGACACACCAACCCTAAACATTGCTGCACCTAACAACTTCAGAATACACGAAACAAAAACTGATATAACTGCAAGGAGAGATAGGCAAATCCCAATTTTGGTTGAAGATACTCCTTTCTTGGTAATCGATGGAAAAGTAGACATAAAATCAGTAAGTGTATAGAAGACTTGAACCACATCATCAATCAGCTTGGCCTCATTGACATTTCATAACATTCTACCCTAAACCAGAATATTATACATTTGTTTTCCATGGGCACATGAAATACTCACCAAGACAGACTATGTTTTGAGCCATCAAATTAGTCTCAGTAAATTTGAAGGTACTGAAATCACACAAATTACGTTCCCTAATCACCACGGAATTAAATTAGACATCAGCAACAGAATGATACCTGGAAAATGCCTCAATTTTTGTAATTAATCAGGTAGATCAAAAAAGAGATTATACGGGAAATTAGAACATAGTTTGAACTGAATAAAAATGAAAATATACATATCAAAATGTATGGGGGCTTAGAGGAAAAGTTTTACCTTTGAGTGCTTATATTATAAAAGAAGAAAGTAGAAAATGAATGATAAGTTTCCACCTTAAGAAACTATTAAAGGGGGCCAGGCTCGGTGGCTCATGCCTGTAACCTCAGCACTTTGGGAGGCCGAGGCAGGCGGATCACAAGGTCAGGAGTTCGAGACCATCCTGCCTAAAACGGTGAAACCCCGTCTCTACTAAAAATACAAAAAATATTAGCCGGGTGTGGTGGCGGGCGCTTGTAATCCCAGCTAGGCTGAGGCAGGAGAATGGTGTGAACCAGGGAGGCAGAGCTTGCAGTGAGCCGAGATCACGCCACTGCACTCCAGCCTGGGTGACAGAGCGAGACTCCGTCTCAAATAAATAAATAAATAAATAAATAAGAAACTATTAAAAAGAAGAGCAAATTAAACCCAAAGTAAACAGGAAGAAGGAAAAAATAAAGACTGAAAATTAGTAAGTAGAAAATAGACAATACAGAATAATCAATGAAACCAAGTGCTAGTTAATTGGCAAATTTCTATCCAGACTTATCAGGAGAAAAAAACAGAAAAGACAAGAATTACCATTACCAGGAATGAGACAGAGAACATCAATATAGATCCTAAGACCTCCAAGGATAACAAGGAAATATTAAAAACTTTATGTTAAACAAATTCAGCAACTTCAGTGAAATGAACAAATTATTTGAAAGACACAAATTACCAAAGCTTACTCAAGGAGGCTGGGTGCAGTGGCACATACCTATAATCCCAGCACTTTGGGAGGCCAAGGTGGGCGGATCACTTGTGGTCGGGAGTTGGAGATCAGCCTGGCCAACATGGTGAAACCCCATCTCTACTAAAAAAAAAATACAAAAAATAGCCAGGCATCATGACGCATGCCTGTAATCCCAGCTACTTGGAAGCCTGAGGCAGGAGAATTGCTTGAATCCAGCAGGCAGAGGTTTCAGTGAGCTGAGATCGTGCCACTGCACTCCAACCTGGGTGACAGAGCAAGACTCCATCTCAAAAAGAAAGAAAGAAAAGAAAAAAGCTCACTCAAGGAAACACTAAGTAACTGGAATAGCTCTCTATCTCTATTTATCTATCTATAAAAAATCAAATTTATAGCTAAAAAGCTTCACAAAAAGAAAAGCTCAGTCCCAAATGACTTCTTGGTAAGTTCTCAAATATTTATGGAAGAAATACTACCAATTCTATACAATCTCTTACAAAAACTTGGAAGAGGAAAGAACTCTTAATCATTTCATGGGGGCAGCATTATCCTGATACCAAAACCAGACAAATACATCACAAAAAAAAGACCAAAGACAAATATTCCTCACAACCATAAGTACAAAAATCTTTAACAAAATATCAGCATATCAAACCCAGAAATAAGTTAAAAAGATAGGCCGGGCACGGTGGCTCACGCCTGTAACCCCAGCACTTTGGGAAGCCGAGGAGGGTGAATCACTTGATTCTTGGAGTTTGAGACCAGCCTGGCCAACGTGGCGAAACCCTGTCTCTACTAAAAATACAAAAGAAATAGCCGGGCATGGTGGCGTACGCCTGTAGTCCCAGCTAGGGAGGCTGAGGCAGGAGAATCTCTTGAACCCGGGAAGTGGAGGCTGCAGGGAGCCCTGATCTCACCACTGCACTCCAGCCTGGGTGACAGAGCGAGACCCTGTCTCAAAAAACAAACAAACAAACAAACGAAAAAAGTCATGGTAAAGTGAGATTTATCCCAGAAATGCAGGGTTTGATCAACACTCAAAAATCAATTTATGTATGAAATTACATGTAAATGAATTAATCCATTTACAGTAACATCCAAAAATATTTAGGAATAATTTGACAATGGAAGTGAAAGACTTGTACACTGAAAACTACAAAATATTGTTGAGAAACTAAAGAAGACTTGAATAAATGGAAAGACATCCACATTCATAGATCAGAAGAGTTAATATTGTTTACTTAATTTACTTTATACTGTAAGGTAAAATGAGTAAATTTTTATTGTAGGAAAATTATACCTCAATAAAGCAGATTTTTAAAAATTACAGGCATCATTATTTAATTCCCACATGATAGTACTGTGAAGGAAAGGTATAGGTACCAGAAAGACATGTAATATGGAATCCTGAAATCCAAGAAGGCTGAGGAGGGGAATAAAGAGTGAGACCAAAGGACAGCTATAAATGAGCAGGGTGATGAGGGGAAGCAATGAGACAGAGGGAGGGAGTTGTGCAAAGTCTCCGAGGCTTGAATCCTTCCCACAACAGCCTTTCCCATAGAAATCCCACTTCTGCTTGTCCAATCCTCAATGCTCAGTGTTATAGAGTCTTGCTCTGTTGCCTAGGCTGGAGTGCAGTGGCGTGATCAAGCCATTCTCCCACCTTAGCCTCCCAAGTAGCCGAGATTACAGGTGTGTGCTACTATGCCTAATTTTTAAAAATTCTTTGTAGAATTAAAATTTAATTCTTTATAGAGATGAGGTGTCACTATGTTGCCCAGGCTGGTCTCAAACTCTTGGTGTCTGTCAAGTAATCCCCCTGCCTTGGCCTCCCAAAGTGCTACAGGGATGCGCCACCACACCTGGCCTAACAGATTTCATAACCACATTTAAGGGGTATAGACATGGAGACACATACTGAGAAGCTGTTAAATTTCCTTTTCTGGAACACACTGTAGTCTAGATCAGCGGTCTCCAACCTTTTTGGCACCAGGGACCAGTTTTGTGGAAGACAATTTTCCCACAGACGGGGTTCGGGGCTGGTGAATGGTTTCGGGATGAAACTGTTCCACCTCAGATCAGGCATAAGATCTCATAAGGAGCGCACAACCTAGATCCCTCGAATGTACAATTCACAATAGCGTTTGAACTCCTATGAGAATCTAATGCCGCCCCTGATCTGACAGGAGGCGGGACTCAGGTAGTAATTCTCACTTGCCCACCGCTCACCTACTGCTGTGCGGCCCAGTTCCTAACAGGCCTCTGACTGGTATCCAGTCTCCAGCCCAGGGGTTGGGGAACCCTGGTCTATGGGAAAGAGTATAGCCCTGGAAGTCCATTGCAAGTTGGGTATCCTGGCTCTAAAATTCACAGACTCTAGCTATGTAGCCTTGGGCAGGATAGGTCATCTGTAAAACAGGGCTAACAATATCCATCTTGCAGGGTTCTTGCAGATCTTAAGTGAGAGAACATATGCAAAGCACCCAGCACACAGCTGGACCATAGTAAATGCTCAATACGTTATCTCTCTCCCCTGCTTTTCTATAGAAAACAGGTCATTCTGGCCTAGTTTGGGGATGGTTCTTCTGAAGCAGGAGATAGAACTATGTGAACTTTTGAAATTACTTGCAGTCTGGCAACTCTAGGGCATTACAGGACCTGCTCCTGGCTCCCCCTCCTCCTTCTACAACCTTCACACTTACACTCACGTACATACAGGTTGCCTTTGGGAGCAGCTTCCCTTGTGGGTCCCAGACAGTAGGGTTCCCTCATGTCTGGCACCAGAAGCCATGCTTCCTGATTCTAAGTCCACTGTTGTTTCCTTGTGGGGATAGTTTTTCATCTTTCTACCATGGTGACATACTTGAGGCTTCACCATTTGGGAGGTTAGTTCCTTTTAAGCAATACATTTTCTCCTCACCTCTGGAAGAAGCCCAGAATGAAAAATGCACAGATACTTCAAGGGCCTGCTTTAAGCCCCTGTTTGGTGGCTTCTTGGTTTCTGTAAACTTCGTAAGTGAACGGGTGTGTACTGGGGATGGGTGATGGAATAGTGGGAAGGGATCGGACCTACTAGTACAAATGAACCAGGATTTAAATTTCAGTTACCATGGCCGGGCACAGTGGCTTACACCTGTAATCCCAGCACTTTGGGAGGCCAAGGCAGGTGTATCACTTGAGGTCGGGAGTTCGAGACCAGACTGGCTAACATGGTGAAACCTCGTCTCTACTAAAAATACCGAAAAAAAAAAAAAAAAGGCCAGGCATGGTGCTACACGCCTGTAATCCCAGCTACTCGGGAGGCTGAGGCATGAGAATCACCTGAACCTGGGAGGCGGAGGCTGCAGTCAGCCAAGATTGTGCCACTGCACTCCAGCCTCGATGACAGAGCAGGACTCCATCTCAAAAATAAATACATAAAAAATAAAAAAAGAAAACAAAATAAAATTTAGTTACCACAATTGCTCACTTTGGGGCAAGCAGGGAAGGGTTGTTTTATTATTTATTTTGAGACAAGGCCTCGCTCTATCGCCCAGGTTAGAGTGCAGTGGTGTGATCATGGTTCACTGCAGCCTCAACCTCCTGGGCTCAAGTGTTCGGCAGGGTTTTTCTTCATGGCAGTTTTCTGGGGACTTCTTATGGAACGCTCAAGTCTCAGAGTCTGAGCGAGGCAGGTCTCTGAACTTAGAGGAAACCGATTGATCCCAGGGTGGGCATCTGACCCAAGGGCAGCCCAGCCGTAGGCTGACCAGTGACCAACGAGGTGAGGGGGTACCATGGCCTCTGACCAATAAGGTAGCAGTAATTAGCTAAGGCTGGGAATCTGCTTCCTCCAGGATTGGGGAGGAACTGGCAAATAGGCCCAGGATAAAGGAACTCACGTTTGGAGGGTCATAGGGGCTCTGAGAGAAACGGAGAGAACAGCTTCTGCTTCTGACCAGCGTTTCATTCTGTTTGTCACTTCTTCACTCCTTCACTCAACCAGTACTCATTGAATACCTAGGATAAGTCAGACCCTGTGCTTGGTTACTCTTGAAATGCAATGTAATCTCTGTTCTCCCGGTGCTTCTAGTCTGAAGGAGATGATGTTAATAAAATAATCACAGAGGAATGAAAAATTTTTAAACTTTGATGAAATATGAAGATATAGAAGACTATGAGAGAGCCAATAGGGACATCTGACCTAGTCTGGGAGGGCTTTCCTGGGAAGGTGAATTTTGAACTGAGAGGCGAAAAACCAGTATGAGTTAATCGGTTGGAGGGGGAATTTATAGGAGAAAGATTCCAGTCAGAGGGACCAGCATGTGCAAAGGTCCTGAGGCAGGAGGGAGGTTGGCATGTTTAAGGGATTGTCAGAAAGCCAATGTGGCTGGAATGGAGTGTAACGGGGGATTCAGTGCTATTTGCATTTATCCACAAACACTTTTCCTTAATGTAGACTGAGGAGACTTCCTTGCAAACAAAAGCCCAATGGACAGAAGTACCTATTATATACCCCAGGTGTTCAGAGGGGTACAAGATCAGTGAAATAGCTTCATTCGAGCTCTACCTTTTGCTAACTGTGTGACTTTGGGCAAGTTACTTAATATTTCTGAGGTTCAGTTTGTGCATCTGTACAAATGAGATATAAAAACATTTATAGGCAGGCGTGGTGGCTCACGCCTGTAATCCCAGCACTTTGGGAGGCTGAGGCGGGTGGATCACAAGGTCAGGAGTTCAAGACCAGCCTGGCCAACATGGTAAAACCTTGTCTCTACTAAAAATACAAAAATTAGCTGGGTGTGGTGGTGGGCGCCTGTAATCCCAGCTACTCGGGAGGCTGAGGCAGATAATTGCTTGAATCCAGGAGGCAGAGGCTGCAGTGAGCCGAGATAGTGCCACTGCACTTCAGCCTGTGTGACAGAGCGAGACAAAAAAAAAATTATACAAGGCTGTGATGAGAATCAGACATGATGCCTGTGTGCCTAGGTTGGTCTGTGGCACACAGTAGGTGCTTTATAAACATTTCTGATGCTAACCAAATAGCCCAGAAAAGACTAGGGCTCAATAAGAGCTCATTTCTTTTTGAACTCTGAGGTGGGAGGTGGAGGTGGGGTATTCATAAAAAAGTTAACGAACGGCCAGGCGTGGTGGCTCACACCTGTAATTCCAGCACTTTGGAAGGCCAAGGCGGGTGTATCACCTGAGGTCAGGAGTTTAAAACCAGCCTGGCCAACATGGAGAAACCCTGTCTCTACTAAAAATACAAAAATTAGCCAGGCATGGTGGCACATGCCTGTAATCCCAGCTACTTGGGAGGCTGAGGCAGGAGAATTGCTTGAACCCAGGAGGTGGAGGTTGCAGTGAGCTGAGATGGCGCCACTGTGCTCCAGCCTGGGCGACAGGGCAAGACTCCCTCTAAAAAAAAAAAAAAAAAAAAAAAAAAAGTTAATGAACAATGCAAGAGAGGCTAAGGGATGGGCTGAGTAGGGTGTGGATTGCTGGCACAGTAACACAGCCATAACCACAGGCTGGCAAATCTGAGGAGCTTGGGTACGAGGTTGTGCTGAACCACAGATAGAAGATGAAGCTAGAGCCTAGAAGAGGGGAGCTGGAGAAGGGGATTGTGTGGGGCTAACGACATTGGTCCGACTAAGGAGGTCGGCTCCAGGCAGGGACAGAAAGCCAGTGAACAGTCATCAGTACTCATGGACCCATGAAGGTGGGGCCATATGGCTGTTTGGCTGTTTTCCCCTGAGTTCCAGGTTCTAGGAGGGGTTGTCAAGTGGATGGAAGGGTGATGGTTATCTAAGCATGGGAGTCCCCTCCATCCCATCCAGTGGTTAGGGGTCAGGAGGGCCTGCGCTGTAGCTTTGAGCATCCGTCCATCAGCGCCAACACTCTCCATAGAATGGTACCGGCAGCAGAATACAAGGCTGAAAGTATAGGGCAGTCCTACTGATTCTGAGGCAAGGATCCAGGGCCCCAGCTATGAGGTTTGGGCTCTGTACAGAATCTATTTCAGAAGTAATACAGGACTTGGCAGACTCACTGAAAAGGTAAAGGAACCCAGTCTTATGGATGAACCCTTCAGAGTGAGTTGAACAATAGTAACACTGAGGATGCACAGGCTACTCTCTATATATTTATACCCTATTTCATTCCATAAATGTATTGGAGTCTATTTAAAGAGGGTGTAAAAGTTTTGCTGTTCTTTTTAAGAATGATGAGGAAATGGAAGTAAAAGAAAAATAAAGATGGGAAACTTTAAACGGTGGAATCAACACCCAAAATTCATGTTAAGTTCCTACAAAACTGCCAGAAGTGGGCTAAGAGTTTAGTTCTGAGCTGCCTGGTGGCCTTAGCAAGGAAGGGAAACAGGAGCAGTCATGAGCTTTATGGTGTTCAGAAGAACTACCAGTAACTCAAAGAGATAGAGCTGTTCAGAGTATTGAAATTGGTGAGGCACTTTCCTGAGGGCCTCACACAGTGAAGATCCACAGTACCCAGGACTCCTGCCAGCACACTGGATCCTGGTTAGAGACTGCTCACACAACTCCTGCCCCATCAGGCCTAGCTCATTAGCTAGGGTGGATCTGAGGGGGCTTCCTACAGGTACAGCTGGGAAAGAGAGAACTAACATCTTTCTTCTCCTGAACACATCTCTATGTGCGATGATGCTTGGAGACCGACAGAGGTGTTTCTCAAAACCTGGGGATGAAGGATTTAAATGCCATCAGCTTGAATTCCCCATCTGGCACTGGAAGCCAGTGTAGAGTCGGTCTTGGCAAGAATGGAGATGTAATTAATGAAGAGACTATTAAGTGGAGTGAGGGTTCTAGAGCCATCCCCAGCTGTGGGGCTTCACTTGGCTTACCCTCCAGTGACTCACCCGCCGATGAGCAATCCTCATATGCCTGATTTAGAGGACTTACTCACCCTTCAGAGAAAGACTTTAATGAAATAAAGCAAATGTCAGCAAGTGGGCTGAGCTTAGCACATCACCCCAGCCTGCATCCAGCTTCCTACTCCCTGGCTCTCCCTACCCAAGGTTCCTTTAGCCACTCAGCACCTGCATAGGCCCACACAATGGGCAGGCTTCAGGGACACACTCCAAGGCTGGTCAGAGGCTCAGAGATGGGACACCATGAGGGATTAGGCACCAGCTAGATAGAGCCCTGGAGAAATCTAGTCCACAGAGGTTGGAGATTAGCTCCAAACCACTGGAGAGCTGGGGGAAGGGCAAGGGCTAGAACCCACAACTTCACCATCTGGTCTAGTGCTCTTCACTGTGGAAGCTGTTTGGTTACACAGATGAGGGGAGTGGGCTGAAAGAAATTCAGCATCCTAACCCTGGGTGACCGTCTCATCTGTGGACTTTCCAAGGAACCTCTGAACAGAGTTGGGGAAAGGAAAGACAGGTGGAGAGAAAGACCTCACACAAAGCCTTTGAGGTGAGGAATTTAGAGAGCTGGGCTGCCTGTGCTCCGCCACCATCTTGCTATTTGTTGACACAATGCATGTCGGGAGAACTGGACACCCTTTGGACCCTCCAGCATTGAGAAGTATGGCTGGAATCCCTGTTATTTATCAGCTGACTGGGATGGCATAAACCCCAACCAGCTCCCTGTTCCCTCAGATTAGGAACAGGCCCCAGGAGTTAGGCTGGAGCCCAGGCAGAGCCAATCATGGGGAGAAGCTGACAACTGCCCCTTCCTTCCTTCACCTACGCAGAGGAAGTTACTCACAAAGCAAGTCGATTCAGCCTTGGATTTAAACCTACTCATTGAGGGATTTACCTTGGAACTCCTGGGGAATTATCTAGAATCAGTTGCAAGAGTGGAAAGAGGGGGTCAGGCAGGCTGGCAGGGCAAACTTTCACCTCATTCACTTCTCCATCCCTTGGCCACTTACCCAGCCTTTTCTGAGTCTGCCATATGCCAGGCACTGGAGGCAGGAAGCTGGCCACAAGCTTGGCACTCAGGCTTACTGGAACCAAGGGCCTTATGCTTTAAGGGACTCTTGGGATCATCTAACTCAGCTCACTCTTCACAGGTGAGGAATCTGAGGTTCAAGTAGAGCTCTTTGCCTAGTGCGATGGCAGTGAAGGGCCCTGAGTGGGCAGATACTCTCACCACCTCCCTATGAGGCCTGCACTAAGGAATTCTCTTGCCGGTTAGCTTAGGGAAACCCCTCAGTTGGAAAGCAACATTCTGTATCGTCATGCCTATAGCTGCACCTCCACCACCATCACCCTGTTGTTCATTTACAAATAAATCCCAATGAAGCAGGCTGGGTCCCCACCCAAGGGTATTCCTACCTTATGCCAATTCACCAACAACATGAAGAAGTGCTTTTCTCCTTTTACTATTTTTATTTTACACTATAAAAAACAAGAACAACAACAACAACCAGTAACATACTGCTTTTCTTCACATTCACACGGGTCTTAGAAAATTATTGCCTTTTCCCCTGGAGAAATAACTAACAGACAAAAAGAAAAAAAAAGTAGTACCACATTGCAAAATCTGCAAATCCCAGAAGTCCACAGCTTGAAGACAACCTCCAGGGGCAGGGAGGAAAACAATTGTCACAAGAGACATAAGCACACAGAAGGACAGGAAGCTGAGGAAACCAGTTTTCAACACCACTGACCCAGGATACCTAGCAAGTACCCTTTTCCTCCTGGAATCTACTGCTACCACCTCGAAGGTATGACTTTTTTGGTCTATGATCTGAAGAACTCTTTTCACAAAGGAAGAGTTGCTCTGAGAAGAGGTGGAATGAGACAAGTTCAAGTATGACTAAGAATCATGCCAAAGTCCAAGGTCAGTGAAGAACCCATGGCAAAAAAAATCCAGAAAAGCCAATATCTTGCTACTTCAACCAACTGCCTCATTGGACCCAAGAGGGTATCTACACAACATTTCAGGGTTCAAATCAGGATGCTGATCATGTCCCTACAAACCCTGTAGGGTTACTTTCCCAACTAGACGGTGATCAGCTTATGCCCTGAAGCAAAAGAGACAGACATTGAAACTGCCAAAGTTCAAAAAATAAGGTGGAAATTGTGCTTCCTTCAAAATGAATTGGCTTCGTAACTGCCTTTTCTCCTGGTCCAGCAACTTCTTTCTCCCACGTTGCTGCAGGTATTTATTGCCTTATGCTTGAAATGAAAAGGCGAACTCTGAGGTGCAAGGACTGGGCAGTCCCAAGAGGGCAGGGGTCTGGAAGTACAGTAGTCAGCACATGCTGTGCTCCCTTAATGGCTTGGCCTTCCTTCAGTCCCGATAACCTACCCTGAGGTCCGTCTGAAGTTCATTTGCAAGCCTGGTGACCACTCACTATCTCACTGGGGCAGCATGACAGAATGAGGTCTTCAGTATTGCACAGGTATGAAATGTCCATGAGTCTTAAAACCAAAAATCACAGTTGCTCTTGGGGCTGGGCTGATTCCTCCATCCCAGTTTTAGCAGGATGTGGCCGTTGCCACAGGGCTTCTGCTGAGCTCTGAGACTGTTGAGTGGGTAGGCACCGGTGCCAGCACCGAGGCAGGGAATGTGCAGTAGGCACCCTGCATGTCAGGGCTCAGTGTCTGCAAATGGCCTATCAGTGAAGAGCCTGCTGCCTCCCCTTGGCAGGAGGGAGGCTGGGGATTGGGCGTGGAGGGCAGGATCTCAGATTCGTACTGCAGGAGCTGGCCCATGAAGCCAAAGTTGGGCGAGACCATGCTCCTCCTCTGCTTGATGTAATCGAAGGCCTCCTTCAGGCGGAACTGATTGGTCTTCATAAGGTAAGCCATGCAGATGGTGGGTGAACGGGAGATCCCAGCCTCACAGTGGACCAGGACCTTGCCTCCCTTTTCCCTGACACAGTCTGGAAGGAAGAAAAGATGGTGGGAGTGAGTTGGGATTAGAATCTAAGGGCAATGGCAAAACACAAGAATCAAACACTGGAGTAACCTAGATATGAAACTGTTGTGCCTGCCTAAGAGCCACGGCCCTACGCTACACTTCTGCCAGTCTTTAATCCCCACTGGTGAGGACAGAGCTTTTGGGGTCCCAGCAAAGACTATCCCCAAGTAGGACCTTTATATTCCTTACAGCAGCTTTACAGTTCCCCGGATACTTGCAGATTCTGCCTCCGGAGGCGACGGACCTGGAGCAGTCCCTTCCTGGGGATGCCATCTTAACCTAGGTTCCACTGATGGTTCCAAGAGGGCATTGGAAAATCCTTGAAATTGTGCACATTTTTATTGGGCACATACATTTTTCTAAGGAGAGCATCCCAGGCTCAAAGACTGACTTGGAGAAGCAACTCTTGTCTCTCCAGGTCTGATTCTAAGGGTAACAACCTAACCCCGATCCTGGTAGAGGCCTTCCGGTCTCTCTGGGCACCCTGTCCGGCTGTGCCAGGGCAGGATGCTTGGCTCAGCTCCCAGGGTTCTCACCACCAAACACACAATAAATAGCGCATGGCCACTAATTATAGCCCTGGCTAAGTGACGCCTACTAGACGGAGGATATAAATGGCTTTCACAAATTCCATCTTGCTCAACAATGGGAGTCGCTGCTATAAAGCTACCACCATCAGTTAGCATTCTTTAGCTCAATATGACAAAAAGGGGAGGATGCCTCCCTTCCTGCTCTACCTCCCAGCCCCTGCCCCCAGAAAACCAGCTACAACTATTAAAAATGGGAAGGGGTGAAAGGTTAAAGATACGTACACATCAAATCCACAAAAAATACAGTCTTTCCAATTCCCTCTCTTGCTAGTGAGGAAACAATTACATCACAGGAAGTTAGATGTAGCTGGCACTACGCAGGCTACAATACGCAAAAACATTTACGATTTTGAAGGGCCAAAACAAAAAGTCATTCCCCTTACCACCCTCCACTTCCCTGCCCCAAGGTCAAAGTATGCAAATCAATCTGCAAGATCTAAAAGATAAAATTTCTGAGGCATCAGGGAGGAATCCTAGAGTTTCCCCATCTGAACAAAAACCCCACAGCATACCCCAAAGCAGTTCAATAGGGGTGTCCTCCAATTCAGTCTGACTCAAAAGAAACAACAAAACAGTCTCTTTAAATTAGTTCAAAGGGGAGACCCCCAAGTCCCTAGAATTACAGAGTCGGGCTCCTATTTCCCTTCGCTCCTCTGTTGGCCTCCTTCAAAGTTTAGCTTTTAACTGGCCTAGTGCCACATCCAAGAATGCAAAGGGTCCATCCAGAGTGTATTGCCTCTGGAGCCCACTCGACACCTCGGAGCCTGCCTTCCACATGGCCCTCTTCCCTTGGAAGGGCTCAGCGTATATTCAGCACATGGCTCACTGGGGAGACCCAGTCTCTCCTTCCATTAGCAGGGCAAGCAATCGGAGAAAAAGCATCCTGTGCTTTCAAACTGCTGTGGGTTTGTGGATTGTGCGTACACAGACACAATACACACACAGCATGGGGAGGGAGGGTTCTGAGAACTGGATGAGGGTGTGTTTCATGACCTCATGAAGTAGCTACCCAGGTAATTAAATAACAGGCTGAGAAGGGCAAGGCATTCCCAGGGACAGGGAGAACAAGTCAAGGGTTTCCCACCCTGAACCCATCATTTGGCTGCCTTTCAAGCTCCAAAGGAATCATCTCAGCCCAGAGGCTCAGGGGACAAGCAGGACAGGCTCGGCCTTTTGCCTCTGACGAGTTTCTCGTCAGGGTTTCCTGGGGAGCAGAAATTGTGTGGTGAACAGAGGGCCACTATGTGGCCCAAGGGGGACCTTTAATTGCTACCTGCACTAAGTAATTATTGCTGTGCTAACACCTGCCTTTCCTCCGCCAACATCCCTCGGAACAAGATACAGGAAAATCACGCGTCAGTTTCAGCAACTACGTATGTTAAAGAGGAAGATGGGAGCTGGAAAGCGGGGCATGACCACAAGGTTAGAGACTGGTACTTGCAAATTTGAAACAGAAAAAAGTCAGGCCAGCCTCCTAGGAAGATGGATGGGGGAGGAAAAGATGCCAAATGGGAGAACAATCCAGGCAACACAGAGGACCTGGAAACCCTAAGGCCACAGCCCTTTCCTGGCAGAGGGACCAGAGGCCAAGGCCTCGGTTTTCAGGTCTACGCAATGGAATAAATAACTGCCTAACAAGAATGCAGAAAGCAGGCAAAAGATGCCAACTTTTCTGTGCATACAGCATGGAGCTTGAGTCAAGTGCTATCTTTAATCCAAAATTAGCTGAAAATGCAAAACAAATTACCCCAAGCCGTTCACCAAGAGTATGGAAAGCTGCTGGGGACCCTTGGGGCTCAGTGCGTAAGTAGTGCTCTCTGAATCCTTCTGTTTGCTTTTAAAAATAAACCCAACCTACGTACAAGCACAGTTAGGGAGGTTCTTCCCCCTGCTTTCCTTGTGTGGAGCATTACGCAGGGATGCACTCAGCTCCTGCCCAGCTAGAAACAATAACAAGATCGACAGTGAGTACTGCCATAAAATTATATTAATTCATTTATCTTGCAAATTAAAGCTCCTATTCATAGCAACTTAAATCCTCCCTTCCACCTTTTTGGTAGCTGCATCCCATGTTGGCTCCAACTCTTAGCAGCGGTATATACAAGACACTTTTCTTTCAGTGAAGGTAGCTTCCTTCAGGGCATCAAAAGTCAAGAACACATGCCCCAAAGGGGCTCCCAAAATAACTGAAGGGGAATGGCTAAACCTACCAATGAAGTCTATTGCTTCTTGAAAGTGGGAGCTAATGTCAGCCGTGTGGCTGTCTTCCACAGGGATCCATTTGTAGTGCAGGTGGGTCGTGCAGGCCTCGGAGGTCCGTCGGGAGACATTCAGCAGGGCTGTGATGTGCAGGTTGGCGAGGAACTCGCACTTGGATGCATGGTAGGCACTTCCAAGGTAGAGGAAGGGAAGGATTTCAACTGGGCCACCCTGGAAGCAGGGACAAAGGACAATCAGGAAATATTGGATTAGCTTGTTCATTTGAGAGAGGAAAAAACAACTCCGACCTATTTGTTTCTTAAGATGGGTGGTTCCCTTTCTGGTTTCCACGTGGAGTTCAGAGCCAGGGCAGTTCAACCAAGTGTGGTTGTATCTCCATCCTGGCCAACTCTCTACCTTATGTGACTGCCTTGTGACTCAATGACAGCAAAATCCACACAGCAAAGAGTTCACTTTTTTGCACATATCCAGGAGGTAGGATATGCAGACAGCCTTCCTGCGCTGACAAGGATGAGAAGCCATGTGGTAACATGGGAAAAACTGACGGGCCTGTGTTGAAGTTACAGCTGCCCTGAGAGTACCAGGGCAATCTCCTATGCCTTGGGACAGTCTTGCTTTCTTTACAGATAAAATGGACCAGGACTCAACATGGTGTGTGTCCTCCTTTACAGCCTTGACATTTTACATAGTGTATTTTTTTTTTCCTTTTTGGAAAGTCACCCAGGCTGCAGTGCAGCGGCACAATCATAGCTCACTGTAGCTATGATCTACGCTGAAGAGATCCTACCGTCTCAGTCTCCCAAGTAGCTGGGACTACAGGTATGTACCACCATGCCTGGCTAATTTTATAATTTTTTTGGTAGAGATGAGTTCTTGCTATGTTGCCCAGAATGGTCTTCAACTCCTGGCCTCAAGCGATCTTCCTACCTCAGCCTCCTGAAGTGCTGGGATTATAGGCATGAGCTACCAAGCCTAGCCTATATAGTGTATTTCATCAAACCTAAGACACTGTTGATCCTAAGATGCACCCAGGTTTTAGAGATGTTAAAATGCACCTCCACCTCCACAAAAAAGTATGCTTTTTAGAAATGAAAATAACCACTACCTACTCAGAATCTTTAGATAAAAAATGTTGTCAGGCCACAAGCAGAGGGGCTTCCCCGCCTCTGACCTTCTTCACACGGGGTTTTGTTGAAGGTGCTGGTGAGACCCGCTTACAGAGCCATCCTTTTGGGAGGCTACCCACACCCCAGATTTCTAGTCAAGGGGGAACCAGAGACCATCCACCTTGAGGCAAAACTAAAATGAACCGCTGGTTAGACTCTGGCAGTCACAGCATTTACAGGGCTCTAAAGGTGGCAGAAAAGCTAGTGATGGTTGGAAAAATGGGAGCCCTTAGAGACTGAGAGGGAAACAAGGGGCTGGGTGACAGTGGCTGTGTCTTTGGGAGCCTTTCCCATGCCAACCATCTGCTTCCTGTGTTTCCATTTCCTGCTCTGGAATAAGAACGGACTGGAAACTCTCAGCCAGATCCCTAACAGGGAAGGGTGCGTGGGACAGGGGCCAGCCACAGGCAATTCTCAGTTTACCCCACACCCGGCGTTAGCTTTTTGTTTCCTGAGAAGTCAAGTGTTTAAGCAAAGGCCAGTTCAGTCACCTGAAAGAAAATTACACAAGATTTTACATACGGTAATAACAACTGGTATTTTTATCAGCATCTACTATGGCTGGCCTCTGGGGGCTTAACCCCTCAGATGTGCCTACATCATACCAATTTCACAAAATCTGTGAGGTAGGTAACATTATTCCCATTTTACGGATGGGCAACTTGAGGCTCAGATGCATTTAATAACTTGTCCAAGTCAGAGCTAGTCAGTGGTAGAGCTGGGCTGAAACCCAAAACTGATCGCGTGGCATGAGATGCAAGGCCTTGTCTGACTCCATTTCAATAGTGATCGATATGAGAAAGTAAGTATTTCAGGTAAAGACAGGAAGGAAAAAATTCCCTCTTTCCTCTCTTCCTCTAGAGATAAAATGTCCATCTGCATCACCTCCTCGAAACCTCCCAAACTTCCATGCGTACAGAGCAGCCTTCCTGGTGGCAAAGTGGTGCAGTGGTTAACAACTTGGGCTTGGGCGTCAGACAGCGGAGCTCTTGGTTAAGTTCCAGAGCTCCATGCTTACTACCTGATGTGATCTTGGATAGCTTCTTTAACCGACGACCCTTTGTCTCTAAACTGGGGATAATACCTATCCTCTCTGGATAATTGGTAAGGTGTAAATGGGATAATGAATGCATTAAAACCTGGCACGTTACATAGCTGCCACTGTCATAGAGATTGAAGAATGAACAGAACATGGCTTCTCTCCATGGGGAAGACACAGGTTTTTAGGCAATCCAAGCAGGTCTAGTCCTGACCTGAGTTGGACCCACTCCCTGGGCACAGCATCCCCACCAGCTAGAAACCAGGAAAACAGCAGAGGTGGTACAAAGTTCTTTGGAAAGGAGTCAGAGTTCCAAGTCCAGATTCACGTGGCCACTGATGACTTATGGGTCCCCACCAATGGACACTAACAGGCTCGCCCTTTAAGGAGCAGGCTGGATGGTTGACTCAAGATCTCTTCCTCTCCTGAGTGCCTGGAAATTGCTGATACACCAGACCTGGGATCCTATCCAGTTTCTTTTGGAGCTCAGCCCAACACACCCCTGAAACTACATTTCTTTCCCTTTTTGAACTTCTGTTTAGACCAAGAGGAAGAAGCCAAAGGCCTTCAGAAACCCCAAAAGTTAACACAACCTCATCTGGCTGCTCTAAATGCAGAAGCATTTCTAAGAAGTAGCATTAGGGGGTTCCCCAGATGAATCTTGAAGACACATCAGGGCTTTCTCACCCCTCACTTGGCCAAAGATGTGCCGTGCTTTCGCAACATTCTGCCAATTCTTATTTCTCTTTCACTTTCTGAGAAATGGGGGGAAAACACAACCCAAACAAACAAACAAAAGTAGAAATCTAGCTAGGCCAGATGTCCACAGCTTGAAAGCCACGGGCTCGTCATATACTGTAAGGATGTTTATTAAAGGAAAACAAACAAAATCCTAACCCTGGCATCTGGACAAGCTAATAGGATTCCTGACCAAGGAGCCCGTTCAAGAAAAGGTCATCTGGCTTTACTTCGAAGTTTATCCCCAGGGACAGGGTTTTGTTCATGGCAGGGAGCTGGCATTTTAGCATCTAGCAATCTTTCTTCTTATGATTTGGGTATGTTCTTGGTTTATGTGAAAAGTCTGAAAGGTTACTCCCACCAGGTCAGGTGTCTAGATTAGAGGCCATGTGGAAAACAGAACAAGGTCCTGAAATAATCAGAACAGGGAGCTGAGAGAAAGGGGTTCTGAGCCTGATGCTGCCTTGAACCAGCTGCAGGACTCTGCAAAATCAATCATCTCACTTGTCACAGAACACTTCTTTTCCCTTCCGTAAAATGGTTAGGTTTTGATCTCTGGTTTCTGCCAGATTTGGATTCTCACCTGCTTTTTCATCTTCCTGGATGGTGCTACGTAACCCCCTTCCACTTTATTTTTCCCTTTAATGAGTTATCACAAAGCACTCATTTTTAGAAGAAAAACAAAAACTCACTAGTTTACAGAAACATGAAGCCCTCTAGTATCTTTTGATTTCCTCTGGTTTCAGTTATCTGTGGAATTGTAAGCATAAGAACCCCTTAGAGGAGCCTACTTAGCCACCCAAACAGGACTTTCTCTGTAGCACCCCCACCAACACCAGTTTCAGTTAAACATACCAACAAGACACACCTTGACAGGTACCGGGATGGTTTGCAGAAACTGCAGAGCATGGACAATTACAAAGAAAAGCAACACAGGAAGCCTGAAAGTCAACTCTGAAATGTCTTCAGGGAAACCTAGACCAGTATTTCAAAGCTTCTCTGAACCTCCAAAGCCAGATGACAATAATGTATCTTTCACTTCCCCTTTTCCCCAGAAGCTGCCAAGCATCCTGTGGCTGGTTTGCTCTTGTCAGCTTGTTTGCTGGAAGGAAGCCCATTTACTCTTGGATGGAAGCTCAAGCTGGCAAGCAACAGAAGCTCCCTAAAGCCAGGGGATTTTGCCAACACCCTGATCCACAAAAGAACTAACCATCATTGCTGAGTGGGGAGAGAACAGTCAGGTGCTGAGGAAGGAAGGGAGACAGGAGCCCAGAATACCACTCAGGATACCTCTTCCCCATCACATCACCTACCTGGTCATAAGCTGGCCTGTAGCTGACATTTACCACTGGTTTTCCACACTGGCTGATGAGGTTTCTCTCACTCTCAATCTTCTCTTGTGAAATGGGTTTTACATCCACGCAACACTCGGGATATTCCGAGTAGAAAGTCTCATAACCCCCTACAAAAACAAACAAAAAGGTGAGACAGATGGTAAGCATCAATTTCTCACGCTGTCAGAAAATACCCATAGTTAATCAATACTCTGAGTGTTACACAGTTAAGAAAAAAAATAAGCCAGTACAGATTCTGGTCATTAAAAATTGAGCAAAACCAGCAAACAGATTTAGAATAGAAAGGGGCTGTACACACATACAAACCTCTAAAAAGAACTCTTTCAGAGGCAATGATTAACTTTTTGTGTCTATCAGAAGCAGATTAAACTGTGAAAGAAAGTGTCTAGCATCTGGCAAATATTAACCAAATCCCTCCAGAAAACAAAGGCTATTTTCTCTCTTGTTTATCTAAAAGGAAGGTGTGATTACCCAAAATTTCATTAATTGGCGAGAAGACAGGCTCCTGAAGTGGCTTCTTCCCCAGCCCATCTGCTCTAAGCAGGATTCTAGCTGGAACCTCCTCCATTTATAAGGAAATGGGGGCTGATACGAGGTTTCATTTCAACTCAGGGCAGTAAAACAGCCTCACTGCTTCTCACTCCCAAGGTGCTAAGAACACTGCTGACAATCCTTTCTAGGTCCAATTTGGAGTCATCAATCCAGTTAATTACCTTCTAAATCAACTGAAAGAATAAAGACTTCTGAATTTAATTCTCAGCCCTCATGAGCAAAAACTGTCTCTGTCCCCTTCATGACCACCCTATCTTCTTTTTTTTTTTTTTTTTTTTTTTTTTTTTTTTTTTTTTTTTGAGACGGAGTCTTGCTTTGTCGCCCAGGCTGGAGTGCAGTGGCGCGATCTCGGCTCACTGCAAGCTCCACCTCCCGGGTTCACGCCATTCTCCTGCCTCAGCCTCCCGAGTAGCTGGGACTACAGGCGCCCACTACCACGCCCGGCTAATTTTTTGTATTTTTAGTAGAGACGGGGTTTCACCGTGTTAGCCAGGATGGTCTCGATCTCCTGACCTCGTGATCCGCCCGCCTCGGCCTCCCAAAGTGCTGGGATTACAGGCGTGAGCCACCGCGCCCGGCCCACCCTATCTTCTTATCCCCACTTTTCTTACTTCTCTCCTACTCCTCCTGCACCCCCCCTCCCAATCAATAAGTCAACTTACGGCATGTGGGACTCTCAGAATCCTTAATATTACATTTACACCTCTCCAAATGGATATAATAAGGTAAAAACGACCCTCTGAGCAAGTCACGGAGACTTGCAAATATAAGTAAGCCTTCTTGGGCCCATTTCAGTGGGGAAGAACCGAATGAAAAGGTGGCCTTGGAACCCTCAGAATGCCGAGGGCTGCCAGGTGCAACAGGCCAGCCTTGCTTGGGAAACTCCTTTGCTGGTAACCCAGAGAGCAACCTGAGACATTTCCTAGGGCCTCCAGAAAGCCCACTTGTCTTTTTCTGGCCCAGAGAATTCACCGGGAGTCAAATCCATTAAACATGCATTCTGAGACCATGAATTTTCCAAAGAACCCCCTTTTTCTTTTCTGACTTTGGGTGTTGTGATGCTGGCTCTTTTAAAGCCCTGCAGTAGACAAATGGTTAATGGATTACAAGGCAGTCTCCAACTCCCTCCCAGAAGCTGCAGCCAATTCCTAGAATGAGTCATCTTGCCATTACTGCTTCCTCTCAGCTCGCTGGAACTGCCCCGCCCCCACTTAGTACACCCAGATCTCCCCTGTGGTCACCTCACGAGCAGCCCATTGCGCCTGCCCATGAGCTCCTGGTCCTCCTCAATGACCATGCTCCCCACCACAACGGGAGGCCACGGCAGAGGTGCAAGATGGTGCTATAGGCAGCTTAGCTTCCCATGCTCTGCCATAGCCCCTGGGCCCCTTCCCTTCCAGCAGTCAAGAGAGAATGACGCAGGCTCACAATGACCCACAGCTTCCTTGGAAGAGGCATCCCTAGTCAGTAAACCACCTGATCACTTCCCGTGCCTGGACCTCGACATTATGGGTTCCAGGAGACAAACAAGGATTTGGATGGGAATTTGGAGTTCAGAATGACCTGGGCCCTCCCAAACTTCAGGACGAAGGTTGGGGACATAGGAATCTTCAGGCTACCCCATCTTTTGGCTTTAAATATATTACTTCAGAGTTGGCTATCAGTTCAGATAAGAGGTTCGGGTGTGGGCTGGATCCTGCATGCTGTTGACAAAATTTAGTTGAGGGACAGATAAACAGGGTCCTGCCTCTTCAAGCTGGGATTCAGAGGAATCCTCCAGATTAAATGGTCTCAGTCTTTCACCCACTCCCATCAGAGGTGTGGAGAGACAGAACATTCCTCGCTGGTGCCTCACTCGAGTGGCAAAAGCCATGGCAATTCTTAGAGCTACTTCTTTTGGAGTGAGTCTGCTTTCAATCACCACCACATTACCAGGGAACAGAGAGAGCACAGAAACTATATATAAATAAGCACTGACCACGCAATTCAGTCATCACCATTTCATTTTAGTGGTTGTTTGGGAGACAGGGGATTATGGAAAGTGTCAAAAGGCATTGCCCCCGCCAAGATCTGAGATGCCACCAGATTAAAACCTGAACTCCTATCTACACATGAATTACGTAAAGAAATAAAAATTTTCTCTGGCAACAATTTGAAGTTTAGTAGTGTTATAAGGGTAGGCATGAAGCAGTTTCTACTGAAACTTAAAATGCATGTAATTCTTGACCTGGCAATTCTCATGATTTACTGAAAGGCACAGCACACGCAAGAGCACATGGAGAAGGACATCTACCGCATTGCTTGGAGCAGTGAGGCGGGACGCAACCTAATGGTCATTACAGGAGACCGGTTCAATGTGAAACACACATGTATGATCAGATATGGACAAGTCTCCAAGATCTAGATAGATACAAGAGGCAGGACAGGGACTATACAAAATCAATCTATTTCTAAGATACTTACGAAAAATTATCTAAAGGTAAACAAGAAATAGTTGACGACTGTCTCTGGGGAGTGGAACTGGCTTCTAAGATATGCAGAAGACCCGCCTCTCATCACAGGGCCTTCATGCTGTTCAAATTTGTACCTGTGTATATGTTCCCTTCTTTTAAAAAACATTTTAACACAGCTTTCCTGAGATGTGAGTCTACAGAGCTGCCTACTTTGTGGCGACAACTTCTAAACTGTCAGCAGGGCCAACTTAGAGAAGCATGGGGAGGAGAGGGGGGACCAGGGAGGGTCTCCTGGAACCTCTTTCATACTACTGAGGCAGAAACTTCTCCAAACCACAGGAGATAAAAACCATATTAGGAAGAGAAAGAAATCAGGAGGCACGCCGAAACCTCTGCAGAGCCAGAAGGCCAACCCTCTATCCCCTGGGGGCTAGGCTGTTAGAAGAAGGACGATTACCATCTACCTCTGTTATCTCTCCAACAGGAAATCAACAGGGGACCAGTCAGCAGGAGGTGCTAGCAGAGAGGGGAACTGTCTCCAGAATCTTCCTGGCCCGGACTGTGTGAAACTCAAGTTACATGGCTTTAAAACAGGCTCCTAACTCGGCGCCGGCTCTCTGCACCGAGCTCTGATCCCCATCACTGTTACATCCCAAGGTGTCCGCGCCAGGGCTGGCACGGCCTTGGGGCCCTGCTGGGGCTAAGCCCTCATCTCTACATGTGGGTCAGGTCTCCCCGGGTGTCATTTGAGGTTACAAAGGACTCAAACACAAAGCAGGAGCAGTCATAGGAAGTAACCCAGAAAAAACCAATGCTTTGGATTTTGAGAGTCAATCACCCACCCACCACCAGAAGCCAAAGTTATCTTCCCGGCAGGTGAAATGGGCAGGCCTGTGGCGGTAGCTCCGGGAGGTGTCAAATCAAAGGCCGCAGAATCTCCACACCACCCTGCCCCCGCACACCTCTATTTCGCGGCTGGCTGGCTGTAGGCTCAGCTCAGGATGGGTCCCAGGGATAATCCTGGGGCGGAGGAGAGAGTAGGTGAAAAGGGTGGAAAGGATGTGAGCTCCAAACTGAGCTAGAGAAAAGACCTAGGAGGGGAGAAGAGGCCGGAGGGAAACAATAAAAAGCAATAAAATGAAATGGAAAGGGAAGGGACTCGCCAGGTCAAAAAGGCAAGAGGGGTCGGTGAAGACACAGCTGGCTAGGCGGGAGGAAGGGGGGCACCACGGCGCCACACCAGGGGGGAGAGGATCGCGACCTGCTGATCCCGCCGGATCAGTCTATCAGGAAGGCCCCGAGCCCTGACCCCAGCGACAGCGGCGAAGCTCGCGTCTGGAAAGGGGGCTCGTGCCCAGCACGAGCCGACGGCCCCCAAACTAAGCAGCAGCAGCCCCCGCAGCATAACCAACTCCACCCAGCCCAGCGGGCAGACCCGCTGCCGGGCGCTTTCGAGGAACGCGGGTGGGGAAGAGGGGGAGCTCTGAGTGCTGACATTTGCAGTGCCCTCCCAAGCGCACAACAAGCCCCAGGGTGCAGACTCCGGCAGGTGGTGACTCTCCCGGTCCCAGGGTGTAGGAGGGCGCCCCGGCGCAGGGAGGGGACCCGGGGGCGCCGGAGGGGCGAGCGTGGCAGGGACCCCGAGCGCTCACCTTTGAGGAAGTAGACCCGCGGGCCGGCGGGCAGGCAAGCGAGCAGCGAGGTGAGCACGACACGCGCGGCGCTCTCCTCTCGCAGCTTCTGCCAGTGGCGGCTGCCCTGGTCCAGCACCACCACGGCCGCGACGCCGCCGCCGCCCTCCTGCAGGAGCCGCGCGCGCGCCGCCTCGTCGGGCAGCACGTAGCGCGCCGACACCGCGCCGCCCCGGGCCCGCCGCAGCACCACCGAGTTGAGGTTGACGTTGAGCGAGCCGCGCACGTTCGAGGCAGCGAAGGCCAGATAGGGCCGGCAGTCGAGCACCACGCAGCGCGCCGCCGTCTCCTTGCGGAGCATCTTGCGCAGCTGGCGCCCGTCGAGCGACGTGACCTTCATGCCGCCGCCGCCGCCGGCCAGCGGCCCCGCGCCGCGCGCCCCGCGGGTGCCCACGGCCAGGGTGTCCACGGCCAGGGTGTCCGCGGGCGAGGCACGGGAGGGCGACCCGCGGGGCTGCGGCCGCGACGGAGCCCGGCGCCCGAGCGGCGGCGCAACTCCGCGTTCCCGCCCCGCTCGCTCGATACCCAGCCCGGCCGCTCGCCGCCCTAAAAGCCGGGGATTCCGCCGGCCGCGCAGCGTTTTATGTGAATGAGTGCGGTCCGTGACGCGGCTGCCCATATAAGGCCAAATATGGGTGTTTCCCCGCCCCTCGGGCCGTGGCCACGCCCTGCCGGGGGCGGGGCAGCGGGGGCGGGGGACGCGCGGGGCGGGCGCCGGCGTTAGAGCGAGAGGAAGTGGAAGGCGCCTCCTCGTTCTCTCCTCCGCGCTTCGCTGAGGGACTCACTCGCGCATCACCCGCGGCTGCCGGCCGAGTGTCCGAGGCGCTCCGGGGCCGCGGTGACCCGCGCGGTGCGGACCGAGGAGGAAGCGCCGTGGGGGGCGGGGCAGCGCCGCACGATCCGGCCTTCAGCTTCACGGACGTGGGCTGAGAACCCGCCCGCGCCGCGCTGAGCAGGGCCGAGGGAGCCGGCCAGGGCCCCAGAGGAGTCCGGAACGGATTCCCGTCGCTACCGAGGTCTGCGCGTGTAAGGAGAGGACGTCGGAGATTTGCCTCGAGGGGTGGGGTATAGATGACTGGCGAGGTCGGGCGCGGGTTGGTCATCGCTGAGGCTGGGTGATGGGTGGCCGGATTCGTTATACTGTTTTCTCCACTTTTCTGTATGTTTGATATTTTTCATAATAAAGTTTGTAAAAGTAAAAACGGGGGTTGGGGGTCGGCGGTGAGAAAAGCCATTTAATCTCCCTAAATGGATTCTGCCCTCAAAGGATTGACGCTCTTTTCTCTGTCACTCTCCAATAATGATTAGAATAATAAGTTGTATTTTGAGGAGCTGTTTTCTGGTCTCGGGGAGACCCTTGGTGAACTTAGCAGTACCATCAGCATGTATCCCACGATGGAGCTCAGTTCAGCCAACTGTTGTCCAGGTGGCTTCTGGATTTGGGGGATTATCTATGGATCAAGTTTAATCTCAGGCTGTCTGCCCCCACCGGTCCCCAGGGGCTTCAGGCCTCCCACCCCTATTCCTGGGGAAGCAGACACAATTCACCCATTCAGCAAGCATTTATTGAGGGTCAGCCGTGTGCCAGGGCTTTGCTAGCTTCGGGGACACATGGATGGAAACAGGTTTCTGCCCCCAAGCTCACTGCCAACCATTTTATTGTTAGCCTGGCTGGGACTGCTTGATGGAAAACAGTCTGCCCGCACTAGACAAGGGCTTGTTGACAACTGACATAAGGGAATGAGGTTTTCAGAAGGAAGCAGAGGTCAAATTCTGAAATCAGATGCAATCAAATCAGACACCAGGACAGCCGGCATTGCCTCTGGGTCACAGATGCATTCACCCAAAGGCGCTGTCCTCGCCTTGCCAGTGGGGTCTTGGTGAAGACGTGATGCGGGGACCTTCTTTCTTTTTGTGGTTATCTGTGCCAGCTTTCCCTGCAGGCTGCTTTTCCTCCAGCACGTTCTGTTTCTGTTACTGGCTCTTTCCACCCCCGGCATCTCCGCCTAGAGCCACACACGTACGCGGAGCACCCACGTGGGCCAGCCAGGCTTTGTTTTGGGGCTGGCGGCACCAACGTGAGTAAGACTTATTATACTCAGCCCCAGCTGCCCCCAGCCCAGAGGGAAGGGGAAGGCCTGTAGTCCGTGGGGAAGAGCGCCCAGCAGGGGTGTGGCACGGTGGGGCGTGGGCTGGAGAAGGCCTCCCGAGGAGACGAGAGCTGAGGCCAACTCCGAGGAATGAATTGTAAGCCAGGCTGCGAAGCAGGAGGGGAGATTCCAGGCAGAGGAAACTGCTTGGGGTAAAGAAAACAAAAAACGCAAAACCCAGCATGGTGCGTACTGGAGGTATGTGGGAGACTAAGGCCCTTCTGGTATTTATTAGCAGATTAAGCAGGGTCAGGCAACAGAGGGCCTTGTGCTGTTTTGAGTCATTTGGGTCTTAGTCTTTGGCCGGGCAGTCCCCAACGAGGTGACAAGATCCGGATAGCAGTTGGGAACATCGCTGAGGCGGCTCTGTGCGGGATCGGTGCTTTATTTGAGAGTGGGGGTGGGGTCCGGAGCCGGGGGGATGGATGGGAGGATTTCATGGGTAATCTAGACATGAGCTGATATGGACTTGCCAGAACTTGGCAGTGACAGCAGCTATGGGGAGGCCATAGGAATGGGAGCACATTGAGGAAGTGAGATGCTGGGAGGGGTGAGATGGGGAGAGAGAACTGGAGACTGACACCAAAGATTTTTTTGTTTCCGGATTTTTTTTTTTTTTAGATAGGTTCTCGGGCCGGGCGCGGTGGCTCACGCCTGTAATCCTAGCACTTTGGGAGGCGGAGGCAGGCGGATCACCTGAGGACGGGAGTTCGAGACCAGCCTGACCAACATGGAGAAACCCCGTCTCTACTAACAATACAAAAAAATTAGCCGAGCATGGTGGCGCATGCCTGTAATCTCAGCTACTCGGGAGGCTGAGGCAGGAGAATCGCTTGAACCTGGGAGGCAGAGGTTGCAGTGAGCCGAGATCGCGCCATTGCACTCCAGCCTGGGCAACAAAAGCGAAACTCGGTCTCAAAAAAAAAAAAAAAAAAAAAAGATAGGTTCTCACTATGTCGGCCAGGGTGGTCTCAAACTCCTGGCCTCAAGTAATCCTCCCACCTCAGCCTCCTAAAGTGCTGGGATTACAGACATGAGCCACCACACCCGGTTAGCATTTTTCTTTTTCTTTTTTTAGGACAGAGTCTTGCTCTGTCGCCCAGGCGGGAGTGCAGTGGCATGATCTCGGCTCCCAGGTTCAAGCAATTCTTCTGCCTCAACCTCCTGAGTAGCTGGGATTGCAGGCACGCACCACCACGCCCAGCTAATTTTTGTATTTTTAGTAGAGACAGGGTTTCACCATGTTCATCGGGCTGGTCTTGAACTCCTGACCTTGTGCTCCGCCCACCTTGGCCTCCCAAAGTGCTGGGATTACAGGTATGACCCATGAGCCACCACGCCCGGCCAACACCATAGTTTTTAACCTTTAGATAGGGACTCTACAGGAGCAGGTCTGGGGTGAGGGTAGCAGGAAAAGGAGGAGTGGGTGAAGTTTATTCATATTAATAAGCTAGAGTTGGTCACACCAAGGAAGGTGCCCGGAAAGCAGAAGGGTGGCCTGGCACCCGGTGTAGGAGGGTCATCTGTCAGCTGGATTGCTTCCTCACATCCCATATCCAACAGATTACTAAGTCCTGGGACCCTGCTTCCCAGAGCTCTCATCTGACTCATCCTGTCTTGTCCCATGGCCAAGGCCAGCTTTGCAGGTATGTGACCTGTGCAGCCAAACGGGGCCCTGTACTTAGAAGGGACCCCCACTTGTTTTAATGCTCTGTTGTTACTAAATTGTTAATAATTTTGTGCAAGAGACCCTGCATTTTCCTTTCGCACTGGGCCCCACAAACTCTGTAGGTGGTCCTGCCTATCGCTGTAGTTAAAGGGCCCCATTATCCCCCATCCCCACTGGACCCTACATTAGCATCCTGTATCCCAGTCTCAAAGCCCCCTCCTTGCTCTCTCATCCTCTGCAGTGTGGTCTTAAGCTTATGTCTAAGCACAGAGCCCACCTCCTCTGCTCAAAAATTTTCAATGCCACCTACGCACTGTCTTGATAAAATCCAAATTCCTTAGTGAACACTAAGGTCCTCGGTCTGGCCAATTGGCCACAACCCACCTCTAACGTTTCTCACCTTCCTTCTCATCACCCCTCCCCACACCGCCCCCATTCTTTATAAAGCAATCCTTCTCCACCTTCATACAGCTCTGGAGCTACTGTCGCACATTCAGGATGCCACCCCTTAATCCCCCAGCCTGTTAGCTGTCACCCTCCTAGGGGTTCTCACTTCCCTTCCCCCCTAGCCTGGTCCGTGAGTGTTATCTGTCCTGCCATTAACCTGCAGTCTCCCAGGCTAGACTTAGGGGCCTTATCTGACCATCTGTGTCTCCTTCACAACACCCTCACATGGTGAGGGCTGAATCAGTGTTGGTGGAATGGAATTCAGTGCTTGCTGAGACATGAGAGTGGCCCGCTTTTTAGGAGGCACCTGGGGAAAAAGTTGGTAACAGCACAAATCAGGGCCCTAGACACTGGGTAAAAGGCGAAACAGAAAACTGGGGGTGCACAGTCCATAGATTCAGGACCTGGAGTCCATCAGCCACAGGTCTAGGAGGAAGAGGAGAGTGTCTGAGACTGGAAGGGCTTAATGGAGCAACTAATCTCTTGCCTGTGTCCCAAATACTTTGGAATGAGGGTGAGAATTGGCTCAGGGAAAAAAGCAAAATCTAAATTAATATTGTGAGTCCCTGAGGCAGGACCTTGTCCTATTCATTAATCTTGCCCCTCACCAGTTATTTTCAGAGGGGCAAGAAGTGTTTCAGGGTTCTTGGCCCTTGTTTGACCAGTCGTCCTAACCCTCATGTCTTGGATCATTGTTGTTATAATCTGGGGTTACCTTTTGGAAGGTCATGGGGTGCCCTTTTGCAAAAATTATGGGCCCTCTCCTTGGAAACTGCACACACACCATGCAGCTTACAATTCAGGGAGTTCACAGGTCTACAGAATCCTGGAAACTCTCATGTCCAGTTCTACTCATTGTAGCTTCAGTGGAACCTTCCAGCAGTCCTTTCCAGCTCCTCCCCAGCTCCTCAGCTCTGCTTCCCTCCGCCCATCAAGCCCTCCTCAGCCCATAAGGTGGTCCAGGTGGCCTGTGGGGATAAATCAGAGTGCCCACAAGTGCAGGGGCCCAAAGACATCCTAGAGCAAACCCAAGAATCCCTCTACAAGCCCCAGCCCACTCAGAAGGATGCATTTTGCCCCCTCTGTTTATTTGTTTGTTTTTAATTATGAAAGTAGGGCATGGTCATTGTTGAAAATGTGGGAAATGCAGAGAAGTTAAAATGATGCTTTTTGTTTAGGGTGCTGCTGCTTCTGGCTTAAGATCCTAAATCAAAGCAGCTGCCAGATCTGGACCTAAGACTTGCTTCCCATCACCTTACATAAAAGAAAGAGCACTGGACTAGGAATCAAAGATCTGGATTCCCATCAAATCTCTGCTATTACTAGCTTTTATCTCTATTTATTTATTTATCTGTCTATCTATCTAGTACCTTTTGTGAATATGAGTGTTTCTCACCGAGGCCCTCCCATCTCTCTTGCCCCCGATCCTGGAATGGACCAAATACCTTGTTTACTGAAGGGTACAGATGGCATGTGACTGTTGAGAATCACTCACCCTCTTAGAGTCATGGTTTCCTCTTCTATAAAATAGGGATGTTCGTGCCTATTTGCTAATCATGAGTGACAGTGACATAAGGTACATAAAGCTGTATTGCATGATGCAAACATAACATCATATTTGTAGGGTTGTTGCTAATAATACTATCCATCAGCAAAGCAGTCATTCATTTACTCAGTCAAATACTGATGCACTGGTACATTCAGTTTCCTCTTTTGTAAAATGGGGATAAAAATAGGACTTAGCTCATAGGGTATTTAAGATTCAGTGAGTTAATATATATAAAATACTTAGAGCAGTCCTTGGAACATATTAAGAACTCAATACATATTAGCTAGTTGAGCAGGCTGTAGTATTTGTTCCAGCCAAGAAAAGACTGTTCTCTAACAGCACAGGAAATAAAGATGGGGTTAGGCACGACACGGCAGCAGGACTTACCTTCTGTCTAATTCAGCTGGCAGTCAAAGAAAGAATTATTAGAAGCCTATGAGCTTGTTCTCCCAAAGATCTACTGAGTATGGGGGATATTTAAAGAATAAAAATCCCTAGACCCACTTACAGTGCAGGAGAGACAAGAAGCTGTTCACACAATAACAAGTGCTAAATTCCTTGATTTTTATACTGACAGCTGAAGTTTTAGAGAAGAGAAGGATCAATAAAGACCGGAATATTAAAGCAGACAGGCCTAAAAGAGGATTTTAGATTTGATAAAGAATTCCTCCAGTTCTCAGAGCAGGGACTTTGGAGGGTAACAACTTGGATTTCAGTCCTTGCCTGCCACTTACTGATTGTGTGACCTTGGAAAAGTTACTTCACCTCTGTGAGCAATGATTCTCTCATCTGGAAAACAAAACAAAACAAAAAAACTAACAAGGGTGATAATAATACCTACCTCCCTACCTCATAGGGCTGATGAGAAGATTAAAAAGTACCTACATAAAGCCCTTCTCTGCGTGCCTGGAGCATGGCAAGGGCTCCATGTGAACCATTATTATTATTATTTTTTAATGAAAAGTCATGGGCAGCACCAAAGCTCAGAATTTTGGCAGTAAGGAATTATGATTCTACCTTGAAATTTGCCAGAAGGGGAGCTGACTGCCTCATGAGACATTTTTGAATGAGGCCAAAAAAGGAAACAAGTGTATCCTGGGATTTTACGAGATGCTAGGTATGTCCTTAGCACTTAATCCTCATGACTACCCTATGATGTAAGTACTATCTTTTGTCCCTGTTTTACAGTTGGCCAAGGTCACATAGCTGAAACGGACTTCTGTGTGTCTTCTACCTTTTGCTTTCAGGTCTGGAAAAATGCAATGTAAATCTAGACCCTCTTTGAAATATTGAAGATGGTAATCTTATCCCTTCCTCACTTTCTGTTTTCTAAAATAACAGTCCTTGTTCCTTACAATGTCTGTTTTCCAGATTCTTAGAAGACTTTTTGCTTATTTTCCATAACTCTTTACTTGTGATCCCTGAATGACACCGGGGGTATAGCAGAGAATGTCCATTTCTTCAAAGTTCAAAGGTCCTACAAAAAATAGTTGCTAGCCTGGCATGATGGTGTGTGCCTGTAGCCTCAGCTACCTGGGAGGCTGAGGCAAGAGGATTGCTTGAGCTCAGGAGTTTGAGGCTGCAGCGAGCCATGATCACGCCACTGCTCTCCAGCCTGGATGACAAAGCAAGACCACATCTTAAAATAAAATAAAATAAAATAAACTTTAAAAATATATAAAACATAAAAAGTGGTGCCACTAAGTGTCCTGGACAGCATTAGAGAAAGCAAGAGATGGAAGAGGGCAAACACCTGAAAGGAAAGAGATGCGGGTCTTCCCTCTCCCTTGAGTAGCCACCGGCTATCCCTGGAGCATAGGAGTAGGGTTTTATCCCCCAGCTTCGGCCTCCCCAGGCAGCACTTCCTTTCTGTGCTGCTTTGACTCCAATTTGGATGGTGCTCAGGCGGGAAGTAGGCTGGGGTGGGAGGAGTTTAGGGTAATATTTGTCTTCTCTCCTGTTTTGCCCTAGAGATTCTGGCCAGGAAGACAAATGGCTAGTACAACTTGGTCCTTTTCTTTTCTTCTTTTGAGACAGGGTCTTGTTCTGTTGCCCAGGCTGGAGTGCAGTGGCGTGATCGCGGCTCACCGCAGCCTCCCAGACTCAAGCATTCCTCTCACCTCAGCCTCCTGAGTAGCTGGGACCACAGCTCCACTAATTTTTAAGTTTTTTTGGTAGACATGAAGTCTCCCTGTGTTGCCTGGGCTGGTCTCAAATTCCTGACCTCAAGCAGTCCTCCTGTCTTGGCCTCTGGAAATGCTGGGATTACAGGCGTGAGCCACTGTGCTGGCCTCTTTTTTCTTTTTCTTTTTTTTTTAAGGTCTTTATTTGTTAAATGGGAAGTCTGTGCCATCAAGTGAGCATTGTATTTTCTCCATAGTAAGAGCCTGGGTGGGCCACTGGGAGAGAACTATACATTGAATGTAAGTAGCCTCTGGGTAGAGAGCCCCTGGCTGGTTTCCTTTCCTTTCTCTCCTTTTCTCTACTTTGGTATCTGGAGGCATTTCCCAGACTCCAGTTTCTTACCACCCTCACGGGTTTTGCTATCGTATTATCACCTCCTTTATCATTCCCAAAATTGACTTTATAGAGACTCATTAAAAGAAAAAAAAAATCATCCACCGGGAGTGGTGGCTCACGCCACCGAGGCGGGCGAATCACCTGAGGTCCGGAGTTCGTGACCAGCCTGACCAAAGCAGAGAAACCCCATCTCTACTAAACAATACAAAATTAGCTGGGTGTGGTGGTGCACGCCTGTAATCCCAGCTACTGGGGAGGCTGAGACAAGAGAATCACTTGAACCCGGGAGGCAGAGGTTGCAGAGACCAGAGATCCACACTATTGCACTCCAGCCTGGGCAACAGGAGCAAAACTCTATCTCAAAAAAAAAAAAAAAAAAGCCCCAAACCTCTTATTCTTAGGCACTAATATCTGTGGTTTATTAATCTAGTTCAGTTTTTTTGTTTTTGTTATTATTTTGTTTGTTTGTTTGGTAGTGGAAAGTAAAATATATGACAATTCAAATGGGAGACTTTTATCTATGCATCACCTACAGTTGCCTTTTCTGCCTCCAAGGCTGCCTGGGGAAACAGTAAGTGGGTTCTGGAGTAAAGGGGAAGGCTCTAGAAATGAACAGCAGTGCAGCCAGCGTTGGAAACATGGCTTAAATGCTTCCGAATTACAGTTTCCTCTTAAGTTAGGATAATTATTAAGTTGTAAAGTAGAAACAAAGTAATAGACGGGAAAATACCTTGTAAAATGCTCATGATAGTCTTTTTCCAGTAACTTCCTTGCTCCTGGGGGTCTGAAATCCTATCCTTCCTGGCCTAGAACTAGTGGGGGGAAATTTCCGAAATCTCAAGGGTTCAGAGCAAGGGCTTTGCCCAAGGTCCCACCGGAGTTTTACCACTTGATCTGCGGTGGGAGTTATTTCCCCTCTCTATGCATCAGTTTCCTGTCTTCTAAAGTGGGATTGTTATGGCAGCACTTCTCAAACCTTATTGTGCATAAAATCCCAAGGAGCCTTTGAAATGCAGGTTCCTATTCTGGGGGTGAGACTGTATTTCCAACTAGCTCCCTGGTCATGCTGATTCTACTGGTCCGTAGACCACACATTGAGTAGCAGGGGGTTCTAGTGCTTAAATTCCTGGAGGTGTTGAAAGGCTTGAATTAGACAATACATCCTAAGCATTTAGCCTGGTGCTTATGTCAGGTACTTATCATAAATAGTAGCTCATTGTCAATATTACAGTGATTTATGGGTTTATAGGATGTGGGGTGGGTTGAGAGGTAACCCTAGATGGATCGTACCTGTGGGGTTTGAAAAGAGCAATGTGCTAGGAATCAGGAGACCAAGGTTCAAGTCCTAGCTTTATAATTTGTGCCATGAGCTGTGTAAGCTTAGGTAAGTCTCTCAAACTTTCTGAGCCTCAGTTTCCCCTCTACAAAAAGAGGGGAGAAGTTTGAATTAGATGGTGACTAAAGGTTCTCTCAGCTTTAAATTGCTGAAATTTGAGGGTTATAGTCCCTGCTCCATCCCCACCACCAAAAGACACTTAGCAAGCCTGACCTTGGCCATAGCCTTGAACTTCATCTGTGGCAGGGATGGGGCTGCTCTGAGCCTGCCTTGACCATGGGGAGGATGAATAACTGAACGGCCCAGCCTGGTGCCCTTGGCATTCCTCGAACCTCGGGTGACATCACTCCCAGAAGGCTCTGTTCTCTGGGCCTCGTGCAAAGTTCTCCTTGTTAAGGCAGAGTGATTTGCAGCATGAACAGGAGCAAGTCTGCGGCATGTCCAGAAAAATGGTGTTAAAAGGAGGCATTGTGCACATTCTATCCCACCACTTCAACACACAGAGGCAAAGATGATTCATGAGTAAACTCACTTCCTTGTAAGCACATGTCATCTCCCCCTCACCCCCAATTCCATCCCTTTGGCATGTCTCTCTGGACTCTAGGGACTTGAGACCCAAGCAACCAGACCCTGCAGGAAACCTGCCTCTTGGTGGAAGAAATGAGCATGCAGCAGCCTAGTCCCCAAACGGGAAGAACAGACCCCTGAGATAAGTGAGCCTCTTGGCCACAAGCACCCTCCCAGTCCAGCCCCAGTCTGTGTATTAACCCACAAGTCTATACTAAGTCCTCACCATGAACACACATTTATTGAGCACCTGCTGCATACGTCTGGCTAAGCAAGTTCACCTGAATAACTTACTTAACCTCTGCTTCCCAGTGAAGAGATGAGTACAGATGGGGCACCCAGGTTCATAGAGGCTAAGTGACGTGCTCAGAGTCACACAGCACCAACAAGTATCACTCATGAGGCTGAGCTGACCCTCCCTTCTCTCTTCTCTGTTATGAACTTGTCAATGCCCCTGACTTTCGTGTTTACATTTGATTATTTATGTTTCCCTCTCTCCCCCTGACCAAAGAGTCAGCTCCTAAAGCCCCGCAGCCACATTCCCTAGCCTGTCCCTAGTAGGATGTTTTGCTCAATGAATACGTGAAATTCCTAGGTGGAGTAGGGAAGGGAGAGAAGCCCAAGATTTCATTCCTGACCTCAGGAAGGGCTGGGGAAAGGTGTATGAGGGTTGAAAACCAGGGAGGATTTACTCTGGCAGAGGGAGGGGGAAGGGCTCTGTAGCTGAAGGAGACAGGGGAGGCGGAAGCACAGGAAGTGGGAGGTAGGAAGCAGCCAGGTGTCATTTCCAGGGAGGGTGAGGGGGCAGGGAGGTTTGGGGAATGGTAAAAAGGTGGGGGCAGGGCGGAGGTAAGTATGGAAAGTAACACCTGCTTTGTGCAATCAGGCATTATGCATATGAAGTCTAAAAATGTTTATTACCCTTTGGCCTAGTAATTCCACTTCTGGGAAATGATCTTAAGGAAAATCTTCAAAATGCGGGGGAGGTAAAGCTATATTCACAACAGTGTTCATCACAGAGCTATTTATAAGAAAGTAAAAATGGAAGCAGCCCAAACATTTCTCCTAAGAGAATGGCAAAGACACTAGAATCTAGCCATTCAAAACTAGCCATTCGATGTGATGTTTTTAAAGACTCCGAAGAACATTCAGAATCAATTATGTAAAAACGTTAAGGGAAATGGAACAATAGCTGTCATATATTAATCTTATTTCCTAGGGACCAGGCTGGGTGCTTTCCATACTTGGTTTCATTTAATCCATACCACAACCCTGGAGCGTGGAATCACTTCCATGTAACAGATTTGGAGACTGAAGCTCACCTAGGTAGGGGGTGAAAAAGCTGCGTGTGATTCAGCCCTGGTCACACTCCAGTGTGTTCTGACCACCACTTTCTATGACAGGACCACATCCAGCAAGGAAACTGAGAGAAATGCATTAAATATTAACAATGATTCCTTTTCAGAAATGGGTGGTGGAGGGAGGAGTGATTCTACTTCCAATTTTTCTGTGTTTTTCAAATTTTTCCTTATGAAGTTGTGATACCCTTTCTGTATTCTTTCCTAATTTTTAGTTATTTATTGTGCTTATTCTGCAACTTGGTTTGATGCAGTTACTAGTAGGTCTTGGTGACCTGGTTATCTTTGGATGCAATTTATTCTTTTCTAGGGGTGGGGGGTGCTCAGACTACCCCACAGTTCAGATTTGGCACAATTTATTTACTCGGATCTCCCCTTGAAGGACATTTAGCAAGTTTCTAACTCTTCACGAATACAGTCAATCCTGCAAGGAGCATCCCTGTTACACCCGTTTGGGCAAAGGGTTTTGATGGTTTTTTGTTTGTTTTTTTTTTTGAGACGGAGTTTTTCGCTCTTGTTGCCCAGGCTGGAGTGCAATGGCATAATCTCGGCTCACTGCAACCTCCACCTCCCGGGTTCAAGCAATTCTCCTGCCTCAGCTTCCCGAGTAGCTGGGATTACAGGCGCCCACCACCATGCCCAGCTAATTTTTGTATTTTTAGTAGAGACGGAGTTTCACCATGTGGGCCAGGCTGGTCTTGAACTCCTGACCTTGTGATCTGCCCACCTCGGTCTCCCAAAGTGCTGGGATTACAGGCATGAGCCACCACGCTCAGCCTTGATGTTTGTTTTTAACCGAAAAGACTGGACTAGGGAAAAAGTGTACTTATGGGTGACTATATTTTTGGCTTTGGGAGATTGCGGATGGAGGGATTTAATTAAGAGGCTCTAGAATCAAAGAAGTCCCTGCTGGTAAAAAACGGAGGGCTGGTGTGAGTGGGAGTGTTTGAAGTCTCAGTTCTCTAACAGTATCCCTCATTCCTGCCACTTTCTGCCAGGGCCAGCTCTATCAGCAGGCTAGGGCTTGTCTCTTTGGGAGAAGTTATAGATTATGGTTCCCACCCTTGATTCATATTGACATACAGCTTAATTCGGTTGAGCTGTGGGCAAATCCTCTTCAGGAAGACAGTTATTCTAATGCCTGTGGGGCTTCAGGATGCAGAATCTACTCCATTCAATTCTACCCCTTTCCTGGAGGTCTTTTATAGCAAATATAGTTTGAAAAACTGGGGAACCTCAGACAATTCTTCACACCTGCTGCGTGGCCTGCAGCCAACTTTGTGAGAGCCCTAGGCTGCTGTGCTTCATTTATATGGAATCAGGGGCTGGAGTTAGAAGACTTCAAACAGCTCCAACCTTCTGCTGTGATTCCATGAGATCTAAGTAAGAAAGATGCAGCTCTACACCTTATGAGCTGTGAGATTCAGGGTGAGTTATTAACATCTCTGAGCATCAGTTTCTCATCTGTAAGACCAGGCAGTGAGACCTACCTGGCACAGTTGTATAGATTAAATGAACTGCTACCAGGAGTTTGGCCCCTAGGACAGTGTCCATACCTGGAAAATGAGCGATGCATCCTGGGTCCAATCCTTAAGGCATCTAAGGAGCCCCTGGGCTCCTTCAGCCCCATCTCCAGGATTACCTGGGGCTGCCAGGAAAGCTTTTCTTTGAACACCTCTGATCTGTTAGAGAGATGAACCTATTCATTTCTCAGCCGGTGGGTTGGTACCTTGAAGCTACCTAAGCTAAAAAACAAAAACAATAAACAAACACCCCAACTGAAGGTAGCGCCTGAACAAGTAAGAGTCTAAACCTGTCCAGCCGCTGTTGTAGCCAGCACATTATGCAAAATGGCAGTTCATCCCAAGGTTTACCTTCATGCTTCGCTCCAGCAGCCAGAACATCCACATAAGGCTTTTAACAAGGGAGGCAACGCCAGGTGCAGTGGCTCACGCCTGTAATCCCAGCACTTTGAGAGGCTGAGGTGGGCAGATCACCTGAGGTCAGGAGTTCAAGATCAGCCTGGGCAACACGGTCAAACCGGGACTCTACTAAAAACACAAAATTAGCCGGGCGTGGTAGCACATGCCTGTAATCCCAGCTACTCGGGAGACTGAGGCAGGAGAATCGCTTGAACCTGGGAGGCGGAGGATGCGGTAAGCCGAGATCGCACCATTGCACCCCAGCCTGGGCAACAAGAGTAAATCTCTGTCTCACCAAAAAAAAAAAAAAAAAAAAAAAAAAGAAGAAGAAGAGAGGCAACAACTTAATGGAGTTTAAAGATCTGGTTCAAAATGTATTATTGGAGAGTGAAAAAACTAAGGGAGACAAAATGTCTGACACTACTATTGTAGGAAAAAGAAAAAACTCACTTAAGTTGGGTGCTGTGGCTCACTTCCTGTAATGCCAACATTTTGGGAGGCCAAGGCAAGAGGATTGCTTGAGGCCAGGATTTTGAGACCAATCTGGTCAACACAGTGAGACCCCGTCTCAACAAAAATAAAAATAAAAATAATTAGCTAGGCATATTCCTGGCTACTCGGGAGGCTGAGTTGGGAGGATTGCTTGAGCCCAGGAATTCAAGGCTGCAGTAAGCTGTGATTGCTCTACTGCACTCCAGCCTAAGCAACAGAATGAGACCTTGTCTCTAAAATAAATAAATATTAAAATTTTAAAAACCCACTTAACTACATGGGTATATGTGTTCATATATTTTTATATACTTCTATACATTTTACTGGTATAAAAATTCTGCTGGTATAAGTGTTATCAGCTAACAGCTGTTCCTTTGGGGGAGTGTGGTGAGCTCTACCTGTTTACCTTCTTTAGTGTCTGACTGTCTGATATGAGCTTATCTTTCAAGAGAGGCAGTTATTGTAGTGGTTAAGAATGAGAGGAATACCAGAGTCAAACCATCTTGTTCTTTTTTATTGTTTGTTTGTTTCAGATAAGGTCTTGCTGTGTCACCCAGGCTGGAGTGCAGTGGTGTGATCATAGCTCACTGTAGTCCCTATCTCCCAGGCTCGAGCCTTCTTTCTACCTCACCCGCCAGAGCAGCTGGGACCACAGGCACATACCACCACAGCTGGCTAATTTTTTTTTGTTTCGTTTTGTTTTTGTTTTTAAAGCAGAGATGAGCTGGGCGTGGTGGCTCACGCCTGTAATCCCAGCACTTTGGGAGGCCGAGGCAGGTGGATCACGAGGTCAGGAGTTCAAGACCAGCCTGACCAACATGGAGAAATCCCGTCTCTACTAAAAATACAAAATTAGCTGGGCGTGGTGGATACCTGTAATCCCAGCTACTCGGGAGGCTGAGGCAGGAGAATCGCTTGAACCCAGGAGGTGGAGGTTACAGTGAGCTGAGATCACACCATTGCACTCCAGCCTGGGAAACAAGAGCGAAACTCCATCTCAAAAAAAAAAAAAAAAGCAGAGAGAAGATTTCACTGCATGGCCAGGCTGGTCTCAAACTCCTGAGCTCAAGCAATCCTCCTGCCTCGGCCTCCTAAAGTGTTGGGATTACAGGCATGAGCCACCATGCTCAGCCTTGTTTGGCTTCAAATTCAGATATGTGTCTATGTGTTTCTGCATCAGATACTGAAGCTATGGCAGTTTATCTGCAGAAGCAGTTGACAATTACAATAAAACTAGACTTATAGGGTTGTTTGGAGGGTTAAATGAAGGGGTCCCTACACTTAGCACAATACTTGGCATTCAGGAAGCACTCAGAAAAGATAAACGATTATTATTATATAAGTAAAATATATATATATGTAAACATAGGCTTCTTACCAAAGGGCAGGGGTAACATGAGGTTGCACATGCATGATACATACAGCTATAAAAAGAATGTGAGAGGGGAAAGAAAGAAAGAAAGAGAAGAAGAAATGACTGCTTTTCGTAGCCAGCTCTGAAAGCCCCTGTCCCACATAATTTTCCACTATTCTCTCAAGAAGGGCAATTAAATAAAACTCTTGCCAGGTACAGTGGCTCTCACCTGTAATTCCAGCTACTTGAGAGGCTGAGGTGGGAGGACCACTTGAGGCCAGGAGTTCAAGACCGGCCTGGGCAACATAGGAGACCCTGTCTCTAAAAAGATGGGAAAAAAAATTAGCTGAACGTGGTGGTGTACACCTGTAGTCCCAGCTACTTTGGAGGCTGAGGCTGGAGGATCATTTGAGCCCAGGAGTTTGAGGCTTCAGTGAGCCATGATTATGCCATTGTATTCCAGCCTGGGTGACAGAGCAAGACTATGAGAAGGAAAAGGAAAAAGAGAAGAGGAGAGGAGAGAAGAAAAAGAAAAGAAACAAAGACAGGAAAAAGGAGAGAGAGAGAGAAAAAAAACTCTGGTGTGGGAGGAGGTAAAGTGCTTAAAGGCCCAGTATAGAGTCCACCCCCACACATGGCTTCAGCGAATCCATGACACCATGGATTCACTGGAGAAGTGACACAGGCTTATCTTCTCTCTTGACCCACCAGCTTCTGAGGTAGAAAGGAATTTGAGCTGTCCCAGCCATCCACCCATCCATTGAATATTTATTGAGTGCCTTTTGTGTGCCAGTCATTGTTCTAAGTCCAGAGATACAGCAGTGGACAGAGAAGACCAAAACAAAACATCAAACAAACAAAATCTCACCCTCAGAGAGCTACATCCTACTGGATGGAAGTAAATAGACACTAAAAATGAGTAAGACTTGTGGAATGCCTAACAGTGATAAATGCTATGGAGAAAAATTAAGGAGGGAAATGTTTTAGGGATGATTAGGATGGGTTGCAATTTTAAATAGGATGGTTGGGTAAGATCTCACTGAGCAGGTGACATTTGAGTAAAGACCAGAAAGAAGTGCAGGAGAGACCCCTGTAGAGGGAAGAGCAAGTGCAAGGACCCGGAAGTAGTAGTGTGAACAGCAAGGAGGGCAGCAGGGCTGGCGGGAGTGGTCTAGACCAGTGGTCCTCACAGGGCCATTTTGCTCCTCTCCCCGCAGGGGACATCTGGCCATGTCTGGAAACATTTTGGGTTGTCACAGCTGGGATGGGAGTGTGCACTATGAGAGTCAAGGATGCTGTTCAACATCCTACAATGCACGGGATGGTCTCCACATTCTCCAAAGAATGATCCTTCCCAAAACGTCCAGAGTGCCAAGTTTGAGAAGCTCAAATCTAGACTTAGAAAGAGTTGTAGGAGATGATGTCAAAGAGATAACAAGAAGTGGGGTGGGGGATGGAGGAGGGGGTGTGGAGAAGGAGATCACCAAGAGCCCTGTAGGCATCCTAAGGATCTTAGGTTTTTACTGTAGGCCAGATGGGAAGCCACTGGTTGTTGGCAGTGTTTAGCTGGTGGAATTTCCAAGTCATAGGGAGAGGAATACCAGGTGGTCCTTGATCTTGGTCCCAGGCGCTGACTCCCTCTGGCTTCCTCTGGGAGGGGCCACACTTCAGGGGCTGGAAAGTATAAGATAGGTGATTTTTAGTCATTAAGCAGGACTCTATCAGCAGGTAAAATCACTGCTTTGCTGGGAGATCATTAATCTTGATTCTGTGAGAATAACCAGCCCAGCCTCCCTTAATTACTAGGAACCATACATAGTCTGGACTTGATCACAACAGAGGAGTCAACGTTTCATTTCACCAAATGTTTCCTGAAGGCTGGTTGAAGTGCAAGGTTAGTGTTTGGATGTAAACCTTGCCTTCTAGGAATTATTTTTTTAGACGGAGTCTCACTGTGTCACCCAGGCTGGAGTGCAATGGCACAATCTCGGCTCATTGTAACCTCCACCTCCTGGGTTCAAGCGATTCTCCTGTCTCAGCTTCCCAGGTAGATGCAACTACAGGCGGTCGCCACCACGCCCAGCTAATTTTTATATTTTAAGTAGAGATGGGGTTTCTTCATGTTAGCCAGGCTGATCTCAAACTCCTGACCTCAAGTCATCTACCTGCCTCGGCCTCTCAAAGTGCTGGGATTACAGGTGAGAGTCGCCTTCTAAGAATTTTTAATGTAATGAAGGATAGGAGAAGAGAGAAAGATTAACCCCCAGATTGATACCGCCAACATTCACGGAGCACCTGCTGAGATTAGAGGGGGAATGAATGCAAGCAGGTAGGGAAGGGAGGATGTTCTGGGAGGAAATGGCATACGCACACATCCCACCATGTGGTGACATAAGTGCAGTTACAGAGGGGGGCCACTGGGCAAAAGGACTGGCTCAGCCATGGCAGCCAGTGGCACAGAAGAGGTGGCGTTTAGGCCTTGGAGGACAAAAGAGTGCAGGTGGTGAAATTATGAGGGAAATGTGTCCAAGCAAAGGGCAGAGAGCCAGTGTTCTCAGGAGCTCACCTCTGTAGATTTCTGGACCACATCCTTCTGGATTGTTTTACATATATATATATACACATACACACACACACACACACACACACACACACACACACACACACGTATATTTATGTATGTATATGTTTTCTTTATATATATACATATATTCTTTATATAGGTATATACTTTATATACACTATATATGTATGTGTGTGTGTATGTATATATATATAGTCTGGCTCTGTCGCCTAGGCTAGAATGTAATAGCACTAACTTGGCTCACTGCACCTCCTGGGCTCAAGTGATCTTCCCACCTCAGCCTCCCAGGTAGCTGGGACTACAGGCACGCCTAGCTAATTTTTGTATTTTTTTGGTAGAGATGGGGTTTCACCATGTTGACCAGGCTGATCTTGAACTCCTGGGCTCAAGCAATCCACTTGCCTCAGCCTCCCAAAGTGCTGGGATTACAGATATGATCCACTGCACCCAGCCTTACATTCTTGCAGATTCTCATTCAGAAGGCCTGGATCCTGTCCAAGAATCTGCATTTTACACAGCTCCTGGGACCTGCAAACCAGGTGTTTCTCTGCACCTTGCAAAGCTCTGCTCCAGGAAACGGAAGGCAGGGTTCAGGCATCCAGCCCAGTGTGGTGCTTCCAAGAGAAAGGTGTCCAAATGCTGCTGCTTTGAAAGGCAAAAACCAGGGGTGGCTGGCCTGCCAAGCATGGCCACATGAAGTCAGTTGTTCTCGACCTTGAGTGACCTATCACTGGGGAAGCTTGTTAAACATCTATCTTGGTCACACCATAGACTCTCTGCCTCAGTCTCCTGGGGTGATCTGTTTGGGACCCCACCGGGGGACTCACTGGCCCTGTGGCCTATCTATAACTGAGACACATTTTGGCCACACAGCTCCCCTCCAGTCCCTAGAATCTCAAAAACACTAAAAGCCCCATACACTGTCCCATCTATTTATTTTAATCACAATAGCTGCCTTTTATTGACCATTTACTGAGTGCAAAACTCTGTGCTGAACACTTTACATTCATAATCTTCCTTTAAGTCTCACAACAGGCTGGGTGTAGTAGCTCATGCCTGTAATCCCAACACTTTGGGAGGCTGAGATGGGATGATCACTTGAAGCCAGGAGTTTGAGACCATCCTGGGCAGCAAAAGCAAGACCCCTATCTCTACAAAAAAGAACAACAAAAACAAAAGAAAAAGTCTCACAACAACCTGGCAAAGGAGGAAGTTTTGTGTTTGTTTGTTTGTTTGTTTGTTTGAGATGGGGTCTCTCTCTGTTGCCAGGGTGGAGGGCTGTGGCATGATCTCGGCTCGCTGCAACCTCTGGCTCCCTGGTTCAAGCAATTCTCCTGTCTCAGCCTCCCAAGTAGCTGGGATTACAGGCATGTGCCACCACACCCAGCTAATTTTTGTATTTTTAGTAGAGACGGGGGTTTCACCATGTTGGCCAGGAGGGTCTCGAACTTCTGACCTCGTGATCCGCCCACCTTAGCCTCCCAAAATGCTGGGATTACAGGCGTGAGCCACCACGCCCGGCCAAAGAGGAAGATTTTTATAAGGAAACTGAGACACAGCAGTCAGTGGTAGAGCTAAGACACAGACCTAGGCTTGCCTGACCCCAAACTCAAGCTCTTCAGCAGTTTCCTGCACCGCCTCCCTTCAGATGCCCTCCTGTGCTTTCTGCTGCTAGTCCCCACAGCTAGATTGCAAACTACTTGGGGCAAAAGTTGGATCTTAGGCTGCTTGTGTTCCTCAGACAGTATTTTCTTGAAATAACTGGGGTTGCTTCTCAAAAAGAGTCATGAGAGCTCTTTCTGGACCCTTCTCCCTGGTCTGTGGATTCCCAATCCCCTTAAACAGTATCTTTCTCTTCCAGAGGGGAGCTTAGTGAGCTCCCAGGGTTCTTTTTTTTATTTATTTTTTTTTTTTTCAAGACAGAGTCTCTGTCACCCAGGCTGGAGTGCAGTGGCGCGACCTCGGCTCATTGCAACCTCCGCCTCCCAGGTTCATGCAATTCTCATGCCTTGGCCTCCTGAGTAGCTGGGATTAGAGGTGCCTGCCACCATGCCCAGCTAATTTTCTTTTTTCTTTTTTTTTCAGTAGAGATGGTGTTTCACCATGCTGCCCAGGTTGGTCTCAAACTCCTGGGCTCAAGTAATCCACCCAAAGTGCTGGGGTTACAGGTGTGAGCCACTGTGCCTGGTATTCTTCTTTTATTTATTTATTTATTTATTTATTTATTTATTTATTTATTTATTTATTTCCTAACCCACTGGGCAATCAAGGACTTTCTTTAAAGAGATGGGCTCTTGCATTCACCCAGGCTGAAGTGCAGTGGCGTGATCATAGCTCACCACAGCCTCGAATTCCAAGACTCAGGCCATCCCTCCGAGTAACTGGGACCACAGGTGTGCACTACCATGCCCAGCTAAGTTATTTTTATTTTTATTTTTTTAGTGACAGGGTCTCACTATGGACCAGACATTACCCAGTCTGGTCTTGAACTCCTGGCCTCAAGCAATCCTCCCGTCTTAGCCTTGCAAAGTGCTGAGATTACAGGCATGAACCACTGCACCCTGCTAGCACCCAGGGTTCTAAGCCCCGTGCCCTGTGGAGCTTACCAGAAAGGCCTTGTATTTGAGTTCTCAACTTTACCTTCTTTTTGGCATATTCTTTCTTCCTGGGCTGTGAGGTCCTGGAAGTAGTAAGGCTGGCTTCTTACCATCTGTCTTCCGTAAAGCAGCATATAGTAGGCTCAATAAATTCAAGGAGGGCTGATTTATATGCATTCAGATCTCAGACTTCTGTGAATATAAATCAAGGACAATAATTTTTTTTCTCTAAATTGCATTCATTGGTATTTAATTTATTGAGCATCTAATGTGTGCCAGGCACTGGCTCAGGTACTAGGAATTCTGTGGTAAACAAGGTAAATGAGTTCCCTGCTCTCCAGGGCTTCCTTCTAGTGGGGAAGACAGGTAACATACAAACTCTTAGCAAAGCCAGCTTGACTGTGGTGGTTGGGGAAGATGGAGAACAAATAGAACTGGAGGCCAGAGGGGCCTCTCTGAGAAGGTGTCATCTGAACTGACAACGGATTAATCAAAATGAGCCAGCTGTGTCTGAATCAGGGAAAGGGCATTCCAGTCCTAAGACAGGACCACTGTGGCCTGTCTGAGGATTCACAGATGCAGCTATGGCTGGAATTTAGTGGACAAGAGAGAGAGGTCAGAGATGAGCTGGGAGATGTTGGCAAGGCCAGATTATGCAGGGCCTTCCTCACAGACCATGGTGAAGAGATTAGAGTTGGTTCTAACCGAGATGGGAAATCAGTGGAGGGTTTTATGCAGGGTGACGATGAAAGATCCCCAGCTGCTTGGAGAATGGACTGTAGGGAGGACAGAGTGGAGGCAGAGACCAGTTAGGAAATTACTGCCATGGTCGTGGTGACAGGTGATGGGGTCTTGGACAAAGATAATAGAAGAGGAAGCTGAGAGATGTAGACAGACAAGACCTTCAGATGTAGTGGATGTGGCAGGGGTGGGGCATGAGGGAAAGAGGAATCACGAAGGATGCCCTGGTTTGGATTAGGTAGATGGGGGTGTCATTTTCTGAGATGGGGAAGATAGAGGAAGAACAGGTTTGGGTGGTGAAATCAAGCATTCTGGTGTGCTCCTGGGCCAAATAATGTCCTCGAAAGATGGCACGTGTGAATATATGACCTCACATGGCAAATCTGATTAAGTCAAGAATTTTGAGATGGGAGATTATCCTGGAGGACCCAATGTAAACACAAGGGGCCTTATAAATGAAAAAGGGAGGCAGGAGAGTCAGCGTGCTTCGATGTGAGAAGGAAGCAACCTGCCATTGCTTTGAACTGGCTTTGAAGGTGAAGGAAAGGAACCCCGAGGTAAGGAATTAAGACATCCTCTAGGAACTGGGAAAGGTAAGGAAATGGTTTCTCCCATCGAGACTCTAGAAGGGACACAATCTTGCTGACACCTTGCTTTTAGCCCAGAGAAAACCCAATTAGGACTTCTTACCTCCAGAACTGTGAAATCATGCATTTGTGTGGTTGGTTTTAAGCCACTAAGTTTGTGGTCATTTGTTACGGAAGCAATAGGAAATGGACACATTGGCCTGACGGACGTCCAGGTGGAAAGACAGGTGGGCAGCAGGCAGGCTGTACTGGCCAGAGCCCAGGGTAGAGGCTGGCACTGGAATCCTGAGAGCATTCAGCCTACAGTTGGAACTTAAATCTGAGAGGCTTCGAATCACCTCAGGGCCCAGAGTGAGCTGCAGGGCCCGTGATTAATTCCTGTCCTCTCTGCCTGTTACAGGCAAACTTTGGCAGCTGGCCTTTCTCTCCTAAGTAGAGAATCTTTAGTTTGGCCTAAGGGACTTGGGTGGGGCCTGAGCTGGATGGGCCTGCCCTGAGTGAAAGTCCAAAGACCCTGTCACTCTGAGGGACACTCCCATCAGGCTGTCTCAGATGCCTCCAGGCTAGGTGGGGAGGAAAATGGGAGAGGGACGGAAATGTTTATTATGTTTATTTAGCTCCTACTAAGTCCCAAGCACCAAATTAGAGACTTTTTATCTGTGGTTTTAAACCTTACAATAACCCTGGCAGGGAGCTGTAAGCCCCATTTGTGAATAGGTAAACTGAGGCTCAGAGGGATCAGATTACTTCTTTAAGATAACACCAGCAGGACGGCCAGCACAGTGGCTCATGCCTCTAATCCCAGCACTTTGGGAGGCCAAGGCAGGCAGATTGCCTGAGCTCACGAGTTCAAGACCAGCCTGGGCAACATGGCAAAACCCCGTCTTTACAAAAAATACAAAAATTGCTGGGCATGGTGGTGTGCGCTTGTAGTTCCAGCTACTCGAGAGGCTGAGGTGGGAGGATGGCTTGAGCCCGGGAGCTGGAGGTTGCAGTGAGCTGAGACTACACCACTGCACTAGAGCCTGGGCAATAGAGCCAGACCTTGTCTCAAATAAAAAACAAAAAATAAAAAATAAAAATAACGACAGCAGGGAACTGAAGATCCAGGAGTCCACCAAGTTTGAATGAGCTTTAGATGTCCCCAGGGTGCTGCTCTTTCTGCCATGCCCCTCTTCTTGGCTGAGGACTATTTGAGAGTGTTTTTTACCAAAATAGCAACAATGCCTTCCATTCATTGACCTGTCCCCCTTTCCCTGAGTTATGCATTTAATCTTCACACCAACCTCATTGTTAGGTTTTTTTTTGTTTTTTTGTTTTTTGTTTTCATTTTACAGATGCAGATGCTGTGGCTCAAAGGATTAATTAATTTGCTTAAGATAATGCAACATGAGAAAAGCAGATCAGGACCAAATTCCAGAACAACGATTTTGCTTGAAATAACATCACTACTAATTGTCTCTCTGCACCTCCTGGCTCGTTTCTCTACCCCCACACCTTCCCTGCTGACCCTAGTCAAGGAGCTGTGAACATACAAATAGTGCCTGATACATTAGGGCCTCGGCATTGGCCATGGGAGTGAGGGAGAAAATCATTTAAGAGGCTTTGTAGTCGATTTCAACAAAGAAGGCAATGCCAGTGAAGCATCTTGCAGGAATCCCTCCCTGACTGCTTCAGTCCGCAGCGCTCTTACCTTTCTCTATACACTTACAATCTGTTTCATTTACTTCCTAGCAGACCTTGCAGAAACCATTATTTCATATGATACGTTTCCCCCATAGAATATAAGCTCCTTAAGGGAAGAGATTTTTGCTTGGTTTTATAATGCTGAATTCCAAGTGCCTAGAAAGGGCCTGGCAGGTCATAGGCACAAGAAGTATTGGTTGGATGAATATATACTTCTTGCAACCCACAGAAACTGATGTTGGTCTGGGCCAGGCCCTGCCCTGGCTTCCAGGGATGCAGAAGTGAATCGAATAACTTCCTGCCCTCTGAGCTTATGGGGGAGACATACATACCTGCATATTCACAAGAGATTTCATCACATGTAACCAAAGTAAAAAGGTGGCTACCAGAAGGGGGACTGGACCTGCTTGTTGGAAGGGTGCAAATGGAAACTAGAGAGGTGATTGTTCCAGACATTCCCAGTGGGACAGGTGGCTGTGAGCCTGGATGAACTGAGAGCCACCACTGAGGAAAAGTTAAGAGGACAGGCTCTGGAGCCCAACTGTCTGGGTTGAATCTTTCTCTACCAATTACTAGTTGTGTGATGTCGTACCAGTGATACACTGTTGAGATAAACGCATATTCCAAGACTCACTGCAGAGATTCCAAACCAGCAAGTCTGGGCTGGCTAGGAATCTTATTCGTTGTTCCACAAACATGTTATGGTTTATTGCAGAGGGTCTACAGACCATGCCTTGAAAAGCTGTGGCCTTCAGGGAGGAAGGGTCATGCTAACCAGCAAACTGGAATGTCGCACTGTGTGTCATTGACATTTTTCAGTGTGAAATCACAAACTGTCATTCAGGGTTAGACTTTATACTATCCAGTAAGTGTCATGGAGGAGGCTTCAGGACAGCTGGGGAATTCAACAGGCCTGGTCTCTACCAGGTCATCCCGGGACACTCCCCAGCAGCAGATTTCAAGGCATTCTGCCTTCACTTTAGGCCTAGGGTGAACCTGCAGGAGGCTCTCTGCAAATATTCATTGATCAACTGATAGCTTTTCTAGCCAAGCACCAGCTGGCTAGCCTCAGTCCCATGCAGAGGTTCTGGGAGGACTGCGGGAACCCCAGAGAGGGCTAGGGTGCAATGAGGGTGCAATGAGGGTGCAAGAGGTGGTACCCAGCTCTGATGTCTCCATGTCTTGACTTGAGCTAGGACTTCACACCCAGGACTCCAGAGAAGCCAGATGTGAGGGCTCAGAGCCTGCAATCTCTGGACAAACTCCATCTCTTTGAGCCTCAGGTGAAATGCAAGGCCTGAGTGTTACAGGTCATTCTTCGTTTGTTCATTCCATAAATATTTCAGCCTCTGTCATGTGCCAGGCTGCGCTAGGGAGACCATGGTGAGACAGGTCTCTGTACTCAGTGAGCTTATACTCCAGAGAGGGATCAGACAATAAGGTAATATACATTAATTAATATCAGAAGGTAATGAGAGGAAGACCATAGTCCAGGAGCAGCTATGGCTCATGACTGTAATCCCAACACTTTGGGAGGCTGAAGCAGGAAGATCGCTGAGTCCAGGGGTTTGAGACCAGCCTGGGCAATATAGTGAAACCCTATCTCACACACACATAAAATTAGCCAGGCATGGTGGCACACTTCTTTAGTCCCAGCTACTCAGGAGGCTGAGGTGGGAGGACTGATTGAGCCCGGGAGGTCAAGGCTATAGTGAGCCATGATCACATCCCTGCATTCCAGCTTGGGTGACAGAGTGAGACCCTATCTCAAGAAAAAAAAAAAAAGAGAGAGATAGAGGAAGACCATAAAAGGGTAATGGAGCTGGTCATGGTGGCTCATGTTTACAGTCCCAGCTACTTATCCAACCCACGGCCCATGGGCTGCATGAAGCCCAGGACAGCTTTGAACATGGCCCAACACAAATTCATAAACTTTCTTAAAAATTATGAGATTTTTGCCAGGCACAGTGGCTCATGCCTGTAATCCCAGCACTTTGGGAGGCTGAGGCAGGTGGATCACCTGAGGTCAGGAGTTCGAGACCAGCCTGACCAGCATGGTGAAATCCCATCTCTACTAAAAATACAAAATTAGCGGGCATGGTGGTACATGCCTGTAATCCCAGCTACTAGGAAAGCTGAGGCAGGAGAATCACTTGAACCTGGGAGGCGGAGGTTGCAGTGAGCCGAGATCATGCCATTGCACGCCAGCCTGGGCAACTAGAGCAAAACTCCATCTCAAAAAAAAAAAAAAATTATGAGTTTTATGTGATTTTTTTTTTTAAGCTCTTCAGCTATCATTAGTGTTAGTGTATTTTATGTGTGGCCCAAGGCAATTCTTCTTCCAGTGTGGCCCAGGGAAGCCAAAAGATTGGACACCCCTGCTCTACAGTGTTCTTAACAAGAGATCCTGCAGGTTGGACAAGCTTGCTCTACAGCGTTCTTAACAAGAGATCGTCTAGCCCCTGGGTGGCCGTCTGCACTGTCTGAGGGCTCATGACTGTGACCTCAGAGACTCTTTAAATGATGAAATCATGGCTATAACTATGGCAAACCTCAGTGGAGAATGTCATGCCAATCATAACCTTGTTTCACCTGAGCTGAACAGTTACTTCTCAGGTAGGTGCTCCTGCTGTATTAGGGGCATTTTACCAATTGGGATGCTGAGACTTAGAGAGTTGAGGCAAGTTGCTCAGGTCACTTATTTGTTAGGCGGCAGAACAGGGATTCTAATCCAGGGCGAACTCTAGAGTGCGGGACTCTTAAATGACACATGGCATTGTTGATCTAATGGGGTTTGGTACCCGCTATCCCACATCCTACTTTTCTCTAATGCAGGAACTCTTGGATCTGGAGGTCACAGCCTCCCCTTAGACTGTAAAAAAGTGCCTGCTGGGCACTGGTCCCATGCTGAGGGCGCCCCTCTGGCACATCCTCTGAGCACAGGATTGCTGAGAGCTTCAGTCTGGGGGTGGTGAGCCAGATCAGCACAGATCACGCATGGAAACCACCCTTCTAGGCAACCCCTTCCAAAAGGAAGAGTTCCTGGTCCAGAGCTGTGTTCTGTTCCCAACCTGCCTCCAGTCTGCCTGCTCCATGACCCCAGATGTCTGCTTGAGTCAGCCCCAGGCCTGTGTGGGGGCGACCCCTGATGTTAGCATTGTGTTACTACTGATGTATTGGAGAAGCATGCTGAGATGGATTCTTGTAATTAGGTCCCTTTTTTAAGTAGTCAGATGATAAAATATGGCATAAGAATATAAGCCTTCCAAGTTAGGTATGTGTATTAGGTTTGTATAAGTCTGTTCCTGCCAGTTTGACTTTGAGATACATTGGAGCAAACTGCAAACTTTAGTTTTTAAATTACAGTTAATATTAAAAAAAAATGTTTCTAGGCTGGGCGCAGTGGCTCACGCCTGTAATCCCAGCATTTTGGGTGGCTGAGGCAGGTGTATTACTTAGGGCCAGGAGTTCAAGACCAGCCTGACCAACATAATTAAACCCCATATCTACTGAAAATACAAACATTCGTCAGGTGTGGTGGTGCACTGTAATCCCAGCTACTTGGGAGACACAGGCAGGAGAATTGCTTGAACCTGGGAGGTGGAGGTTGCAGTGAGCTGAGATTGTGCCACTGCACTCCAGCCTGGGCGACAGAGTGAGACTCTGCCTCTTAAAAAAAATAAAGTGAGGCATTCCAAGATGGCCGAATAGGAACAGCTCCAGTCTGCAGCTCCCAGCATGATTGACGCAGAAGACAGGTGATTTCTGCATTTCCAACTGAGGTACCTGGTTAATCTCATTGGGACTGGTTGGACAGTGGGTGCAGCCCATGGAGGGCGAGCTGAAGCAGGGTGGGGCATCACCTCACCCGGGAAGCACAAGGGGTCGGGGGATTTCCCTTTCCTAGCCAAGGGAAGCCATGACAGACTGTACCTGGAAAAACAGGGCACTCCTGCCCAAATACTGCACTTTTCCCAAGGTCTTAGCAACCAGAAGACAAGGTGATTCTCTCCTGTGCCTGGCTTGGCAGGTCCCATGCCCATGGAGCCTTGCTCACTGCTAGCATAGCAGTCTGGGATCAATCTGCGAGGCGGAAGCCTGGCTGTGGGAGGGGCATCCACCATTGCTGAGGCTTGAGTAGGTAAATAAAGCGGCCAGGAAGCTCGAACTGGGCAGAGCCCACTGCAGCTCAACAAGGCCTACTGCCTCTAGACTCCACCTCTGTGGGCAGGGTATAGCCGAACAAAAGGCAGCAGACAACTTCTGCAGACTTAAATGTCCCTGTCTGACAGCTCTGAAGAGAGCAGTGGTTCTCCCAGCATGGCATATGTGCTCTGAGAACGGACAGACTGCTTCCTCAAGTGGGTCCCTGACCCCCGTGTAGCCTAACTGGGAGACATCTCCCAGTAGGGGCTGACAGACACCTCATATATGCAGCTGCCCCTCTGGGACAAAGCTTCCAGAGGAAGGATCAGGCAGCAATATTTGCTATTCTGCAACATTTGCTGTTCTGCAGCCTCTGCTGGTGATCCAGGGTCTGGAGTGGAACTCCAGCAAACTCCAACAGACCTGCCGCTGAGGGACCTGACTGTTAGAAGGAAAACTAACAAACAGAAAGGAATAGCGTCAACAAAAAGGTCATCTACACCAAAACCCCATCTGCAGGTCACTAACATCAAAGACCAGAGGTAGATAAAACCACAAAGATGGGGAGAAACTAGAGCAGAAAAGCTGAAAATTCTAAAATTCAGAGTGCCTCTTCTCCTCCAAAGGATCGCAGCTCCTTGCCAGCAATGGAACAAAGCTGGACGGAGAATGACTTTGACAAGTTGACAGAAGTAGGCTTCAGAAGGTTGGTAATAACAAACTTTCCTGAGCTAAAGGAGGATGTTCAAACCCATTGCAAGGAAGCTAAAAACCTTGAAAAAAGATTAGACGAATGGCTAACTAGAATAAACAGTGTAGAGAAGACCTTAAATGACCTGATGGAGCTGAAAACCATGGCACGAGAACTTCGTGATGCATACACAAGCTTCAGTAGCCAATATGATCAAGTGGAAGAAAGGGTATCAGTGATTTAAGATCAAATTAATGAAATAAAGCAAGAAGTCAAGGTTAGAGAAAAAAGAACAAAAAGAAATGAACAAAGTCTCCAAGAAATATGGGACTATGTGAAAAGACCAAATCTACATTTGATTGGTGTACCTGAAAGTGATGGGGAGAATGGAACCAAGTTGGAAAACACTCTTCAGGATATTACCCAGGAGAACTTCCCCAACCTAGCAAGGCAGGCCAACATTCAAATTCAGGAAATACAGAGAACACCACAAAGATACTCCTTGGGAAGAGCAACCCAAAGACACGTAATTATCAGATTCACCAAGGTTGAAATGAAGGAAAAAGTGTTAAGGGCAGCCAGAGAGAAAGGTCAAGTTACCCACAGAGGGAAGCCCATCAGACTAACAGCTGATCTCTCGGCAGAAACTCTACAAGCCAGAAGAGAGTGGGGGCCAATATTCAACATTCTTAAAGAAAATAATATTAAACCCAGAATTTTATAGCCAGCTAAACTATGCTTCATAAGTGAAGGAGAAATAAAATCCTTTACAGACAAGCAAATGCTGAGATATTTTGTCACCACCAGGCCTGCCTTACAAGAGCTCCTGAAGGAAGCACTAAACATGGAAAGAAAAAACCGGTACCAGCCACCGCGAAAACATGCCAAATGGTAAAGACCATTGATGCTATGAAGAAACTGCATCAATTAATGGGCAAAATAACCAGCAAACATCATAATGACAGGATCAAATTCACACATAACAACATTAATCTTAAATGTAAATGGGCTAAATGCCCCAATTAAAAGACACAGACTGGCAAATTGGATAGAGTCAAGACCTATCCGTGTGCTGTATTCAGGAGACCCATCTCACATGCAGAGACGCACATAGGCTCAAAATAAAGGGATGGAGGAAGATCTACTAAGCAAATGGAAAGCAAAAAAAAGCAGAGGTTGCAATCCTAGTCTCTGATAAAACAGACTTTAAACCGACAAAGATCAAAAGAGACAAAGAAGGCCATTACATAATGGTAAAGGGATCAACTCAACAAGAAGAGCTAACTATCCTAAATATATATGCACCCAATACAGGAGCACCCAGATTCATAAAGCAAGTCCGTAGAGACCTACAAAGAGACTTAGACTCCCACACAATAATAATGGGAGACTTTAACACCCCACTATGAATATTAGACAGATCGACGAGACAGAAGGTTAATAAGAATATCCAGGATCTGAACTCAGCTCTGCAACAAGCAGACCTAATAGACATCTACAGAACTCTCCACCTCAAGTCAACAGAATATACATTCTTCTCAGCACCACATCGCACTTATTCTAAAATTGAGCACATAATTGGAAGTAAAACACTCCTCAGCAAATGTAAAAGAACAGAAATCACAACAAACTGTCTCTCAGACCACAGTGCAATCAAATTAGAACTCAGGATTAAGAAACTCACTCAAAACCACACAACTACATGGAAACTGAACAACTTGCTCCTGAATGACTACTGGGTAAATAACGAAATGAAGGCAGAAATAAAGATGTTTTTGAAACCAATGAGAACAAAGACACAATATACCAGAATCTCTGAGACACATTCAAAGCAGTGTGTAGAGGGAAATTTATAGCACTAAATGCCCACAAGAGAAAGCAGGAAAGATCTAAAATCGACATCCTAACATCACAATTAAAAGAACTAGAGAAGCAAGAGCAAACACATTCAAAAGCTAGCAGAAGGCAAGAAATAACTAAGATCAGAGCAGAACTGAAAGAGAGACACAAAAACCCTTAAAAAAAATCAGTGAATCCAGGAGCTGGTTTCTCGAAAGATCAACAAAATATATAGACTGCTAGCAAGACTAATAAAGAAGAAAAGAGAGAAGAATCAAATAGACACAATAAAAAAATGGTAAAGGGGATATCACCACCAATCCTACAGAAATACAAACTACCATCAGAGAATATTATAAACACCTCTATGCAAATAAACTAGAAAATATAGAAGAAATGGATAAATTCCTGGACACATACACACTCCCAAGACTAAACCAGGAAGAAGCTGAATCTCTGAATAGACCAATAACAGGCTCTGAAATTGAGGCAATAATTAATAGCTTACCAACCAAAAAAAGTCCAGGACCAGACGGATTCACAGCCGAATTCTACCAGAGGTACAAAGAGTAGCTGGTACCATTGCTTCTGAAGCGACTCCAATCAATAGAAGAAGAGGGAATCCTCCCTAACTCATTTTATGAGGCCAACATCATCCTGATACCAAAGCCTGGCAGAGACACAACAAAAAAAGAGAATTGTGGACCAATATCCCTGATGAACATTGATGCAAAAATCCTCAATAAAATACTGGCAAACCGAATCCAGCAGCACATCAAAAAGCTTATCCACCACGATCAAGTCGACTTCATCCCTGGGATGCAAGGCTGGTTCAACATACACAAATCAATAAATGTAATCCATCACATAAACAGAACCAATGACAAAAACCACGATTATCTCAATAGATGCAGAAAACCCTTTTGACAAAATTCAACAGCCCTTCACGCTAAAAACTCTCAATAAACTAGGTATTGATGGAACGTATCTCAAAATAATAAGAGCTATTTATGACATACCCACAGCCAATACCATACTGGATGGGCAAAAACTGGAAGCATTCCCTTTGAAAACTGGCACAAGACAGGGATGCCCTCTCTCACCACTCCTATTCAACATAGTGTTGGAAGTTCTGGCCAGGGCAATCAGGCAAGAGAAAGAAATAAAGAGCATTCAATTAGGAAATGAGGAAGTCAAATTGTCCCTGTTTGCGGATGATATGATTGCATATTTAGAAAACCCCATCGTCTCAGCCCAAAATCTCCTTAAGCTGATTAGCAACTTCAGCAAAGTCTCAGGATACAAAATCAATGTGCAAAAATCACAAGTATTCCTATACATCATTAACACACAAACAGAGAGCCAAATCATGAGTGAACTCTCATTCACAATTGCTACAAAGAGAATAAAATACCTAGGAATCCAACCTACAAGGGATGTGAAGCACCTCTTCAAGGAGAACTACAAACCACTGCTCAACAAAATAAAAGAGGACACAAACAAATGGAAGAATATTCCATGCTCATGGATAGGAAGAATCGATATCATGAAAATGGCCATACTGCCCAAAGTAATTTATAGATTCAGTGCCATCCCCATCAAGCTACCAATGACTTTCTTCACAGAATTGGAAAAAACTACTTTAAAGTTCATATGGAACCAAAAAAGAGCCCGCATTGCTAAGACTATCCTAAGCAAAAAGAACAAAGCTGGAGGCATCACGTTACCTGACTTCAAAGTATACTACAAGGCTACAGTAACCAAAACAGCATGGTACTCATACCAAAACAGAGATATAGACGAATAGAACAGAACAGAGGCCTCAGAAATAACACCACACATCTACAACCATCTGATCTTTGACAAACCTAACAAAAACAAGAAATGGGGAAAGGATTCCTTTTTAACAAATGGTGCTGGGAAAACTGGCTAGCCATATCTAGAAAGCTGAAACTGGGTCACTTCCTTACACCTTATACAAAAATTAATTCAAGATGGATTAAAGACTTAAATGTTAGACCTGGCTGGGCGTGGTGGCTCACTCCTATAATCCCAGCACTTTGGGAGGCCGAGGTGGGCGGATCATGAGGTCATGAGATGAGACCATCCTGGCTAATATGGCGAAACCCTGTCTCTACTAAAAATACCCCAAAAATTATCTGGGCATGGTGGCAGGCGCCTGTAATCCCAGCTACTCAGGAGGCTGAGGCAGGGGAATCACTTGAACCTGGGAGGCAGAGGTTGCAGTGAGCTGAGATCACGCCACTGCACCACTGCACTCCAGACTGGGTGACAGGGTGAGACTCGGTCTCAAAAAACTAAACTAAAATAAAAATAAATAAATAAATGTTAGATTTAAACCATAAAAATCCTAGAAGAAAACCTAGGCAATACCATTCAGGCCATAGGCATGGGCAAGGACTTCATGACTAAAACACCAAAAGCAATGGCAACAAAAGCCAAAATAGACAAATGGGATCTAATTAAACTAAAGAGCTTCTGCACAGCAAAAGAAACTACCATCAGAGTGAACAGGCAGCCTACAGAATGGGAGAAAATTTTTGCAATCTACCCATCTGACAAGGGGCTAATATCCAGAATCTACAAATAACTCAAACAACTTTACAAGAAAAAAACAAACAACTCCATCAAAAAGTGGGCAAAGGATATGAACAGACACTTCTCAAAAGAAGACATCTATGCAGCCAACAGACACATGAAAAAATGCTCATCATCACTGGTCATTAGAGAAATGCAAATCAAAACCACAATGAGATACCATCTCACACCAGTTAGAATGGCAATCATTAAAAAGTCAGGAAACAACAGATACTGGAGAGGATGTGGAGAAACAGGAATGCTTTTACACTGTTGGTGGTAATGTAAATTGTTCAACCATTGTGGAAGACAGTGTGGCGATTCCTCAAGGATCTAGAACTAGAATTACCATTTGACCCAGCAATACCATTACTGGGTATATACCCAAAGGATTATAAATCATGCTACTATAAAGACACATGCACACTTATGTTTTATTGCAGCACTATTCACAATAGCAAAGACTTGGAACCAACCCAAATGTCCATCAGTGATAGACTGGATTAAGAAAATATGGCACATATACACCGTGGAATACTATGCAGCCATAAAAAAGGATGGGTTCATGTCCTTTGTAGGGAGATGGGTGAAGCTGGAAACCATCATTCTGAGCAAACTATCACAAGGACAGAAAACCAAACACGGCATGTTCTCACTCTTAGGTGGGAATTGAATGATGAGATCACTTGGACACAGGGTGGGGAACATCACACACTGGGGCCTGTCGGTGGGTGGGAGGCTGGAGGAGGGATAGCATTAGGAAAAATACCTAATGTAAATGACGAGTTGATGGGTGCAGCAAACCAACATGGCACATGTATACCTATGTATCAAACCTACATGCTGTGCACACGTACCCTAGAACTTAAAGTATGTACATATATTTAAAAAAAAAAAAAAGGCTGGGTGCGGTGGCTCACGCCTGTAATCCCAGCACTTTGGGAGGCCAAGGCAGGCAGATCACGAGGTCAGGAGATCGAGACCATCCTAGCTAACATGGTGAAACCCTGTCTCCACTAAATATACAAAAAATTAGCCGGGCGTGTTGGCGGGCGCCTGTAGTCCCAGCTACTCCGGAGGCTGAGGCAGGAGAATGGCGTGAACCTGGGAGGCGGAGCTTGCGGTGAGCCGAGATCACACCATCACACTCCAGCCTGGGCGACAGACCGAGACTCCGTCTAAAAAATAAATAACTTCTAAAGGTATATGCTATGCTGAAGGATGTACATATACTGCCTCTTCTATTCTACTTTTGGTGTTTCATTTGACCTATACTGTATCAATATCTTCAGGAAACAATAAGAAACAATTATAATTTCACATTAGATGTTGCAAATGTCTAAAAAAAACAGAGTCCAAACATGTACTGACATTCATAGAGATCTAGTCTTGTATTTTGACATATAAAATGCCTTTTTTGTTGGTTTGTGCATCTGGCTTCTCAAATAGATAGCATTCTCCTTCACAGCAGGAGTAATGCAGTATTTCTTTCTTTTAAAATGTTTTTTGGCCAGGTGCGGTGGCTCACGCCTGTAATCCCAGCACTTTGGGAGGTCGAGGCGGGCAGATCATGAGGTCAGGAGATCGAGACCATCCTGGCTAACACGGTGAAACCCCGCCTCTACTAAAAATACAAAAAATTAGTCAGGCATGGTGGCAGGCGCCTGTATCCCAGCTACTCGGGAGGCTGAGGCAGGAGAATGGCGTGAACCCGGGAGGCAAAGCTATCAGTGAGCTGAGATCACGCCACTGCACTCCAGCCTGGGTGAAAGAGCGAGACTCTGTCTCAAAAAAAAAAGTTTTTTTTGTGTAAAAGAATACTTGTAATTAATAAAACATAATGAAACAAAGGCTTGTAACCTACTATGTGGCCCAACAACTAGAATGTGACTGAAACCATTGACCCTACCTGTGGACACGTCCCCATCCCATATTCTGGCACCTCCCCAACCCATATTCTGTTTGCCACTCTGGGGTAACAAGTGTCCTAAATTTGATGCTCAAAATCGCTTGCTCTAAAAACGTTTTAAGACGTTTATATGATTTCTTTAGAAAAGGTTTATCTTTGCTTATTTTTAAGCTTTAGAAAAAATGGCATAGTGTATTGTTGTCTTCTGAAATTCGTTTTTTTATGCATCATTTGTTTCAAGATTCATTCATCTTGAAAAAAATTTTTTTAATTATAAAAAAACCCAAGGAACCAGCATTTCTAAGTTTCTGGGTTTTTTTTGCTGTGTTTGTTTGTTTGTTGTTTTGTTGTTGTTGTTGTTGCTGTTGTTGTTTGTTTGCTTTTTTGAGACAGAGTCTTGCCCTGTCACCCAGGCTGGAGTGCAGTGGCACGATCTTGGCTCACTGCAACCTCCACCTCCTGGATTCAAGCGATTCTCCTGCCTCAGCCTCCTGAGTAACTAGGATTGTAAGTGTCCGCCACCACGCTTGGCTAATTTTTGTATTTTTAATAGAGACGAGGTTTCACCATGTTGGTCAGGCTGGTCTCAAATTCCTAACCTCAGGTGATCTGCCCGCCTTGGCCTCCCAAAGTGCTGGGATTACAGGCATGAGCCACGGTGCCTGGCCTAATTTTCATAGTTTTTGTAGAGACAGGGTTTCACCATGTTGGCCAGGCTGGTCTCGAATTCCTGGGCTCAAGTGATCTACCTGCCTCAGCCTCCCAAAGTGTTGGGATTACAGGCGTGAGCCACCACTCCCGGCTGTCATCCATCTGATTGCATGTAACTCTAGTACATTCATTTCTCACTGCTGCATAATATTACATTGTGGGAAGAGATCTCAATTCATTCCTTCTCCAGTCAAAGGACATCTGGGATTTTCATAATTTTACAATTATGAACAATGCTTCTTTGAAGATACTTGTGAAGGCTTTTCATACATGTGCAAGAGTTTTCAGGGCATAATCTTAGGAGTGGAAGTAATTGCTGGGTCATTGGTGTGTGCAACTTCAGTGTTACAAGATAATGCCCAGTTGTTTTCCAAAGCCACTTACACTCCCCACCACCCCTGTAAAATCCCCCATCACCAACCTCTCACCACCACTAGTGCCCCAGCACAGTCTCTGATTTGTGGTGGGCTCAAAAATAATTTATTTATTGACTGCCTGAGACAGTGGAATGAATGGACACCATCTTCACTCAGAAAGATGAACGACTGAAACTCCAGCATCTCAGACTGGCAAGTGATGGCCATAGGCTCTGGGCTTCTTTGATCCAATCATCTGGGACCCCTGGGGGCCTTCATGGCCCCTTGATTGTGACCCGCAGTGCTCAGCAAGTCCTCTCTGCCTGGACACAAGCTTCTAGTATGCCTGTTTTAGGGGCCTCATGCCTGGCTCTGCTGGAGCACTCTGTAGGAGACTTTCCTGATTGCTAAAAATCAGGAAATCAGGATTTCGAGACCAGCATGGGCAATATTGTGAAACCCCGTCTCTACCAAAAATACAAAATAATAATAATAATAATAATAACCAGGCGTGGGGACTCATGCCTGTAGTTCCAGCTACTCGGGAGTCTGAGGTAGGAGGATCACTTAAACCCAGGAGGGGGAGGTTGCATGAGCCTTGGAGGCCAGCCTTGAAAACCCACGGAAATCCTATCTATGAATAATAAATCCTACACCCATATGGGCCCTGATGTTGGTTTCAAAACAGCCATGTTTCCCTGCCCTCTTTACACTAACATTTTCCTTTAAGGTTTTTTTTCTTTTTTTCAAACAAGCAAGTCCTAGTAACATGATAGAACTTTTTTTTTTTACTGTTTTCAGCCATGCCTGAAATTCAGTCTTCACACACACACACACACACACACACACATACAAATGCACCCTCACAAAGAGCACATTCTTTACTTCAAGTCCAAGGCCTATAAGAAGAGTTTTCTGTCAAAGGTCAGCAGCTCTGATTGTATTGCTTTATTTAGAACATAGTTTTTGCTGAAACTCATTCCATTACCTTTGAGTTCACGGAAGTGGAGCCCATTAGAAGAATCAGCAGTCAAGAGGCTCCCGTACAGGCTTAGAGAGTGATGCTAAACTTAGGTTCATTTGGCTACTGTGGTTTATTGACAGGGGCCTCTCTTTTTCTGTCTCTCCTTTTAATGGAGCCTGCATTTTCCTGTTTTGCAACCGCCAACCTGTTCATGGTGGGAAGAAAGGAAACTTCTTATCTCTACTCCTAAGCTCTCTACTCCTCCAGCAAGTGGCCTACTTCCCATTGCCCTAGTATGGCTAATCGACACCCACATCCAGGCCTCAGGCTGGCACAGGCAGGGGTACAGAATAGACAGTTCTGTGTCCCTAGTCCTGGTGGAGTGGGTTTACGGACCTGATCATTGCCCTGTCTCTTGGCTTCCGACCTGTGTACCCTGTCTTGACTGCCAGAGTCCTAGTATCTAGTATCTGTGGAGGCAGCCACTCCCTCACCTGGCCCCTGCTTTCCGCCCCACTGGCTTTGTGCCCTGGGGTGGGCGTCTTGTGCTTCCTGGTCTACAAAATGGGGGTGATAACTCCCACAACACCTATACAGGTGTGCTTACACTTAAAAAGTACGGTTACAGGCCAGGTGTAGTGGTTAATGCCTGCAATCCCTTGGGAGGCCAAGGTGGGAGGATTGCTTGAGCTCAGGAGTTTGAGACCAACCTGGGCAACATGGAGGAATCCCGTCTCTACCAAAAATACAAAAATAAAAATTACCAGGCGTGGAGACGTGTGCCTGTAGTTCCAGCTACTCGGGAGGCTAAGGTAGGAGGATCACTTGAACCTAGGAGTGGGAGGTTGCAGTGAGCTAAGATCAAGCCACTGTACTTCAGCCTGGGTGACAGAGCAAGACTCTGCCTCAAAAAAAAAATATTGTAAGGTGTCATGAGACTGGCAACGATGAAACATTTGGACCATGCCTATGCTGACATTGTGAAGGGCATGCCCTCAGAGTCAGCTGGTGGTGGGGGTCAGGGTGAATTAATCCAACTGTTCCCAAGAGCAATTTGTCAGTATTTGTGAAAACAAAAACTGTAATTTATCTTTTGAACCATTAATTCCACTTCTAGGAATTTGTGCAATGAAAATACCAAAGACTACATATGGGGAGGTTTTCTGTGACATTCCTTACAGTGGTTAATCCCGGAAGCCATCTAAATGCCCACTTTCCTCTCTAACACAGCTATTCTATGGTATACTATGTACCCACTAAAAAGAATGAGATTGTGATCCATGGACTGATATGAAATGATCTTCAAGAAATATTTTTTGTGTGTGAAAAAGGGTACAAGACAGTATATATGTGATCTTGTCTTTATGTTTAAAAATAGGATGTAATTTTGTGTGTGTGTGTGTGTGTGTGTGTGTGTGTGCTGAGAATATTTCTGGAAAAAGAATGTGTAGAAAACAGAATTTTTTCCAGGGAGGGAGGACAGAGGTGGAGGGAGAATTATTTTTCACTGTGTGCTCTTGCACTTGAAATTTTTATGCGTTCGTATAATTTAAACACAATTTTGGAATATAAAAAGTATGTAAGCTACTTCCATTCTAATTACTGGCAGGTTTTTATTTCTAGAATGCTTCTATGTCACAGAGAGTGGCTCTGAGAATGATCTTTGAAGAATGGGAAGATGACACAGGCTTCAGAGAACCAAAGTAGGATGTGGGCTCCACAGAGTCGGCCGCCACTTGCTACCTCTGGAGGCTGCCTGCAGTCTTAAGCCCAAGAAAGGCAGTCTCCCCAGCCCCTGTCACTGCTACCTGTGGCCGCATCTAGCCCCCAGCACCTCCTCCTCAGGCCCCCATCTCTGGAGGGGCCATCACTCATAATTCAGTGGGTGTCAGGCTCAGTGCTAAGTGCTTCAGGTGCGTTAGGTTGAAGGTCTTTGCCTCTCACCTCCCTGCACCTCACAGCTGGCGCAGTGGTCCAGGCCACCACAGCTTCCTTGGAACTGCTTGCCCCCTTTGAGCCATTCCCAGCCGCCAGAGTGATCTTTCTAGGCCGTAAGGCATAATGGTCATTGCCCTACCTGAAACCCTCCTAGCCCGTCGCTGTTAGGATCCAATCCAAGCCCATTACTGTGGCTATGAGGCTGTCTTCCTTGCCTCTCCCACCTCTCCTCATCTGCTGTGCTCCAACTATACTGATCGCCCTGTTCCTCGAAGAGAACAAACACATTCCTGCACCAGGACCTTTGCATTCGCTGTTCCCCTAGCATGACGCCTGTTCCCCAAGACCTCCCTGAGCTGTGTCTCATCGTTCAGTTCTCAGCTCAGTGTCACCTTTCAGAGAGGCCTCTCTGACTACTCTAGGTAAAGAGAAGCCTCCCTCCCCTGAATCCACCTATCCCTCCGTCCCACACCACCAGGATGCATTTTCTTCATGGCATTTCTCAGCCTTGGCGATTGCCTTGTTGATTTGTTTGGGCTCTGAGCCCTCTTCATTGAATGTCAATGCCCTGAGCACATGGGCCTTTTTGGTATCGATCATCTGTGGAGCATAACGTCAGTACTGTGGGTGTTTACTAAGTGAATGGATGCAGTACATGCATTGCAAGTGCCACATGTTGCTGGAATCTTTGCTGCTTACTCTCTGTGTGGCCTCAGGAAAATCACATTTTCTGCAGCTGTGCAGTGGGGCAGGCTGGGAGTACCAGGGCAAAATAGAGAGCGGCTCCTGAATGGAGCTTTTTGTTTGTTCTAGAAGTCTATCATTCTGAAGAAGTTGTACGGAAACATGTACTCTGATTTTCCAGCTGGGGCTGTCTTCTGCCCACCTTCCTGCTCTGGGAAGCAGGGCAAGTTCCTGGGAGATGCTCCCTGGAGTCGGGGGAAGGGGGTGGCCTGGAAAATAGCCCAATGCCTAGCGGGAAAGGGAGGGTGTAAATGTGGGAAAGGAGTGCCTCTGGGAGAGTTGAACTGTCTCCTGAAGTAGAGTGTGGAAAGAAAGACTGGATCAAAGTACACAGACTTTAGGGAGGTTAGTGCAGCTGAAACCCTCCACACAATGCTTGACGCTCATGTCAACACAGCACATGTAAAGGAATGGTCACAGTGATTATTATTAATTATTGCTGTTACTCAACTGTGTCCATTTCTGTAAAGGAAACAGACTATCTCAAGTTGTGCCTTTTCACAATTCTCTGCCTCATTTCGGCATCATAACAGTCCTTTGGGGCAGGTACCCTTGTTATCATAGAATTGAGGAAACCCAGCCACGGAGAGGGTGTCTTGCTCAGGTTCACACATAACTGCAGAACTGGGATTCAAATGTGGTTGGGCTCTTCCTGCTACAATTTTGAAGTGTCTTGAAATTTCCCGGGATTCTTTATTTTTGTTAGGCAGTGCCTGTTTCCTTGAGGTTCCCAGCAGTTAAAATAACCATTAAGAAATGAAAGGAGACCACAGACTTGGTTAGGAAGGAACAGGGCTGGGAAGAAGTAGGGGCACCCTTGCCTGGCTCTCCAGGAGAATCTGACCCCACAGGGGGCTACCTGGGAAGGGACAGAACCAGGGCCAAATCCTGAGGACCTCTCTTCAGCTATGAGGCCAAGTGGCTACATCTCCCTTCTGGCCTGAGAGGCTCTAGAGGGGCAGTGAACTTCTGGATGGGTCTCAGCAACAGCAGAGGAAACACAGCTCCCACTCGGGCCCTATCCTCACCCTCAGGGTTGGAGCCTGGCCTCAAATCCTGATCTTCCAGGTGCCGAGCCACCTTGAGCAAAAGCAACAGGTGTAAAGAACACCCGACTCAGAACGGAACCTGGAGCCACCTGCCCAAGATGCCTGGGGCGGGGACCTGTCTCTTGCCCTGCCACTGTGGGGATGACATCCTCCACCCTCACTCTCTCCCTTCCCCAGAATGGCACCTACGGTGTCACCATTACCACAGGCGTTTTGGGGTGGGCACTTGGGGTCAAGCCCCTTGCTCAAAGGATGACATGAAGTCTCTAATACCTTTGTGGGCCTTTATCTACTCAAGGTTGTGTGGGGGTGAATAAGCTGTTCCAGGGATGTGTTCCAGGGGCTGCAAGAAGGTGGGGAAGGCACAGGAAGAAGCAAAGATGGAACTGGAGACAGGGGCCCAGCGTAGCCTGGGATCAGGACCTCGAGAACGGGTGGGGAAACCTGGAGGGAAAAATGGAACTGATCAGGTGCATTTCAATTGGGCCATGGTATTTTAGGCAACACCTCTGCTGGAGAGGTTGTTGCCTGCAAAACCGGATGAAGGCAGTGCTGTCAGGGCTTGGTGCTCTGTGAACAGCCACCTGGGGTCTGCACGTGTCTTCTGCCTCCACCCACCCCCGCTCAAACCCCCTTCCCAGCACCTCCCTCTCTGCAAGGTTCCGGAGTGGCCACCCACAGAGCAGCTCTGGGCTGGGCGCTGAGTCATGAGGCTGTGGTGCCTGCCAGGGGGCGAGGGTGGCAGATGGCTTCACGTGGGCGTGAGTGAGGAGGGGGGCAGATGGGAGGGGCAGGGACCCTGGGCCCAGCAGAGATCCAGGGAAGTGGCCTGGGAGGTAGGTCCCCAACTCTTCCTTCCCCCCGTCTTCACTGCCATTTTCCAGGGATGCCCATTCCTGCTGGGGTAGCCAGCTGTGACCAGGTCAGTGTGGAAAGTGAGCCCTGGGAGACCTGAGGCCTGAGGCCCTGGGCTTCCGCTTGACCTGGCTGGGTCAGCCGTGGGAGGCAGAGCCTGGCTCTGTTTATCCAGGCCGGACACTTCCGGAGCAGATGGGCGCCTGTCAGAGCCACCAGCCAGGAACTGGGCTGACGTCCTCTCATTACCAAGTGGCAGGTGACTCGAGGGCCTGGAGGGAACATGGGTTTGGTTTGCCTGTTTATTAGGGAACTCTCTCTCTGAGCTGGGAGCTGCCTGCACAGCTGAGCGAGCACAGGGCAGACTCTTTGACCCAAAGGGACCTGGCCCTTTCAGGCACTGAGTGCTGGGGACTCTGTGGGGGCTTCAGGGTCTCCCCAGAAGCCATGGCTGAGCTCTGCTTTTTGCCACCCCTACCTTGGTGTGTGCATTTCCTGGGGTTCCTGTGACAAAGTACCACTAACCAAGTGAGTGGCTTAAAACAGAGATGTCTTCTCTCACAGTTCTGGGGCCAGCATTGAACTCAAGGTGTCAGCAAGTCTCCTGCCAGAGGTCCTGACGGAGGGTCTGTTCCAGGCCGCGCTCCTGGCTTCCAGTGGTTGCCGGCAACCCTGTGCGTTCCCTGCTTGTAGAGGTATCACTCCTGTCTCTGCCTCCATCTTCACATGGCGTTCTCCCCTAGGTGTCTTCTGCATCCGTTCTCCTCTCTCTCTTTTTTTTTTTGTTTTTTTTAGATGGAGTATCGCTCTATCGCCCAGGCTGAAGTGCAGTGGCATTATCTCGGCTCACTGCAACCTCCGCCTCCCGGGTTCAAATCATTCTCCTGTCTCGGCCTCCCAAGTAGCTGGGACTACAGGCGCCCACCACCATGCCAGGCTAATTTTTTGTATTTTTAGTAGAGACGAGGTTTCACTGTGTTAGCCAGGATGGTCTCGATCTCCTGACCTCGTGATGCACCCACCTTGGCCTCCCAAAGTGCTGGGATTACAGGTGTGAGCCACCGCGCCCGGCCTCTCCTCTCTTCTTATAGGGACTCCAGTCATACTGGATTAAAGGCCCACCCCACTCAGTATAACCTCAAATTAATCACATCTGCAATGCCCTATTTCCACATAAGGTCACATTCTAAGGTTTGGGGAAGGACATGAATGTTGGGGGGATACTGTTCCACCCAGGACACTTGGGTTGCCCATCTGCCTCATTCTTTCTCTCATCTTCAGCTTTTCCTCCCTCTTGCTCTGCCATTTAGAGAGAGGACACCCTGTACCCAGGCCTGAGCTTTCGGGGAGGGTGAGGCCACCATTTTCCCAAGAGCTGGCTGACTCCCAAGCATTCGACTGTAAATTAGAAAACCCATTAAGAGGCAATCAATGTACAACTTGGTTTTTATCCTGTATAGAGTATCAGAGGCCTTTGGGAATCGAAAGGAAAGCTCTGAACTCCCGCCCAGGGTAAATGTACATGCAAACACGCACAGCTCTCAGTGGTGACACAGCCCTTCCAATGCCCATTTGTCCTGGGACTCCAGAGAGGGCCTTCTCCGGGCCAAGGAATTTCTGTCTGGAGCAAAAGGAGGCCCCAGTGCCTCAGCACTGTGCTGCCTGTGAGGTCAGGGGTTGCCATGCTAGGCGAGGACTGGGAAGGGTTTCCTTAAATCAGACCAGCGTCATGTGTGTGTGTGCAGTCATAGGGTAGGCAATGGAAAGCGGGTGGTGGAGGTATTCAGGAAAAGGGTGGGGTGCTCTGCTGTGGTGTTAAAATGTTTTTTTTCTTGCCCCTGTAACCACCGCCCTCCAGATATTGTTGAAAAGAGGCCCAGAGCCTGATGCTGGATCTCCGGGCATTTAAAGCAGAGGTTTTCAGATGTGTTATTAAAGGGAGGGAGTAGGGAGTTGCCCAGCATAACCTCCTCCCATTAGCCTCTTTATGTAAAAGCACCCAGACTCTGTCCTTCTGTGTGTACATATAAATGTCCCCAAAGGTCCTGAAGGGTAAACATCAAGCAGGTACCAGTGGCTGCTTCTGGACAGGATCTAGCATTGAGGGCATCAAGGAAGGACTTTTCCTTGTTGCTACCTCTGTTTTGGTGTGGCTTGAATGTTTCCAATGAAAGTGGATTCAAATGATAATTGTGTGTTAAATTAAAATCTTTTCAAAGAAAGGCTCTTGATGTTCTGGGAGTTTCAGATCCCTTCAAGAAGTTCCTGAAAACCACGGTCTATCTCTCCCCACTGCACCTGCTCACCACGAGCATCCCCAGCCCGAGGGAGGGGCAGACCCCTGGCCCTGAATCAGACCAGCTCCTTCTTCCGGAGAAGCCCACCTGCTGCCACCAGCCAGGCCACGGGGATGCTCCTTTTCCCCTCTCCCCACTCCACACCCAGGCACCCAGAAAATTCTAGCTGAATTGTTCTCCTGACCAGTGGTTCCCAGGCGGATGGCATCAGAATCACTTGGGGGCTGGTTGAAATGGCTTGTTGGACCACCCCTTTACTTTTCTAAGATTTACTTTTCTAATAAGCGTCCAGGTATCTGATATGATGGATCCTCCCACCTCACTTTGAGAACCAATGATCTAGGTGAAGGGCATTAACTGTGCCTTCCGAGGTTCACCTGGAATCCAGAGAGGGGTTCCAGCTGGGAACAAGGTTCATTCCTCTCCTGTGTGGAGGCGAGGAGAGGAGCATCCATGGGAACCACCTGGAGACAGGGAAGAGGGAAAATCCTTCTCTTAGGAGTGAGGCTGATGAGATGCTTTGCACTGGAAGACTGTGATTGCCTCAATGAGAAGGTACCCGGGAGGCCCCCCAGTCACCTCCCACTCCTCAGGGACTGGAGGGTTGAGAGGCATGAGCAGGTCCTTTCAAGTCCCTCTCACCAGTTGTTGGCCTGCCTGGGACTCTGAGCTCTGATCCTTCTGTGCCCCCTCAGCCTCTCCTCACCCCTCACCATTTTTTTTTTTTTTTCTTAGAGACTGGGTCTCACTCTGTTGCCCAGGCTGGAGTGCAGTGGTATGATCACAGCTCACTGTGGGCTAGCAAGGCTGTGGCTGGAGGTTGGGAAGGCAGGGGAAGGACCCTCCAGTCCCTCGGCTTCCCCATGACTCCTTTCCAACCTCTGTAGTTCTCAGGCATTAATACACAATCTCACCTCACTCTCACCTCAAGGGACTGGATTGACAGACTAGGTGCCCCTGGCACCTGGCTAAGCAATGGTGTGGAATTGGCACCCAGTAAATGTTTACTGAAGGAAAGAAAGGTGGAACTCCAAAGTGTGAAGGAAGGAAAGGTTTCTGCAGTACTTTTCCACTCCCTTCCCTTTCTGCATCTCGCCCTCCAGCAAATCCCAGTCGTGTGGGTTCAAAGGGACTCAGCTGTGGGACTTATCTTTTTTCCCTGCAGTGACTGTGTTTCACCCTGGGGGCATTTTCATCTTAACTGAGCACTCCCAGGCCAGGTGACTTAAACCCCAAGGATGAAATATCAGGCCTCAGGGCAAGTGAAGTTGTGCAAGGCCAGGATCCAGGAGAGGCAGAGTTCTAGTCCGGCCCTCCACCCCCAACTCATGTCAGATCCACCCTGCAGCATTGTGCCTTAGGCCTGCGCAGGTGTCATAAAGATGCAGGTCACTGGGGGAGGGGGACTCACTTTGGAGGGGCCTTGTGTGTGTGCGGTGCTTCTGTGAATGAGCTCAGCTGCTGTGTGGAGCATCTTTGTCTGCCAGACTGCCCTAGGAGTGATGAAATAGGGTCAAAATGCCAAATTCTTCCAGCAGCTTCTGAGATAAGAGCCCCTACCAAATTGAGGGGGTGGCAGAGTTGGCGAGTCTGGGCCTGAGAGAGAGAAAGAGAGGGAGCCTGTCCATTAGAAAACTCATTGAGGAATCAGCCCGATCCTCCCCTTCCCCCAATTTCTTTCACTTGCTGGGGGGGGCAGGTGGTGGTGGGGAGTGACTTGTGGAGGGGACAGGGACACCTGGAGCAGCTCTGGATCCCTGTTAACCCCTCAATGCCCAAATGCCAACAGTCACTAGGGACTTCTGATGAACAAATCCAATAACCCCTTCTCAGGCCTCTCTCTTCCTCCATCTCTGCAGATGTCTGCACTGGGGTGAGTCCTTTCCTTCCTCTAATGATTGACAAGCACTCATGCAGTGCATGCTCTGTGCCAGGCACTGTGCCAGCTCTTGGATACAAAGGGAATGAGTCCCAGCTCCTATTCAAGGAGCTTCCAGGGTGTGGAGAGAGCAAGGTGGCAACTGGCAGTTTCAGCACAGCAGACCGTGAGTGCAGTGGCTGGAGAATTTTAGGAAGGAAGCAACTCTGAGAACTCTCTTCCACATCCACCCTGGGCAATCTGTCTCTCTTCTCCCATTAGCTGATACCAGTTTATGTTTGTTGAGCTCTGGGCACTCAGATAAGAGCTCAATATGTGTTCTCCATCCTCACTACAACACAGCACAGGTATACACTGTGAACCCATTTCACAGAGAAAAGAAACTGAGGGAGAGTGGCTCAGGAGCTTTCCCCAGGCCACACACATCTTCTTCCCCTTGAATGCCCTTCACTCCTAACTCTACCACTGTGGCAAGATTCCTGCTTAACAAGGTTCTGGTCTCCATTCTCTGTCCTCTTTTTTGTCATCCCTCCATGATCTCATGTCCTCCCACACACTCAGCTGCCACCTCCTGTGTCTGGGTCAGAGGCTTCTGCACCCTCCAGACCTGCACACACACTTCCTGCCAGCCTGCTGAGCAGCTCCACGTGGGCACCCTGCCAGCACCTCAACCCTGCTGTGTCCAAGCCCACCATCTTTTCCATACTTCTCTGTGACTATGCATGGTGCCCCCACTCCTGGTTGCCCAGGTGCCAAGACGTCTCTCTTCTGCCCCAATCTGGAACACACAGCAGACAGAAGGTACAAGGGGAGACCACTCTGAATTCTTTTGGTTCCAAGTGACAGAAAAGTTCTATTCAGACTGCCTTGATCAATAACAGATATTTTTGAGTAGAGCTAGGCTCAGACACAGCTAAATCCGGTGGTTCAAATGGTTCTACCTACTCTTGGTCTTTTAGCTCACCTTATATTGGTTTCACATTTAGTTCCCACAGGGTGGCAGAATGGCTATCAGTTCATACCCCATTAAGGATAAGCAAAAGAGACCGCCCTTCTTTTCCTGGTAAATCCTACACAAGTCCCGGGATTTGCCCTGTCTGCACCAACTGGAGTCTTGGGACTAGTTGCTGAGGTTAGAAGGAGTCAGTTCTCTGATTGGCTAGGCTGGGTCATGGGCTTCACCAGAACCAGATGGATGGAGAGTAGGAACACTAATAAAGGCTTAAAGATACCCAAAGGCTCTATGAGATATGTCCCTTCCATGCTTGAGGGTGCTGGGGAAGGAGAGAAGAGGCCCAATTTGTCCTGATATTTGTGACCGTTACTAGGTGAGATACATACCCAGAAGCTCTAAAGGTTGAACCTTAGAATCCACAGTTAAGACAGAGTGGGGTTTGAGCCTTAATTCCACTAATGTGTTAGTCAGGATGGGCTAGTAGACTCATGGTGATAGACAACCCTAAAAATTGTGATGAACACAGTAACCATTTGTTTCTTCCCCATGCCACATGCCCCATGCAGGACAGTGGGGGCTCTGCTCCACGTGGTCACTTAGGGATCTAGGTGATTGGAGGCACCATTATCTTGCAGCTGCACTGCCTGCATATCTCCTCCATGCCAGGGGAAAGAAGAGACTGGAGAATTGTGCCTGGAGACTTTTCACTGCCTCAGTTTGGAAGTGACAGACATTACTTCCGTTCATATTTCTTTGGCTAGAACTAGTCATAGCCCAGCCTCCCAGGAAGAGGGTAGGTATAAAGGAAAGCATATGGGATAGTCAAAGAAAATTACCACTGCTGCCACACTTACTCACTAGTTGTGTGTCTGTGACAAGGTACTTAACCTCTCTGTGTCTTCATTTCCCCGTCTGTTTTTGTTTGTTTGTTTTTATGGACGGAGTTTTGCTCTGTCATCCGGGCTGGAGTGCACTGGCATGATCATAGCTTACTGCAGCCTCAACCTCCTGGGTTCAAGTGATCCTCTTGCCTTAGCCTTCTGAGTAGCTAGGACTACTAGCCTTGTTAATTTTTTTGTTTTTTGAAGGGCTATCTCACTGTGTTGCCCAGGCTGGTCTCGAATTCCTGGCTTCAAGTGATCCTCCTGCCTTGGCTTCCCAAAGTGCTGGGATTACAGGCATGAACCACTTTGCCTGGCCTCAGTTCCCCCCGGCCCCGTTTTTTTTTGTTTTTTGTTTTTTTTGAGATGAAGTTTTGCTTTTGTTTCCTAGGCTAGAGTGCAGTGGTGCAATCTCGGCCCACTGCAACCTCCATCTCCTGGGTTTAAGCGATTCTCCTTCCTCAGCCTCCCGAGTAGCCAGGATTACAGGCATCTGCCACCACACCCGGCTAATTGTTGCATTTTTAGTAGAGACGGAGTTTGCCCATGTTGGCCAGGCTGGTCTCGAACTCTGGACTTCAGGTGATCCACCCACCTCAGCCTCCCAAAGTGCTGGGATTACGGGATGAGCCACCACACCCGACCCCCATCTGTTAACTGAGGATTACAATAGTTCTTTTTAAAAATTTTTCTTTTTATAAAAATTTAAAATTTTACTGTGGGTACACAATAGCTGTATACATTTATGGAGTACATGAGATGTTTTGATACAGGCATGTAATGTGAAATAAGCACGCCATGGGGCATGGAGGTGTCTATCCCCTCAAACATTTATCCTTTGAGTTACAAACAATCCAGCTACATTCTTTAAGTGATTTTAAAATGTACAATTAAGTTATTGACTATTGTCACCCTCTTGTGCTATCAAGTTGTAGGTCTTATTCATTTTTTCTATTTTTTTTTTTGTAGCATTAACCACTTCCAACTTCCCTCAGCCCCCCACTATCCTTCCCAACCTCCAGTAACCATCTTTCTACTCTCTGTGTCCATGAGTTCTACCATTTTGATTTTAATTTTTTAAATTAAAAAAAATTTTTTTCTTGCCCCACCTAATGCCATCACGTTTTGATTTTTAGATCCCACAAATAACTGAGAACATGTGATGTTTGTCTTTCTGTGCCTAGCTTATTTCACTTAACATAACGATCTCCAGTTCCATTCATGTTGTTGCAAATGACTGGATCTCATTCTTATTTAATAGCTGAATAGTACTCCATTATGTATATGTGCCACATTTTCTTTATCCATGTTCCATATCTTAGAGGAAAGACTTTCAGTTTATCCCCATTCAGTATGAGACTAGCTGTGGGTCTGTCATATATGGCTGTTATTATGTTGAGCTATGTTCCTTCTATCCCCAGTTTTCCGAGGGCTTTTATCATGAAGAGGTGCTGAATTTTATCAAATGCTTTTTCAGCATCAATTGAGATGATTGTATGGTTTTTATCCTTCATTTTGTTGATATGAGGTATCACATTGATTGATTTGCATATGTTGAACCATCGTTGCATCCCAGGGATAAATCCCACTTGGATATGAGGAATGATTTTTTTTCTAATGTATTGTAGAATTAGGTTTACTAGTATTTTGCTGAGGGTTTTGCGTCAATATTCATCAGAAATATTGGCCTGTACTTTTCTTTTTTTAATGTTTCTGTGTCTGGTTTTGGTATCAGGGTAATACTGGCCTTGTAGAATGAGTTTGGAAGTATTCCCTCCTCCTCTATTTTTATGAATACTTTGAATAGGATTAGTATTAGTTTTTAAGCATTTGGTAGAATTGAGTAGTGAAGCCATCAAGTCCCCGGCTTTTCTTCAACAACCAATTTATGCCTAGTGTTCCATTATTGGAATGCTATGTTTGTAGGAGTTATTTATACCCTACTGCTCAAGGTCATTGTCAAGGTCTGATTTTTCACACACAAAAAATTTGCAAACTCTGGCATAAATGGGTTAACAGGAGACTTTTTATTATGGCTTCAAACTCGTTACTTGTTATTGGTCTGTTCAGATTTTGGATTTCTTCCCAATTTAATCTTGGTAGATTGCATGTATCTAGGAATTTGTCCATTTATTCTAGATTTTCCAATTTATTGGCATATACTTGCTTATAGTAGCCACTAATGATCCTTTAAATTTCTGAAGTATCAGTTGTAATGTCTCCTTTTTCATTTCTGATTTTATTTATTTGTATCTTCTCTCTTTGTTTCTTAGTCTGGTTAAAGATTTGTCAATTTTGTTTAACTTTTTTTTTTAATGTAAGACTTTAACTTCGAAAACATTTTAGCATTCCAAACATACAAAAAAAAAAAAATTCAACGTTTCAAACTGTGTTTTAGTAGAGAAAGTTCTTGAACTTTCATTGATGCAGTGGCTTTTCACTTTGCTAATAATGAAGAGTTCTACAGTTTGTTTAAAAAGTAGTCCCAGCTACTCCGGAAGCTGAGGCAGGAGAATCACTTCAACCTGGGAGGTGGAGGTTGCAGTGAGCTGAGATCGCGCCACTGAATGCTGTGTCACAATATACAGAAACAAGACAACCTGAAGCTAAATGGATGCCCACTGCAGAGGCAACAGGTCCAGCCTCACAGTGCATGCCCTGAGCTATAGCCCTTCCAAAAGGCATCTTCCCCACAGCCTCAACCCCAAGCAAAGAGCTTCAAGAGTTTGTCCTGGTTGTTTTGTTCTTTTAACAAACTATAGATACATACAGTTGATAACTTAGGTTTGCAGCCAATTACCATATAGTTAAGACCACCTTACAAATTAAAAAAAAAAATGCCAGAAACATCTTTAAATGCCTTGTCACACCAACCGCAAAGTGCACAGAGTGAGGAGAACATGAGAGTGCCTTTTCATTTTAAAAATGTTTGGAAATATGTACAACTTTGATACAGTTTCAGGGTGCTCTGGACACCCATGGCCACTTCATGTAAACCACCGACAATTTCTAGAGCACTTTGAGAGACTACAATATGATCGTGATCAAAGTTTGTAATTAAACCTAATGAGGGCAACAGACACTTCTCAAATAAGAAATGTGTCAATTACGGTCCTCCCCTACTCTAAGGTATTCACAAGGAGACAGATAAACAGGTTTTTTTTTTTTTTTTTTAATTCATCCTCCTCCTTCTCCTCCTTTTCTGCCTCTTTGTCTTCTTCACCTTCCTCTTCCACCTTTTTCCGGGCAACTTCAGCAGGACACTTTGCACCATCAAACTTTCCTTTCGACTTAGAGTCGGCAACATCCTTATCATAGTTCTCCTTCAGCTTTGCTGCCTGAGTGATGTAAGGCTGCTTTTCACTGTCATTTAAGTTACTCCAGATCTCGCTCAGCTTTTTTTTTTTTTTTTGCCGCATCTCCAATAGAGATGCTAGGTTTTGTGGATTTGATCTTGGAGCGGAATTCTGAATAGAACAGGAAGAATCCAGACGGTGGCATTTTGGGGGCATTAGGATCCTTCTTCTTCCTGCCTCCCTTAGCTGGTCCATAATCCTTCTTTTCCTGATCATAGTGCACTTTATCCACCTTTGCCATTTCATCAAATTTAGACTTCTCTTTCCCATACATTGTCTTCCACCCCTCAGAGCACTTCTTGGAAAATTCTGCAAAATTGACAGGAACTTCTGGGTTTTTCTTTTTATGTTCTTCTCTGCACGTCTACACAAAAAGGCAGAAGCAGACATCTTGCTCTTTGGTTTTGTGGGGTCATCTTCAGCCATCCTGACTGTACTGTTCACTAGTCTCAATTTTGTTTAACTTTTTGAAAAACCAACTTTTTGTTTCATTGATCTTTTGTATTTTTTATTTCAATTTTATTTATTTGTGTTCTGATCTTTATTATTTCTTTTCTTCTGCTAATTTTGGGTTTGGTTTGCTCTTGTTTTTATAGTCTTTGAAGCTGCCTTGTTAGATTGTTCATTTGAAGCTTTTCCTCTTTTTCGATGTAGGCACTTTTAGCTATAAACTTCCCTCTTAGTATTGCTTTTGCTGTATCCCATAGGTTTTGTTATGTTGTTTTTCCATTATTATTTGTTTCAAGAAGTTTTTTCATTTCCTTTTTTCTTTTTCTTTCTCTCTTTCGTTCCTTTCTTTCTTTTTTTCTTTTCTTTTCTTTTTGAGATAGGGTCTGGCTCTGCCACCCAGGCTGGAGTGTGGTGGTGTGATCTCGACTCACTGCAACCTTAACATCCCACCTCAGCCGCCTGGGAATACAGGAGGAAATACAGGCACATGCCATCACACCCAGCTAAGTTTTGTATTTTTTGTAGTGACAGGGTTTTGTCATGTTGCCCAGGCTGGTCTTGAACTCCTGAGCTCAAGGGATTGGCCCACATAGGCCTCCCAGAGTGCTAGAATTACAGGTGTGAACCACTACACCCGGCCCAATTTCCTTCTTAATTTCTTCATTGACCCACTGGTCATTCAGCAGCAGATTGTTTAATTTCCATATATTGTATAGTTTCCAAAATTCCTTTTGTTATTAATTTCTAGTTTTATTCCATTGTGGTCAGAGTAGATGCTTGATATTATTTTAACTTTTTTGAATGCTTTAAGACTTATTTTGTGACCTAACATATGGTCTATCCTTGAGAATGATCCATGTGCTGAGGAAAAGAATGTATATTCTGCAGCTCTTGCATAAAATGTTCTGTAAATATCTCTTAGATCCATTTGGTCTATAGTGCAGATTAAGTCTGATTTTTCTTTGTTGATTTTCTGTCTGGAAGATCTGTCCAATGCTGAAAGTGGTGTTGAAGTCTCCAGCTATTATTGTGTTGGGGTCTATCTCTGTTTTTAGCTCTAATAATATTTCCTTTATATGTTTAGGTGCTCCAGTGTTGGGTGCATATACATTTTAAATTGTTGTATCCTCTTGCTAAATTGACCCCTTTATCATTATATAGTGGTCTTCTTTGTCTTTTATAGTTTTTGTCTGATATAAGTATAGTGACTCCTGCTCTTTTTGGTTTCCATTGGCATAGAATATCTTTTTCCATCCCTTTATTTTCAGTCTGTCTGTGTCTTTATAGGTGAAGCGTGTTTCTTGCAGGCAGTAGATCAATGGGTCTTGTTTTTACATCCATTCCAGCAATCTATGTCTTTTGATTGGAGAGTTTAGTCCATTTACATTCAGTGTTATTATTGAAAGTAGGGACTTACTCCTGCCATTTTGTTATTTGCTTTCTGGTTGTTTTCTGGTTTTCTCTTCTTTCTTTCCTTCCTGTCTTCTTCTACTGAAGATGATTTTCTCTGGTGATATGATTTAGTTTCTTACTTTTTATTTTTTGTGTATCCATTGTATGTTTCTTGGTTTGAGGTCACCATGAGGCTTGCAAATACTTTCTTGCATGATTTTTAACTTTGTTTCATCAGTTATATTTACATCTGTGAGAGCTACCACAAACTGAAGGTACTTTTTCATCAGAGTGGTTTGGTCAACCACCACGGCTCCTTGTGTTGCAACAAATGCCATTTTTCTTTTGAGCTGGTTTGTTTCTCGAGAAAAGTATCAGGTCTGTGAGTTCAGTCAGCCCCAACCTCAGTGGCCTGGCTCCCACAGCCCTATCCTGTGACCACCTGCTGAGCCCTCACCTCTGTTGCTGCTCCACCTTGCACAGTCCCACCCCATACAAGAGTTCATTTCTTAAAAGGACATTGTCAGGATTAAATTAGTTTCTATATTTAAGTGTCTCAGAAAAGTGCCTGACACATAGAAATAGCTCAATACGGGTTAAATATTATCAATATTCTCCCACCCCTACTTAGGGTCTCTTCTGTACAAAGGATCTCATTGCAATATGAGTGAGGAGGTCAAACATCATTCGGTAATGTTCTGGTCTAGGACAAAATTTAGAACTGAGTAATTTTTGGCAAGTAGTTTAATATCTTTGAACCTCAACTATGTCTTCCATTAAAAACAGATTTCTAGTTACCTTTTAGGGTTCATGTGAGAGCTCAGTAAGAAAATGGTTGGTTAAGGCAGTTATGCCTACATTAAGCTATTTTGCCTACCACAATGGTAAAAATGATGTACACATTTTAAAGATTTGCATTAAGATTAAAACCAAAAAAGGGTTTCTGCAGCTCATCTCCACTTAAGCGGGAATTTCTGGGGACCAAGACCACTCTCATCCCTAGTCCCTATTTCCTGACCTCTCCAGATCTGCCCACACGGCCTCTTTGGCATCTTGACAAAAGCACTCATTGGGATGAGGTTCTTTGTTACAGTTGCCTGTGGACACAAATGGTCTTTTCCAGCCAAAGAAAGACAGGAGAAGCGCAGGCCCATGTGTGGCTGCACTGGTCTGCAACAAACAAGATTCATTCATTTGGTCCTTCACGCATTCTTTTTCTTTTTTTTTTCTTTTTTAAAATAAGACAGGGATCTCACTATGTTCCCCGGGCTGGTCTCCAACTCCTGGGCTCAAGTAATCCTCCTGCCTCAGTCTTTCAAAGTGCTGGGATTATAGGCGTGAGCTACTAACCCTGCCCATACTTTCTTTCATTCAATAAATATTTATCAGTGGCTTACTCTATGCCAGGCATGTGTGAGGACCTACGGTTCAGAGATGAACAAGGGAGATATGTCTCATGAAACTTATATTTTAATTGGGGTGGTGGGTGACAACGGTTGAGGAATCAAGTCATATCTTTGGAAACTGGTAAGTATTAAAAAGAAAAATAAAACAAGGCAATGCTGAGAGAGAGGCTCTAGAGATAGGGGAAGAGAAATGGCAACAAATTGGATGGAGTGGTCAGGGAAGGCCTCAAAGAGGAAGTGACTCAGGCAGCATCTGTTGTGAGACAGGAATCTGGCTCTGCAGCAACATGGGAACACAGCATTCTTGGCACAGATGCCCTGGGATGGGAACGAGGAGGCCAGGGTGCCAGGAGCTTTGTGGAAGAGGCGGGCGGAAGCTGAATCTTGGGATCATCCTTTCTCACCTTGCATGGCCCAACAAGTCCGTGTAGGGCCTTTTCCAGGAAGGCAGAGCCTACCCCTAGCTGACTCTGTGTCCCTTCCTGTGGTTGCCTCACTGGTCCAGTCCCACTAGTCCCTCTGGCTCCCTCTGGCTACTTCCAGCTTCCTCTGGCAACAGACTACTGGGGGAGATAAGTGAGAATTGCAACATGCTCTCTCCTTACCCTCAAGGAACTAGGAAGATAGAATCTCTATGGACCCCACAAGATGACTGATACTACAGACTAGACAAGAGCACCAGGTGAGGGCTGAGGGGAAGTTTTGGGAGGTGTGCATGACCACTGAGAATGGAGGGCGGAGGTGTCAGGGAAGTGAGAAGAGCTCAGCCTGGACAGAGGGTAAGAACGAGCTGGAGATGGGGTGTGGATGGCAGTCCACATAGGAGGAAGGTAGAGCAAAGGAGTCCTCATGGGAAGGAAAGGACTAGAGGACAATCATACTCAGATCAGTTTGTCTCGCCCTTGGGCTGAGCCACTAGAAATGGAAGAGAAGCTTGGAAAAGGCGAAGGAGACACTCAGCCTTGGGGAAGTATTCAGTGAAGTGACATGGAGCATTCTGGACACAAATGCCCAAAGACAGGAATGAGGACTCTGGAGCTACACTACTTGGGTTCAAATTTGAATTCTGTTGCTTACTAATGCTGGGACCTTGATAAGTTACTTAACCCTTCTGTGACTCAGTTTCTCCATCTGTAAAACAGTGATCATAACAGTACCAAATTCATTTTATAAAGTTTAAATGAGTGAATAGTTGCAAAGCACTTAGAATAAATAGTACCTGGCCCAGAATGATGTAAGTGTTGGCTAAATTAAGTGAATGCTGGTGAGCAAGTGAGACTCTCATTCTGAAGCCAATGGGAAGCTCTCAGATGTTTCTGGGCTGTGCCATGCATGGAGGAAAAGAGTGCTCTGCTCTAATTCATCTGGTGCAGGCTGGATTGGAGGTGGACGGCCTGGGATCAGGAAAACAAGTTAGGAGTCTACTGCAATGGCCCAGACATGAACACTGATTGGCTGGTAGTGGGGCTGCTGGGGAGAATAGAGGGGATGGAAGGCTGGAGGTTGCTGCTGAAGGAAGTGCTCCTAACATCTGGTGTCTGGAGATGGGACTGGGGCTAGTGGGGTACAGATGGAGGAAATGGAGGCCTTGAGCTTGAGTGATGGGGCGAATGTGGGGCGGCTATGTCAGAGAGGGAAGCTGGAAAAGTCATCTGGTTTGGAGGAAGATGGTGCCAACACATGGACGTTTGTTGCCTTTGAGGCCGTGGTGTGCCCACAGTGTTCTGGGTGTGATTTCATATCCTGGGTCTGAGGAAAGGAATCCTAGGGGGTTGGATTCTGGCTCCTAGAGAGATGTGAGAACGAGAGTTTCAGCCCTGGCCTCTGCTCACCTGTACACCTGCACGTGTTTGGAGGAGAGTGGGTAGGCTGGGGACAGGCAGTAAATACTTAATGAGGCTGAGTCCACACATCCTCTGCATACTGTATTAAAAGGGCAGTCAGGAAAGGAAGACCCTGCTTGTGTCCACCACTCCCAGACACTCGGTAGTGACAGTGGTCAGTGCTCTCCTTACCCTCACCCCATTGCAGGGGAGAGGATCTCACAACTCAGCCCAAGGCTAACCACACTCCTCCGACTCTCATCTGGATGAGGGTCCCAGCTGGGGTCCAGGGACAGTGGTTGGGACCAATAGTATTTGACTACTGGTTTCTGTTAACAAGTGTTGACTGGGTACCTGCTTCGGGATCCAGTGAGCACAAAATGTCCACTAACCAATGGATTTTTCGAGCATCTCCTCTGTTCAAGCTCTGTATAAGGCATGGGGCTCAAAGTAAAATTAAATGCTTGGTTCCAGAAACCGCATTAGCCTAGGTTTTTGTTTTCCATTTTTAATTATTAATGACAGCAGCTTCAATATAGATATCAGAGAACTGTATCCTTCTAGTCGTGAAAATCTTGTTTTAGCTTGGCTTTTAAGTATAATCATTCCCTCCAATCTTTCCTATAAAGGGTTGTTAATTATATGAATTAATATATCTGTAAAATTTTATTGGGATTAGGTCCATAGCTTTCATTAGCTTCGTAAGGTTTTTTTTAAATCATATTTTTCTTTTTTAGTTCAGAAAAGAGTCAAGAAGAAAATTAAAATGGCCCATAATCCTACTGTCCAGATAACCCCTTGTTTTCACTTTTTAAATGCATATGGAAAATAATTCATGTTCTAGAAAGACACAAAATGAGAAGCAAAATTCTCTCACTGCTCCCTCCCCACTTCCATTTCTCTTCCTAAAGCTTTGTGCTACTAATGGTTTCTTACATATCCCTCTAGAAAATGCTTAGTGCACTTATCAGCATTATAAATGCATTATGTACATCCTATTCTTAAAAGCTTCTCCCGGAGGTTAAGAATTATTGCTCTCTCTAGGCATGATTGTCTGTTTTTATGCTTTTTGCCCTGTTGATCTGCATTTTAAAAAATAACAGTCAGAGGAAAGTCCTTTCTCTTTGTTTCTTTTTTTCTTTCCTTCCTTCCTTCTTCCTTTATTTTCCTTTTTTTTCTTTTCTGAGAGATGAGGTCTCACTCTGTCACCCAGGCATGCTGGAGTGAAGCAGTGTAGTCATAGCTCACTGCAGCCTCAACCTCCCAGGCACAAGCAATCCTCCCATCTCAGCCTCCAGAGTAGCTGGGACCACAGGCATGCACCACCATGCCTAGTTAATTTTAAAAAATTTTTTTGTAGAGACGGTCTCACTGTGTTGCCCAGGCTGATCTCAAACTCCTGTACTCAAGTGATCCACCCGCCTTGGCCTCCTAAAGTGCTGGGAATACAGGCGTGAACCACCATGCCTGGTCAAGGAACTCATTTTCTAATGCTCCTCTGCCTTGGACTAGTGGACAGGTGTCAGGAAGTTACTTTACCTTGCTGAGCCTCAGTTTCCTCATTCTTGTGGGGACTCAATGGCAGTGTCAATGCAGAAAGGCCTGGGCACACAATAGGCCTTCCATAAATGGTCAGTGCTTTCCCTTAGGCCCTTTTGGAAGGAGGAGGGGCTGCCAGTTCTAAATAAATGTTACAGAAGGGCCTGTCATCAGTTGCCCCTCAGAGTGACCTGTCACTTTGTTCCCAGCTAGAAGAAGAAGAGTGTGGGAGTCCCCTGACTGGAGGTGACAGGGTCACACAAATTCCTCACCCTTGGTGTTGGCGCCCACCCCAGGCGCTCAGGCAATCCAGACCCCAGGAGACTGATGCCATCTGTCCCTGGCTGGGAAGGAATCTCTGCCAACAGCTGAGACAGGCCTCTGATATACAGCCCCTGTCACCTCCCCCTCTTCTTTCTCTGAGCTGAGGCTTTAAGACCTCTGTGACTCCAGCTTCAGAGGGAAAATGGCTTACAGGAAAGGTCTCCAGTATCATCTGGGACCAGGGGCGGCTTGGCTATTGTCAAGCTGTGACCAGCCCCAGGAAGCCAGAAAAAAGGGCAGGACTCCAGTCCGAGGAGGTGGGGGCCGTGGTGATGGCAGATGAGGGAGACGGTGGACGAAGACCATTTGTTGTGTGCTGGGAAGCACTGGCCACAGTGCTGGGTCCTTGGCAGGTGTTACTTGCTGGGGCCTACCAGCTGCACTCCCGCTTTGTAGATGAGGACTCTGAGACTCAGAGAGGCAAGCCACCTTGCCTTTCGGGGAGGCAATGGCAGAGTCAGGACTGGCATCACCTGCGTAGTCCAGCGCTTATGTTTTACTACGTTGGCCACAGGTAGACGTGAGGGAGTGCACCAGACAGGACACCTAGGGCCTGGGCCACAAAGTGGCTGCCCACTCACAGGCACAGACACACTTCTCCCAGGGTCCACTTCTGCCAGTCCTGCTCTGTCTGTATTCTCAGAGTCTAGGACAGTGCCTGGCGCATAGTAGGTGCTCAGGAAGTCTTTGTGGAATGAAGAAGGAAATGGACAACAAAAATGCCTGCTGGCCTAATTAGACTGGCCCACCCCATACTCTCAGGTGGACCCTCCCTAACTTGATGTGTTCTCAGGGCTCTACCCTGAGAACCAAGCTCCTAGGCAGACTTTGGAAAGAATCGCTGACCCAACTCTATTCAGTAGCTTCTTGCCAGGCCTCCTAGGAGGGATGGAAGAGCAGCGCCCAGCTAGAAGTGGGGTGCCAGACCCAGGCTGGTCTCTTCTTGCCGGCTGACCTTAGGGACCGACTTTGTCCCCCCAGCTGCTGTGCTTTCTTCCCTGTAACACACAGTGGGGGCTGGGAAGGCACCAAAGCCTGAAGGCTGTTGGAGGACCGCCCAGGGCTCAGGGCTGAGAGAGGAAGGGAGGAGTGCAACAAAGGTCACAGCAGGTCTGCCTTTGTTCCCCAGTGCGGAGGTAGAGTCCCAGCTCCTGGAGGGAGTCACATGTCCATAAAGAAGCTTGGCCTGGCCGGGCACAGTGGCTCACGCCTGTAATCCCAGCATTTTGGGAGGCCGAGGTAGGTGGATCATTTGAGGTCAGGAGGTCGAGATCAGCCTGCCAACATGGTGAAACCCCGTCACTACTAAAAATACAAAAATTAGCTGGGCATGGTGGTGGGCGCCTGTGGTCCCAACTGCTCAGGAGGCTGAGGCAGGAAAATCTCTTGAACCCAGCAGGTGGAGGTTGCAGTGATCTGAGATCATGCCACTGCACTCCAGCCTGGGCGACAGAGCAACACTCCATCTCAAAAAAAAAAAAAAAAGAAAAGAAAAAAGAAAAAAAGAAAAAGAAAAAAACAGAAGCCTGGCCCGGGAGGAGCACATATTTGATAACAGTTAAGAGCAATAATTAGGGAGCATTCATCATGCATCAGACACAGGTGCCTTCCGTGTAATAGTCTCATTTAACCCTCACAACACACTTAGGAAGTAAGTACTATAATCAGCATTTTTCTCATCTCATTTTATAGATGAGAAAATGGAGGTACCAAAAAGTGGGCTCTGAACTGTGGGGCCTGGCTCCAGAGCCCTTGTATTTGACTACTGGGATCCACCATTATTCTCACAGCCGCGTTTCCCACAGGGCTGCTTTGTATGGCCTCTTAGAAAAGTCCTGCCTGTCTCCACCATCCAGGTGAGCCAGGGTCATCTGTGAACAGCTCAAGGACAAAGCTGAGAAAGCCAGCTCTGGGGGAGGGTCAGGAGGGCTGGGGGAGGAGGAGCCCCAGTGAAGATGATGTTGGCCAGATGGACACTGGGGGACAAGAGCAGAGTGTGTGAAGGCACAGTGGTGTGGTGTGTTTCGTGGTGCTCCCTTCGCTTAGGCTAGAGAGTGATGTGTAAAGGGGAGGAGTTTTGAAAGATAAAACCGGAAGTGTCATGCATAGAGAATTAGGGCTTTATCACTTGTCTGGATGGTGGAGGCTGAGACTGGTGTTTTAAACACAGTGGTGTGACAGCTAGCTGAGAGTCACAGTGGTGGCCAGGCCCTGGGAGAAGTGCTCCACCTCCATTCTGTCGCTGCACCCTCTGAATGTCCTGCGAGATGAGGACTGGTATTCTTTCTTTTTTTTTTTTTTAGACAGAGTCTCCCTGTGTTGCCCAGGCTGGAGTGCAGTGGCACGATCTCGGCTCACTGCAAGCTCCACCTTCCGGTTCACACCATTCTCCTGCCTCAGTCTCCCGAGTAGCTGGGACTACAGGCGCCCGCCAATACGCCTGGCTAATTTTTTGTATTTTTAGTAGAGACAGGGTTTCACTGTGTTAGCCAGGATGGTCTCGATCTTCTGACCTCGTGATCCGCCCATCTCAGTCTCCCAAAGTGCTGGGATTACAGGCATGAGCCACTGCGCCCAGCCTGTTCAGCCACCGTTAATTACTAACAAGTGTCTGTTTCCCAAGCCCTGGCCACAGGTTCACCAGGAAAGGGGCCTAGAGAGCCATGTTCTTTTGCTTTGCAGAGCTTCAGTGAGAGTTCTGCAGGTAGCAGAGGCCCAGTTCAGAGTGCTGTCTGATGCACACAAATCAGCTTCTAGTTCAGGCCTTCATCCCAAGTGAGGTGGTAGTGGAGGCAAACCCTTTGGAGCCAAAGTGCCTGGTCCAAAGCCCAGCTCTGCCACTTGTTTGCTGTATGACCTTGGACAACTCAAGTCACGTCTCTGAGCCTCTATCTCCTTATCCATAAAGTGGGGAGAACAATGCCCCACCTTGTGAAGGTAAATGAAATCACATCTGTAAAGAGCCTAACAGTGCCTGGCATATGTGTCCCCATACATAGCCACATTCACCCCTTCTATCTACAAATCGAGTGAGCAACTTTAGGTTCCAATGTCCCCCTCCATAGTCCACCTCAAAAACCTTTTCTCCACAGGTCAAGCCTAAGCCTGAAATTCTGGTATCAGTCATTGTTTTTGGTTATGCTTCCACCCAACAGTAGGTCTGCTGGAGCGAGGCTGGTGATGTAGTAAGCTGCACTTCTTTTTTTTTTTTTGGAGACAGGATCTCTCTCTGTCTCCCAGGCTGGAGTGCCGTGGCATGATCAGGGATCACTGTAGCCTTGACTTCCTGGGTTCAAGCAATCCTCCCATCTCAGCCTCCAGAGTAGCTGGGACTACAGACATGTACCACCACACCTGGCTAATTTTTTTACTTTACTCTTTTTGTAGAGATGGGGTCTCACCATGTTGCCCAGGCTTGTCTTAAATTCCTGGGATCAAGGGATCCTCCCATCCCAGCCTCCCAAAGTTCTGGGATTACAGGCATGAGCCACCATGCTCAGCACAAGCCTCACTTCTACAGTCAGAAGATCTGGGCTCTAGTCTTAGCCCTTGCGCCTGCTGGCTGGAAGACCTTGGGCAAGTATCTTGTCCCGTGTGCAGTGGTTCCTGCCTTGGCCTAGAGAGTTACTGGGAGGCTCCAGTGAGTACCCACAGACATGAAAGAACTTTGCCACTGGTATAGGATCAAGTGTGATCATCTCAATGATGACACCATTTTTGGTCCTCTCAGTAGGAAATGGTTCACTAGAGCTATGCTGTCCAAAATAAAATTAAAATTAAAACACAAGTCTAGGCTGGGTGCGGTGGCTCATGCCTATAATCCCAGAACTTTGAGAGGCCAAGGATCACCTGAGGTCAGGAGTTCAAGACCAGCCTGGCCAACGTGGTGAAACCCTGTCTCTCTAAAAATACAAAAATTAGCCGGGCATGATGGTGTATGCCTGTAGTCCCAGGTACATGCCTGTATTCGGGAAGCTGAGGTAGGAGAATCAGTTGAACCTGGGAGGCAGAGGTTGCAGTGAGGCGAGATCACGTCACTGCACTCTAACCTGGGTGACAGAGCAAGACTCCATCTCAACAACAACAACAACAACAACAAACAAAACAAAACAAAAAACCAACCAAATAAAAACCAAAAAACACAAGTCTTCATTCTCATGAGCCACATTTCAAGTACTCAATAGCCACATGTGGCTGGTGTCCACCATATTGGACAGCACAAATGGAGAATATTTCCATCATTGCAGAAAGTTCCATTGGTCAACATTGCCCTAGTGTTTTTCCAATAGGACAGCTGGCGACAGAAATGAGAGGGAGAGATGGGGGCAGAGGAAGCCTGAGCCCAGATGGGTGGGTGGCATGGACATTTTGTTTGTTTTTGTAGACCCTGTTGAGCTGACTGGATTCAGGGATGGCCACCGCCCTTGACCTCCTTCCCTGTTAACAGTCATCCTGGGCAGGTTCACTGGAAACAGCATTTTCTCACCTTGAGGTCAGGGAGCCTGGGGCCACCTCCAACAGGAAGTGGCCAGAGTAGCTTGGGGCCAGGCTGGGCACTACATGCTAATTTGTCGCTGGGCCTGGTTGTGCAGGGGTGGGCCGAAGGGTTGTTGGGGGCTCCTCCTCCTGTCCCCGGTGCAGCCCAGTTGGAAGGGCATGGCAGGGAGCAGGCACAGCAGCACCAGGGCGACGGTACCTGAGCTCGGTGCTAAGGGACCAATTAGCCAGTCATGGGGTGCATCCCAGGACCCTGCTGCCAACCCTCGGTGGCTCCCTGAGTCCCAGATCTTCTCCCCACGCCAGGCTGAGGCACCAAGAACCCAGCCCGTTCAGGGGCACTAGCATCAGCCAGTATAGCTTGGCCAACAGGCTGTGTGGCAGGGGAGGCCCGGAGAGCAGAAGGGACAGATCAAAGGGCCCACTGCATGAGAGGCCCAGCTGGGAGCAGACCCCAGGGAATCCACATTTCCTGACTCATGTGATTAAGTTCTTTCCTGCCCATCCAAACAGACACACAAACCGTATTCGCATATGTATTCATATGTGAATCTACCCAGAGAAGGAGAGCAGACACACAGGCATCCAGACACGCACAGCAGACGTGCCCTCATGGGTGCAGGCTCATGGCTGTACTTACACATGTGCAGGTGGGCCCAGAATTCATCCCTGTTCCCCTAAACCAAAAATACCTTCCGTTAGCTGAAAGTTTAAACTGTGTATCTTGCTGAACAAAATCAACCCTCAGGTCCCCCTATCCCTTGTTGACTACAAACTGAACACCCTGAAGTACCGTGAGCCCCCACACCTTGCATGGGGGCTGGGGGAGGGGGCACCCAGCTGGACGCATCACCTTCCTCTGCATTCAGCCAGAGGCTTGGTCTCTCAGGACAATGAGAACGTGAGAACACAGCACCTACTCTCGGGGTCTCCCAGGCATTCCTGGGAGGGCACCTTCCTTTCCCCAATCAGGCCCCCTCTGTAATCTTCACAAGAGCTTCAGTTTTCCCGTGGCCCCCCGTCCCTCCCACCCTCTGAAGCAGGCAGGCAGGCAGCATGACAAGTGACAAATGAAAACTCACTCTCTCGGCCAGGCATGGTGGCTCATACCTGTCATCCTAGCACTTTGAGAGGCCGAGGTGGGAGGATTGCTTGAACCCAGGAATTCAAAAGCAGCCTGGGCAACATATCAAGACCCCATCTCTTATAAAGAAAATAAAAAGTCATTTTCTCAGCTGGGTACAGTGACTCACAACTGCAATCCCAGAACTTTGGGAGGCCGGGGTGGGAGGATCACTTGAACCCAGGAGTTTCTGACCAGCCTGGGCAATATAGTGAGACCCCATCTCTATAAAGTAAATAAGTAAATTTTTTAAAAGTCATTTTCTAATGAACAGGTGTGGACCAGGGCTGGGGCAAGCTGGGAGTGGGGAGGGTAAAGTTCCTAGAAGTCTTTGGGGCTCTGGGGTGTCATGGGTTCACAGCTGAAACCCTGTTTTTGGCAGTTAGTCAGGGCTGTCAGAAGCCACCGCTGACCGCCTCCCTCCCTGCCCCAGTGCCAGGTTCACTCTCCATGTTAGCCTTTGTGAACTTTAGCCACCTGCCCAGGGCCAGGCTTTCTCTTGGAATCAGACTTTCACAAAGGATTCTCAGAAAAAGACAGGCACCATCCTCTCAGCCCCAGCCTGGCAGACCCCCTACACTCCTTCCTATGGTTCCTCGGTCCACTCTCAATTTTTTTTGTGGGAGGACGGAGTCTCACTCTGTTGCCCAAGCTGGAATGCCATGGCACAATCTCAGCTCACTGCAACCTCCACCTCCCAAGTTCAAGCAACTCTCTTTCCTCAGCCTCCCTCCCGAGTAGCTGGGACTACAGGTGCATGCCATCACACCCGGCTAATTTTTGTGTTTTTAGTAGAGATAGGGCTTCCCCATGTTGGCCAGGCTGGACTCGAACTCCTGACCTCAGGTAATCCACCCACCTCCGCCTCCCAAAGTGCTGGGATTATAGGCGTAGCCACTGTGCCCGGCCCACTCCTAAGTTTTTAACCCATTCTGCCTCAAAGCTGGTCGGCTATCAGTAGTATCAACTCCCATCCCCAAACCCAGTGGGAATTTAAAACCATAGGAAATATTCTTGTGCCAACCCAGAGGGTGAAATATCTTCCTGTTTTGTGCCCTCTTAAGGCCAAGAAAAAATGTATTAAATAATAACAAATCACTTAAAAATAACAATTTTACCAGCCTGGGCAACATGGCAAGATCCCATCTCTACAAAAAAAAAAAACAAATAAATAAAATAAACTAGCTAGGCATGGTGTCACATGCCTGTAGTTCCAGCTACTTGGGAGGTTGAGGCAGGAGGATCATGTGAGCCCAGAAGTTCAAGGTTGCAGTGAGCTATGACTGCGCCACTGCACTACAGCCTGGGTAACAGAGTGAGACCCTGTTTCTAAAAAAAATGAATAAATAAATAAATTAATTATAATTTTAAAATATGAACTAACATTATTTACATAATAAGAATTCATTTTAAAATAATGGCTTGGTTACTCTGGGCTCATTGCTTATAGGGTAGCCCTGCTCCACAAGGAGCAGTAAAAATGTATAATAATAATAATAATAACAATAACAATAATGGCTATCACTAGAATGTAAGCAACAATATAAACCCTACAAGGGTAGGTATTTTTTCCATTTTGTTCGCCGATGGATCCCAATAACCTACAGCAGTGCTTGGCATATTGCAGGTTCTCAGTAAGTATTTGTTGACTAAAGTAATTACTGTTAGACACTATCTAAGTGCCTTTCAAGGATCGCTTTAATTAATTGTTACAACATCGTGAGGTGAGTAATATTGCACCCATTTTGCAGACTGAGGCAGAAATAAACTAAGAAATCCAGCCAAAGTCACATACCTAGTAAAGGGAGACTGTGTCCAAGCAGCCTGGCCCTAGGGCCCAGGCTCTTGATCACCAAGTCTATTGCCTTCCCTAACAGCAGTATCCTTAATAGCAATTATATTTCCTTAATAGCAATTATATTTCATTGAACTGTTTTTGTTCTGTTTCTCATACAATAATTTATTGATATCTGTGTCTCCTACCAGACTATGATGTCCATGAGGTCAGAGGAAAGGGAGAATGTCTCACATACAGAAAATGCTTGATCAACATTGATGGAATCATAAATGGTATTTCCTTGTATCTCTCCGTGTACTGTATATGTCATTCACCAAATGTCTTGAAAACGATTTGGGGTTGGGGGAAAGGACGGAGGGGACAGTGGCTAGAAGCACAGAGTCCAGAGTCTGAAGTACTGGGTTTTAATTCCTGTCTCTATCCCTTTCTAGCTATGTGAACGGGCAAATTACTCAGCCTCTTGGCCTCAGTTTGATCGTCTATTAAATGGGGATAATAACAGCTTCTGCCTGCTAGAATTGTTGTAAGGATTAAATGAGATAATGCTTGATCCATGCTTGGCATAGTAAGGGCTCTATAAATGGCAGCTATTGTCACTGGTAATACGATGTTGTGTAACTTCTGCTTACCCTGTGCCTCATGTGAAGCTGAAGCCTCCCATTAGCCCTTCCGCAGGCCACAGCCAGCAGCTTGTGGGCAGGTGCCTGCAACAGGCATGACCCACTCCTCCCCATCTGTCAGGGTGAATCCTCCACCACTTCCGGTCAGAGCTTACAACCTACTTATTAGGTTAATTAGACGCAAAACCTTTCCAAAGATACCTTGGCACCAAAGCCAGCCCTAAAATCTGGTGAGCAGCTTGACAAAGATTTGGGAAATGACACGTTGTCATCAGCCTCTGGCTGAAGCAAGTGGGTTGAGTTGGGGGGCAGAGGAACCATCCCATTCCTCTTTGGGGATCACTGGATGACTCCTGGGGTCTTCTCTGGGTAGGAATGCCAGATAAAATATAGGACACCCTTGTTAAATTTGAATTTCAGATAAACACCAAATACTTTTTTAGAATAAGCATGTCCCAAATATTACAAGGAAAATACTTATATTAAAAACTATTTGGTGTTTATCTGAAATTCAAATTTAACTGGGCATCCTGTTTGTTTGTTTGTTTTTTCCCCCTGAATCTATCAGTCCTATCTCTCGGGCATGTTGGAGTGTGAGACGAGGAGGGAAAGCTCAAGTGTTTGAAGGAGCAGGCACAGGCCTTGGTAGGGCCAGCTCTCTCTGAGCCCTGGCACCGGGAGCTCCTCTCTGGGCCTCCTGGGTCTGAGGTGAGGGTGTCTGGGGACCTATTGGAGCCAACTTCCTGCAGGGAGGCTCTGCGGGCGGAACAGGGCACTGCTGCCAACTCAGAGTTGTTTGCACTTCATGGCCTCCTGGGGCACTGGCCCCCTTCCTGGTTAACATCCTGGATGGGAGAACCAAGAACAACAGCACCTTCCCTGGAGAGGTGCTGAAGTCGTTCCAGGAGCACCTTGCTGGGAATAGGCCTCGGAGGCCCGGCCTGTTGGGACCTAGAAGACCAATCCGTCCTGCTACAGGAGGGCCCCCGAGCAGGTGCAGGGCTTTTCCGATGCCACACAGTGTGCAGGTAAACCTAGAGCGTGGTCTCCAGACCTCCCATTCCCATCCCCTACCTATGTGGCTGCCTTTCTGTGCCATCAGGAGAGGAGCAGCTGTGGCCAGTGCAACTGGTGACTGAGCCCCTCTAACACAACAGGTTTCAAACTCAACCTCTCATCTGCCCTGTATTAGGCCATTCTCGCATTGCTATAAAGAAATACCTGAGACTGGATAATTTACAAAGAAAAGAGGTTTAATTGGCTCATGGTTCTGTAGGCTGTACAGGAAGCATAACACTGGCATCTGCTTCTGGGGAGGCCTCAGGAAGCTTCCAATCATGGTGGAAGGCAAAGCAGGAGCTTACACATCATGTGGCACAAGTAGGAGTCGGGGGGCGGGGAGGTGCTACACAATTTTAAGGGACCAGATCTCCTGAGAACACACTCACTACCATGAAGGCAGCACCAAGGGGATGGTGCTAAACCATTCATGAGAAATTCACCCCCATGATCCCATCACTCCCTCCAATACTGGGTATTACAATTCAACATGAGATTTGGGCAGGGACACAGATCCAAACTATATCACTCCCCCTTCAATACATGGTACCCACACACCTGGCTGTGCAAACTAGAAACCTCAGCTTCATCCTGGGTGTATCAGTCAGCTAGGGCTGCTGTAACAAACACCACAGACTGGTGGTCTAAACAACAGAAACGTATTTCTCACTGTTCTGGAGGCTGGAAGTCCAAGATCAATGTGTTGGTAGGGTTGCTTTCTCCTGAGGCCTCTCTTCTTGGCTTGCAAATGTCTGGCTGTGTCCTCACATCCTCACATGCCCTTTCCTCTGTGCATGTGCACCCCTGGTGTCTCTCTGTGTGTCCAAATTTCCTCTTCAGCTGGGCATGGTGGCTCACACCTGTAATTCCACACTTTGGGAGGCCGAGGCAGGTGGATCACCTGAGGTCAGGAGTTGGAGACCAGCCTGGCTGACATGGTGAAACCCCGTCTCTACTAAAAATACAAAAATTAGCCGAGTATGGTGGTGGGCGGCTGTAATCCTAGCTGAGGCAGGAAACTCGCTTGGACTAGGAGGCAGAGGTTGCAGTGAGCTGAGATTGTACCACTGCACTCCAGCCTGGGCAACAAGAGGGAAACTACATCTCAAAAAAAAAAAAAAAATTCCTCTTCTTATAAAGACACTAGTCAGATTGGATTAAGGTCCACTGTAACAGCCTTGTTTTAATTTAATCACCTCTTCAAAGCTTCTATTATGGTGCAAAAGTAATTGAAAGTAATGGCAAGATCCGCAATTCCTTTTGCACCAAACTAATATATCCAAATACCATCACATTCGGGGCACTGGGGGTTAGGGCTTCAAAAAGTGAATTCTGGGGGTGTACAGTTCAGCTCATAATACTGGGCACTCCTGCCTGTCCCTTCTCCTGTGAGTCACTAAGCCTTGTTAAAGCCACTTCCTCTGTAGCTCCTCAATTTGTCTGCACCCTTTCATTGCCACCTGAGCCAGGTGGCCCTCATCTCCCAGGCCAGACAGCTCTCCTCCTGGCTGGTCTCCTGCCTCCACTTTCCCTTCTCCAATCCATTTTGCACCTAGCCGCAGAGGAAACACAGCTCCACTCTTGTCAATCTCTACTCTCCCATCTTCTAAATCCATCACTGGCTTCTTATTTTTAGGATCAAAATTGCCTTACTGGCTTACAGACCTCTGTGCGATCTAGCCCTGTCCCCTTTCCCAGGTCTAATCCCTCCTGTGGGAATCCCTCCATCCACACTGCAGCCGATCTGAGATCTGAACGTGAATCGAGCTCCTTCTTGCTTGGGGCTCTTCTTGCTAGCACAGGCTGTTCCGTCTGCCTTCCTCACTCCTCCCACCTCACCTTCCCCAGGCTTACCTCTACCCGTTCTACCTGTCCTCAGACCTCCACCTAGGCTCCACTTCCTCCAGAAAGCCTCCCCTCATCTCTACCAACCCTCAGGCTCTGAGGTGGGGGCTCCTCTTGGACACCCCCAGAACACTCTATTCTGATGCTTTGTTTGCTAGCCTGCCTTCTCTGCTAGTCTTCTCTGCTAGTGGCTTCTGTGAAGGCAGGGGCACATTCACTGCTCTATCTGCAGTAACCAGTGTGGCCCTGGCACACAGAAGGGCTCACCAGTTATGAGCTGTGATTTTTTGCTGTTAAATTTCTGAGCAACGTCAGACTACAAAGCATTGAGGGGCAAAAGGAGAGTAAAAGAAAGGCCAGCCGGCCGGGCAGATTTGCAGTTCTAGCCATACAACAGAATCGCTCGTGCTGCTTTCCAGATGTATCAATTCTCAGGCATCATCCCAGAGATTCTGATTCCATTGGTTGGAGGTGGGCCCAAGAGTGGTACTTTTTGAATATTTTCCAATATTCTTTGTGCAGCTGGGATTGAGAAGCTCTGAGTGAGCACTAAGACTCAGCTCACTGGGCCTCAGCTCAGTAGATCCTTGCTGACGGAGGTCCTCCTCTACTGCTGGTGGGAGGACGGGGTCTCCAGATGTTTACTCCTGCCCCAGCTCTCCTTCCTCAGGGTGCGGCTCCCTGGGCTGAGCCGCAGTGGTTTCCTCCCCATGGAACCAGTCAGACCTCTCCCTGCTGGCTCCTTGGGGAGGCAGCCAGGCCCAGAAGGAGGAGCAGGGGCTGGGGTCTAGCCCAGCAGGCTGGGTCACAGGTCCCCTGCCAGAGCCAGCCCCAGGGGAATTCAGTTGGTTCCACAAATATTTGCCGAGCACCCAGACTGGGTCAGGTGCTTTGCCAGTTGCGAATCTAGTAACCAAGTCTGGCTACTGACCAGCCCTGTTACCCAGCCTTGGACTAGGGCTCAAAGAGGAGCTAGATGAAGAGTACTGGTGGCTGGCTGTGGGCACTGTTATCCCCCAAAGCCACTTCCACGATCACCTAAGCAAAGGGGAAGGTGTGATCATCATGTCCCACCCCAGCTACCCTCTGTCTTTCCTATGGCCCAGTGTGGCCAGAACTGTTGCAGCAGAATCCCCTAGGAAGCTTGTTAAAAATGCAGGTTCCTGGGCTCCACCCTGGAAATCTGATTTAGAAGGTCCAGGGTAAGGCCCAGTAATCTAAGTTTTCAGCCAGTTCCTCAAGGGATTCTGATGCAACAGCTCGCCGATGATTCTAGTGTGTGTAGCTGCCTTTAAGAATCACAACAGTCTAGGCTGGGCGTGGTGGTTTACGCCTGTAATCCTAGTACTTTGGGAAGCCGAAGTGGGTGGATCACTTGAAGTCAGAAGTTCAAAAGCAGCCTGGGCACTATGGTAAAACCCTGTCTCTACTAAAAAAATAAAAATTAGCTGAATGTAGTGATAGGCACCTGTAATCCCAGCTACTCAGGAGGCTGAGGAAGGAGAACTGCTTCAACCCAGAAGGCAGAGGTTGCAGTGAGCCAAGATCACGCCACTGCACTCCAGCCTGGGTGACAAAGCAAGACTCTGTCTCAAAAACAAATAAACAAACAAAATCACAGCAGTCTAATTTCCTCAGGTGGGTTTAATGCCTTTTTGGGGAAGGAAGTAAGTGAACAGAAACAAGTTTCTGGGCTCAGAAGACTCAGCCACAGCTGGCTCTGACTGGCTTCACAATCATCGTCCCCCATCATTCACCAAGCACTGACCTTGGTGATTTGTTCAATCCTTATCCTACCCTGGTAAAGCTGCTGTCATCCCCATTTTATAGCCCAGAAAAGGTCAAGTTACTTGCCAAGGTCGTAGAACACAATGACTAAGTCGGGGTTCTGGGTCTGAAGTTGCTTACAGACCCTGGGGGAGGCAAATGGTGCAAAATACCGCTAGCTCCAGGTGGAATGAAATTGATGCACCAGGGCAGGTAAAAGCCAAGCACTCAGCGAGTGCAGAGAAAGAAGAGATTCATGCTTACTGGGGACTGGTGGGGGAGGCTCCAAAGCAGGCGGTAACATTTGAGCTGGACCCTGGTGGAGGAATTCAACTTTGACATTCAGAGAAGGAAGGGAGGGAAGGGAGAGAATACCAGGCAGAGAATGCAGCATGAGGGGAGCCACTGAGATGGGGAGAACATATAGTAGGAAGAGTGAGTGGGCTGATGTGGTCACAGCATGGGGTGTAGAAAGGGACACGGGAGTGATGACGCAGGAGAGGGCAGCTGGGGACTCTTTACTGGGTGCTCACTGGAAAATAGCCAGAAGTCTGAATGGGGCATTGGCTTTAAGAAGGTAACCCTGGTGACAGGTGACAGGGCTGGGTGGATTAGAGAGATGGTAGCTGGGTTAGGAGATGACTAGATCCAGCCAGGCAAGAACAGTGAGTCACTCTACTTCTCTGGATCAGTTTGTTCCTCTCTAAAATGTAGATAATTATCCCTCCCTGACATCTGTCCCAGGCTGTGGTGAAGATGAAAGAAAAAGGGAGATGGGAAACAGTGTTGGTGAGCCCCAGGGGACAGAGGGAGGGCTTTGCAGGTAAGGGTCAGAATTGGGAAGCTGGAGGCTGTGTGACAATGATGTGCCCTGGCTGGTGACCCCAGTGGCATGGCTACAAGACACAGCAGCATCCAAACAAGATACAGGCCAAGCATAGGAGGGGTTTCAGTTCCCAGGAGGCATCTGCATCTGAACTCAAATTGAGAGAGAATGAGAAACCCTTCCAAACCTACCTGAAGAGGGACTACAAACTTAGCTGCTTCCCCATTTGAAGGGGTTCTAATGGGTGGAATTCTGTTTCCTAAAGGGCCTCAGCGGCACCTGTCCTGAGTCAGCATCTCACAGAGGTTTTGCCAGCGCCAGCCACATCTCCAGCATGAAGGTGATTGTCTGAGTGTGTCCAGTCCAGTTCCTGCCTTAATAAAAATCACTGCTGCAAGGGAGAGGGCTGCCAAGGCCCTGCCTCCCTCCAATCCCATCCTAGCCTGAGTCTTAACCATTCTTCCAATCCAGTTCCACTTTGGGCCAGTGCTTAACCCAGGGTAGCACTTTTGAGCCTCGCAACTCTTGGGAGTGAGTTTTCATCCTAACGTTCTCAGATGAGGAAATTGGGCCTCAAAGAGTCCACACAGGTGAGGCACCGTGGCTCATGCCTATAATCCTAACACTTTGGGAGGCCAAGGCAGGAGGAATGCTTGAGCCCAGGAATTCAAGACCAGCCTGGGCAACATGGTGACACCCTGTCTCTATAAAAAAATACAACAATTAGGCAAACGTGGTGGCATGCACCTGTCATCCCAGCTACCTGGGAGGCTGAGGTGGGAGGATTGCTTGAGCCCAGGAGGCTGAGGCTGCAGTGAGCCATGATCCTGCCAGTACACTCCAGCCTGGGTGACAGAACAAGACCCTGTCTCAAAAACAAAACAAAACAAAAACAAAAACAAAGCATCCACACAACTAGCAGGTGAAAAACTGGGGTTCAAACTCAGGCCTATAACACTAAGGGCTGGGCCTGTCCCCACCAAATCAGTCTTTCCTCAGACAGGCTGAGGTGTCCTCTATAGACCAAATATCTGGAGGTCAGAACACTGAGACACTAGTTATGTAAAGGCAGGGTGTGAGTTGGTGAGCTCATCGAGAAAATGCTTCCTGGGCTGGGTGCAGTGGCTCACACCTCTAATCCCAGCACTTTGGGAGGCTGAGGTGGACAGATCACCTCAAGTCAGGAGTTCAAGACCAGCCTGGCCAACATGCTGAAACTCTGTCTCTACTAAAAAATACAAAAATTTGCCAAGCGCAGTGGCACATGCCTGTAATACTAGCTCCTCGGGAGGCTGAGGCAGGAGAACCGCTTGAACCCAGGAGGCAGAGGTTGCAGTGAGCCAAGATTGCACCACTGAACTCTAGCCTGGGTGACAGAGTGAAACTCTGTCTCAAAAAAAAAAAAAAAGAAAAGAGAAAAAAGAAAGAGAAAGAAAGAGAGAGAGAAAGAGAAAGAAAGAAAAAGAAAGGAAGGAAGGAAGGAAAGAAGGAAGAAAGAAAGAAAGAAAGAAAGAAAGAAAGAAAGAAAGAAAGAAAGAAAGAAAGAAAGAAAGAAAGGAAGAAAGGAAGAGAAAGGAGAAAATGCTTCCTGGAGAAGACAGTAGGAGGGAACAGGCAGGCCAGTCAAGGCCTGGGCTGCTCTGGGCCCAAGCTCTGGGCTTTCTCAGTTCCCAAGGGAGTGGCTTTTCCAGAGAGACACAGTCCTGACCCAGGCCTGACCCAGGCCTGGGCCTATGGCAGTAAGTCCAGTTCCCTCTTCCTACTCAGATTCTCCCAGGGTCTCTGGATTCCTTTCAATAGGACCCCCATGGGAGAGGGGACAAGGCCTGAGTCTTGAGAATCTGGGGAGGGGCTGAGACCCTGGGATCCTCCTCCATGTGTGTGTGTTTGGGCCTCACAGATCTGGAAGAATATACCCTATCCTGAGACCTTTGATGTCTACATAAGCCGCTTGTGCTCACAATAGACAAATGCTACCTTCCTGCCTCTACCCCCGAGGCCCGTGGGTCCTGGTATGGAATGTGTGGGCCTGACTAGCCGGGGATGGGTTCCACTATTCACATTACTCAATGACACACTGGCCTCCTGGTGGAAACTTCCCCATTTAGTGGAGAGACCACACCTTTGTTTTACATTTGTGGAACCCCGACAAAAGGCCGTAGGTCTCCTGGGAGTATGACCTTGGCTGTGGAATGACCAGGCTTCCTTTTCTTCTCCTTTGGTGGTTCTTCTTCTTTTTAACCCTTCTACCTTCTCCTGCCCTCACCGGTTCCAAGTGAGGTCACCATTCCAATGACGTCTCTCCACCAAAGCCTTGCCAAGACCCCACCAGCTTCCCGCTGCATGCCTGACAGAGGAATCCCCACCCCCTCGGCCCTCATTCTCGTAATCACAGCCCACTCCCTCCCCAAATGGGGCCAGAATTGCTCTGTTTGTTTTTGCTTTGGATTTTATTAAATTTTTTATTTTAAGAGAAGTTACACATAAGCATAGATTTCTCAGAAATGTACAAAGTTAGTCATGAACAACTGCAGCCCTGACCCATCTCCAGGGTGGCCACTTTCGACTCTTGAAACGGATTCTTTGGAATGTTCACTTTCATGTCTCTAAATAACATCTCACATAGTTTCTTCTTGATCTGTGTAGTTTTAGGAGTTTTTTCTTGATTTCCTGCCCTGGGAGACGAGGAGTTCTTTTAGCTCCTGTTGCCTCACACCCACCCCCGCCTCTCTCTTCCCAATACAGCCACACCGTAGAGGGTAATTTTGATTACATCGCTATTCTGTGTTGACCTTTTCTGACTATGTAAACACTATGGCTGGCTGAGCCATATGGTAGACTAGAATAATTTTTTCTACCTTTCTTTTAAATCTGGGCAATAACCAGTTCGTGGGCAGCCTCAGACATCACAGCCTAGCAATGGTTTGGTTCATCTGACCCCGGCCACTGACATCACCAAACCAACCCCTTCACTGCTTCTTGAGAAACATCTGTGGTCAGACTAATGGTAACTTTACCAAGAAGACATGGTCCAAAAACTCACTGGTATCTTCTTGCTTTATGTGTCACAAGAGGCCACTGAATGGCTGCTCTGGGGTGGATGCTGAGTCAGAGTGAGTGGTTTGAATTCAGCTTCTGCCCTCTGTGGCTATGTGAACTTCGGCAAGTTACACGTCCCCTGTGAGCTTTGGTTTCTTCATTTGTAAAATGAAATTGAAGGATGGAACCGCCTACTGATTGGGATAAACTGAGATGCACGTGTAATGTACAGAGCACATAGAAAGAATAACAAATGGTGGGCTTTATTATTACTACTGGGTTAATTATTCGTAGGGGCTCTTTTAGTGAGTATTCCAGAATGAAGAAACAGCATGCTTCAGAAACATTCAGGGTCGGGCATGGTGGCTGACGCCTGTAATTTCAACACTTTGGGAGGCCGAGGAGGGTGGATCACCTGAGGTCAGAAGTTCGAGACCAGCCCGACCAACATGGTGAAACCCCATCTCTACTAAAAATACAAAAAATTAGCTGGGTCTGGTGGCAGACACCTGTAATCCCAGCTACTTGGGAGGCTGAGGCAGGAGAATCCCTTGAATCTGGGAGGCGGACGTTGCAGGTTGCTGAGGTCACGCCATTGCACTCCAGCCTGGGCAACAAGAGCAAAACTCCATCTCAAAAACAAAAACAACAAAAAACCCATTGAGGACTTTTAAAGTAGTTAACAGTCATGTGCCCCATCTCCCTAAGGACACAGCCCACTTGAGCCATCTCCAAAAAGCACAGTCTGTGCCCGGGCACTAAGGAGGGCCTTAGCCAGGCACTGGAGGATGGAGGTGTAGATGGGTGGGATCCCTGGACACAAGGAAAGGGACTGGTCTTCCCCACTCCTCCCTATTCTGTTTTTTTATGGTGTCACTCAACTAATTTGGGTTTACTGGGGGCATCGTCCTCCAACAGGGACCTATGTCATGTTAGTCTCAGCTACCTCTGGTTGCACCTTGGAGAGAGTTGACCACCTGACCCCTTCCAGCCCCTTTCATATTTATTTGGGAGGGGGTGTTCATCATATATAGTATGTGCTAATTTTAAGAGATTCAAACAGTGCAGAAGTATAAAAGAAAAAATTTAAGATCTTTTTTCTACCTTAGAGGTAAATGCTGTTAACAGTTTGCCATGCGTCCTTCCAGGATTTTATTTTCCATGCTTTAAATGTGCATGGGGGACCGTGCGCCATGGCTCACACCTGTCATCACAGCACTTTGGGAGGCCGAGGCAGGTGGATCACTTGAGCCCAAGAGTTCTAGACCAGCTTGGGAAACATGCTGAAACCTTGTCTCTACTAAACCTATAAAAATCAACTGGGCATGGTGGCACACACCTGTAGTCCCAGCTTCTCAGAAGGCTGAGGTGGGAGGATGGCTTGAGCCTGGGAGGTGGAGGTTGCAGTGAGCCGAGATCGTGCCACTGCACTCCAGCCTGAGAGACAGAGTGAGAACCTGTCTCAAAAAAATAAAAATAAAATAAATGTGTGTGTGTGTGTGTGTGTGTGTGTGTGTGTAGAGTTAGTTCAAGTATTACATTCAGTTACAGTATATGAATATAATGCATATATAGTAATAAAATAAGATCACACTGTACTTTCAATTCTGTGACTTGCTTTTTCATACAATAATGTACCATGGGCCACATTCCAGTTTGCTCTAGATATCTTTGGCAGTGTGCTGTGTGTGTTTTTGTGGGTTGCCTTCCATTTTACCAAGACAGGCAATCCTGTGCTAGTCTTGCTCTTGCATATATCCTTTTGCATTTGTGCCAATATTCTGTTGAAAGTAGGTTTCTACAGAGTGAAGATGAGGAAAACAGCTCAGGGGTTACTCCTCAGCCATCTCTCTGGGGCCTAGCCCCCTCCTCCCAGATGACCCTCTCCAGCTTCCCTAACTACCCCCACCTCCCCTAACTACCCCCACCTCCCCTAACTACCCCCACCTCCCTCCACTAACCCACCACTCCTCCCAGGAAATGTCTAATCTCGGCTAGGCCGAGGCAACTAGGACGATTCATGTGTGGCTGAAAGCCCGAAACCTTCCTTTGCTACTGGCTCTCATGGAAGACACAACTAATTCAGCCACCGGGATTTTATGGTGCACATCTTCATTTCAGCCCATGACCGAGCCTGTGCTGTGCCTTTACCTCGTGTGAGGGTAAAACTGCTTGCAGATCAGAAATGATTACTATTCCTGCCTTTGGCCTTTCCACAGAGCTCCCAGTTTCATACAAAGAGGAAACTGAAACCCAGAGAGGGAAGTGGCCCACCCAGGGCCTGCCCCTGGCCACTGGGTCAGAATTTGGGTTTCTGGACACGGGCAGTGGGGGTGGGAGTGGGGAGGTGGAAATAGGTTACAGAGGTGAGGGAGCAGAGCTATGCACCTGGCTCTCTGCCAGGATTTCCCATTCAATCCCAATAGCCATGCTAGGAGATGGAGGCAGCATCATGTCCATTTTCCAGAAGAGGAAACTGAGGCACATCTGGGTGTGAAACTAGAACTGTCAGACTTCTAAAACTCCCCATCCATCTTCCCCTGATTTCCAAAATATGAAATCTGGGATGCAGCTCCCAGATTTGGGGGGCTGAGGTAACCGACAGCACTTCCAGGTGTTCCTGCCCTCCTCCCTCCCCAGGAGCGCAATTCCCATGAGGAGACCGGATCCTCTTCCAGGAGGGCCCAGACCTGAAGAACCCCAGCCAGGCTGCTGGAGGCTTTGTCTCCCCTCCACACACAGCTGTGAGACTTGCAGAAAGCCTGACAGACTCCCACCTCCAACAGGGTTGGAGCACGTGGCTCTCTGGCCTCTGCACCCTTGGGTGGGCAACCCTGGTGACTTCTCGAAGATCACATAGCAGAGTAGGATCCAAGTGGCAGGAAGAACCTCCATGTTCTCCTTTCCACTCCTTGGCTGACAGATCAGCCTGTGCTCTGGGGAAAGGGGCGAAGGTTCCTCTGGAGCAGCCTAAAGGGCTGGGGCTAAAGGAAGGCCCACCTGGGCTCCCACATTCACTCACCCTCTGCACCATCTTGGGCAGGACCTTCCTCCTGAAGACTCCAGCCGCCTTCCCAAACCCAGCCTGGTTGCTGGGCACTGGGCACTATCAACAAAGCACTCCCCATGGGGCCAGCTCTTGCCAGGGACTGAGAACAGTGATCTCCCGGGAGAAGCCTGTTACCCAAGGCTAGATTATGGGGAGAAGCGGGGCTCGCTGGGAGCAGCTCCTGCTGGCTTTGTGTTTGAAACAATTGTCAGGAAATGCCAACTGCTTCTTGGGCCTATAGCCTCCTTCCTTCCCTCACACCTTTTGAAAAGGTGAGCTCCTGGAAGACAGAGCCCCTCAGACAAACCCAACTTACCCTCAAGCTCCAATGCCCAGCTCCACCCGCTCTGCCTGTTTTGGTGTTTTGCACCACCCTGGGCTGGCCAGAGCTCTCTAGTCTCCTCTCCTGCCCTTCCCCAAGCTGTTCTGTCATTTTCCAATTCTTAGTATTGTTTTTTTCTAATAAAAGCAACACAGGTTTACTGTTAAAAAAAATATTACAAGCTGGGCTCAGTGGTTCACTACTATAGTCCCAGCTACTTGGGAGGCTGAGGTGGGGGGATTGTTTGAGCCCAGGAGTTAAAACCCAGCCTTGCCAACATAGTGAGAGACCCTATTATTTTTTTTTTTCTTTTCGAAACAAGGCGTCACTCTGTCGCCCAGGCTGGAGTTCAGTGAGGCAATCTTGGCTCACTGCAACCTCTGCCTTCCAGCTCAAGTGATCCTCCCACCTCAGTCTTCCAAGTAGCTGGGACTATGGGTAGGTGCCACCACACCAAGCTAGTTTTTTAAAATTTTAGTAGAGATGGGGTTTTGCTATGTTACCCAGACTGGTCAGAACTACTTGGCTCAAGGGATCCACCTGCCTCAGCCTCCCAAAGTGTTGGGATTACAGGTGTGAGCAACCGCACCTGGCACTCACTTCTTAAAAGAAAAGAAAAGAAAAGAAAAGAAAAGAAAAGAAAAGAAAAGATTGCAGAAATTTCTAAATCTAAAGTAGAGGAAGAAAACCAGCCCCCATCCCAGTCCCAGACATACTGTATTGTATGATAAGCTCAAACTACACAGACTGACCTGCACCTCATTTCTTCAAGGAGATTTCTTTGAAACAAAAACTGATCATGTCCCTTCCATGTTTAAATTACTCCCACGGCTTCCTACCACTCTTGGATAAAGTACACTCCTGATCTTGGCTATCAGGCCCTGCCGGCCTCTGCTTCAGTCTAGAGCCTCCCCCTCCCAGCCACACTGCCTGCTTTCAGGCTCCTGTCCTCCTTCTTTCCCCACCTCTTTTCTTCTCTTTCTTCCTCTCTTTTCCCTTTTGCTTTCGCACAGGTGGAGCCCCTGTCCCCACCTGGAGTGCTGTTCACCTGGTGACCTTCTGCTCCCCTTTCAGATCCCAAATGACTTCCTCTGAGAGGCCTTCTCAGATCCCCCTGCTTGTGGAAAGCCTTGCTTCCTCTTGTCACAGCTGCAATTTTAAATTCACATCTGACTGTTGTGTCTTGCTTCCCAAAACCATCCAGTTCAAGACTAAACAATTTAAGGGGGCAGAGCTCTGTTTTGCTCAGTATCCTCTCCCAGGGCCTGGTACATTGTGGATGCTCAATAAATACTTGGATGTATGGACATATTATCCATACAGTACTAATTATCTGATTGCTTACATGGGCCAGCACAATGCTGGGCATGGGGGAACTCAGGGGATTAACACAACAAGGGCAGGTTCTCAAAGGCTGGGGGTTAGCAAGCCAGGGATGAGGCAGGCAGAGGTTTGGGTAAGTGCTAGAATGTGATGTCAAATGGTTACAAGGGCATGGCTTTCAACGTCCTTTTGTGATGTTGTTAAGTCATTGCCTGATTGTCTTCTCTACTGTTCCTGTTAAACACAGGCCCCTGGAGAAGGGAGTCTTTGCTTCTACTTTTCTTCCCTACTTCCCTGCAGCCCATGGCCTCCCTCTTAGCACTTAGGCCAGGCCAGAGGTCTACAGAATGTGTGTATTAAAATACTGGATGGATGGATGGGTGGATGGATGGATGGATGGATGGATGGGTGGATGGATGGATGGATGGGTGGATGGATGGATGGGTGGATGGATAGATGGATGGATGGATGGATGGATGGATGGATGGATGGATGGATGGATGAAAGAGCTAAAAAAGCTAGCAGGGCCTCAGAGATCCTTTATTCTCACTCTGATTTTTCAAATGAGAAACTGAAGTGTAAGAGAGGTGGAGTACATCCTTAGTCACTTCCTCTCTTTGAGAACTTATATTGGTTTTTTTCTTTTCAGTCTATAAACATGTTGAAATATCCTTCACTCTAAACAAAACAAAACAAAACAAAACACCTCTTTCTCTCTTCCCTACAACCTTTCCCTTGAGCTAGGACTTCCCCCTTTCCTTTCACTGCCAAACTTCTTGAAGATCTTATAAAATTCACCCACTGGACTTCCTCATCTCCCATTCCCCCTGGACCTCTAGCTTTTGGCTTCTGTCCACATCACCATGGCAACAGCTCTGAAGTTGCCACTCACCAGAGACCTTCTAGGCCGGGAGCCCTTCCTTGGCCCAGGTAGTGTTTGGCACTGTCGCCACATCTTCTCTGAACCCCAGAGGCACTGCTCTGCACAGGGGCCACTCTTCCTGTCCAGAAGGCTGCTCTCTTCTGGGACCTTTGATGGCACCTCTTCCTTCTAGCACCTTCCACCACAGCTCTGGCCTCAGCCCCTTCTTTGCTCTCATTCTGTATTCTCTCAACATTACTGAGTGCCTCTGGGTGCCTGGCACCATTCTAGGCTCTTGGCTGCATTACCTTGTGTAGTCCTCACACTGACCCTCTGACACAGATGAATTAGTGTCACCCATGCTTTAAAGTAGAGAAGCTGAGAAGCAGTGAACATAAGTCAATCACTCAGTCCTACACAGTTGGTAAGTGGCATCTTTGGGACTCGAATAAAATCTTGCTGTTTTCAAGCCTGTACTCTTGGCTGCGAAGCCACAACTTTTTCTTAGCAGCCTCAGCCACACTCAGGCCTCGCATCTCTTTTTACAACTCTCAAGTTAGTATTTTTAGAGGGAACCTCCCTTTGGAATGCCAGGTTTGCTCTTCCAAAGTCCTGGTGAAGTTTGTTCTTAGATATCCCTTTAAAATCTCCAAGCCAGATTCCTCAGGTCTTTTGCTCTCTTGATCTAGGGGCAAATCCTTCCCTGCCACCCTCAGGCTCACCTGCAATGTCAGCCCCCATCCCTGCCCCTTGCCCAGTCTGCCATGATCTCCTCCTGTCTCCTCTTGCGTCTGACCTCCTCTCTGTGTGTTCTGAAACAGTCTGGTGCTCCTTGCAGTTCCATCTCTGCTGAGAGAGGACCCTCCCTGGATTCCCTTCCTTCATGTCCCTTTGACCACTAGAAATCCTTCGTATCTAGAAAATAGGCGGAAAGGAAATGTTTTAAACATCAACAGTGGTTACCTCCAGATGAGGGGGATCCAGGTGACTTATTTTCACATCTGTTCAGTATTTTCCAAATTTCCTATAATGAGGATGTTTTACTTTATAATCAGAAAAGAACTTGTTAAGATAATTTCAGAAATTAATCTTATTCATCTGCCCTGCCCACTTCCTCTTTGAACCCCGTCTGTAGTCTGGTTCACGTGAGACCTTCTTCAGGTCCCACTGGGGCTGCCTTGGCTACTTGAGAGCTGGGCATTTGTTCGCACATGATGATCCGCTTGGTCCCTGCAGCCTCCTCCAGTGCCCTGGGTGTACCGGGGCACCCCACAAATGCAGGAGAAGTAGTTAAAATAGACATATTCAAAAGAATATTCATCAAAGAAGTAAGAGACTGGAGACCCTTTAAATGTCTATCCAGAGAGGCCTGGTTAAATAGCACATGGGAGGTCTGGGGGCTTGCCTATACCCCTTAGAAAGAAAGACATAGTGTGTAGTAAACCACCATGGCACACATTTACCTATGTAATAAACCTGCCCAGCTGGGCGCAGTGGCTCACGCCTGTAATCCTAGCACTTTGGGAGGCCAACGCGGGTGGATCACAAGGTCAGAAGTTTGAGACCAGCCTGGCCAATATGGTGAAACCCCATCTCTACTAAAAATACAAAAATTAGCCGGGCGTGGTGGTGGGCACCTGTAAACCCAGCTACTCAGGAAGCTGAGGCAGGAGAATCGCTTGAACCCGGGAGGCAGAGGTTGCAGTGAGCCGAGATCGCGCCACTGCACTCCAGCCTGGGCGAAAGAGCGAAACTCCATCTCAAAAAAAAAAAAAAAAGAAAAGAAAAGAAAACCTACACATCCTGCACATGTACCCCTGAACTTAAAATAAAAGTTGAAAAAAAAAGAAAGTCATAGATCCCAGCTGCCAATATGAACCAATTTCCAAAAGATGGTATTAAATTAAAAAAAAATTCCAGTAAAATGTACATAGAATGTTCCTATTTATTTAAAAAATAAAAGGATAGCCCCATACACACACATATATGTATGCATAGATACCTAGAAGATCTTTTTGGAAGGATATCCTCAAACTGGTGAGAGCAATTGCTTTGGGAAAGGGATGGGGGACAGGGGAACTGGATAAAAAACATCAGAGGAGGTATGAGCATTGTTTCTGTTCAGTTTAAAAAACTGTTTGCATTTACCTTTAAAAGAAGAATACAACAAAAGGGGCTGGGCGTGGTGACTCATGCCTGTGTCCCAGCACTTTAGGAGGCTGAGGCAGGAGGATGGCTTGAGCCTAGGAGTTCAAGACCATCCTGGGCAACAAGCTGAGACCCTAATCTCTACAAATTTTTAAATATTAGCTAGGTGTGCTGCTCGGGAGTTCAAGGCAGGAGAATCGCTTGAACTCAGGAGGCAGAGGTTGCAGTGAGCCAAGATCACACCATTGCACCCCAGCCTGGATGACAAGAGGGAAATGCCATCTCAAAAAAAAAAAAAAAGATTAGCTGGGTGTGGTGGCAGGTGACTGTAGACTCAGCTCTTCAGGGGGCTAGGGTGAATGGATCACTTGAACCTGGGAGGTCAAGACTGCAGTGAGCTGTGATCATGCCATTGCACTCCAGCCTGAGTGACAGAGCACGATCTTGTCTCCAAAAAACAAACAAACAAAAAAATACAAAAAAAGAAAAACAACAAAAAGCAACTTACAATTGGTAGGTGTGTAACCTACCCAGAAGCCCACAGTCATGAAGTGGGAGGACCCCCAGGCACTTTGTACCACTTCTGAGGCCTCCTCTCTCCCCCTTCCCTTCTAATGGTTCCTTCCTGGGGCAGGGGGATACCAAACAAAATCCCCCCAGTCCATCCCTGCAGCTGGAGTCTGGGCCCTATTCCAACAAGGACCCTTGTGCACTGAGGCCCCGTGAGATGGTCCCCAGCAGGAACCCCAGGCTGAGTTAGGGACAGATTCCCCCAGCTCACCATGTGCCCTCTCCTAGGGGAAATAACTCCTCCCCAAAGCAGGCTGGTCACCGCAGGTTTGTTGGCACAGGCTGATGTGCTGCGCCCTTGCTGGGCACTCTTCTCAGGGTAGAGAGCACCAGCTGACATCAAGGTGGTGACTCAGCACCTTAGCAGCTCCTCCTCCAGAGGAAAAAGCCTTGCTGGCACGTGCTGGGCATGATGGGTGGGATGTGGTGGGAAAGACAGCCTAGCCTGGCCTGGCTTCTCCACCGGTGGGGATACTGTGGGCTTGGCCTTGGCCAGAGGGCTCTGGGCATCATTTATGTCCCCCTGCATTCAGGTCCTCCCTTAGGGGGCAGAGATTGGACTGGGCATAGCCTTGCAGGCTGCCAGCCAGGGAGGAAATTGTCCTCAGCATAATAATAATTTATACTTCTTTATAGCCTCTTATCTGCAGATCTCAAAGCACTGAAAAGCTCAGATATTGTTTGCGGAGTGAGAATTTGCCTGGACCAAGAGCTCTGCAGCCAAAGTCAAGACCAGCTGAAGCCCTCTTGCTCGCAAATGGGGCTCACGCACTTGCTACCTTACTCACCCAGGCCTGGGGGCCTGGCTTTGTCCCTGCCACGCCCCTGCTCAGCCACAGATACTGAGAGCCATAGTCTTTGTCACTCAAGACCAATTCAGCCAATGGCCAGAGCACCTAAGGGGGCTCCCCACCCCTGTGAGTGTCCCACTTGGCGGGCCAGGCTAGGAATGTGGGCAGATGGGAGGAACCCTGGCTTGAGATCCAGTAGGCCTTGGTTCTCAAAGCTGGCCACTTATTGGATTGATGTAGCCCTTCTCCCACCCAGGCCTCTATTTCCTTACCCAGTAAAAGGTGTTTGGAATCCTCCAGGGATTGCAAACCATGCTAAACAAAATCTTGGCCTTTTCCAAGGGAGCTTCATGGCTTTTGTGAATACTGAATTCAAATATAATTCCCAAAATGTATTTTATTTATTTTTACTTATTTATTTTAAGACAGGGTCTCACTCTATTGCCTAGGCTGGAGTGCAGTGGCATGGATCATGGTTCACTACAGCCTCAAGCTCCTAGGCTCAAGTGATTCTCCCAACTCAGCCTTCTGAGTAGGTGGGACAATAAGTGTATGCCACCACACCCAGCTAATTTTTAATTTTTTTGTAGAGATGGGGTCTCCCTATGTTGCCCAGGCTGGTCCTGGGCTCAAGCCATCCTCCCTCTTCGGCCTCCCAAAGTACTGGGATTACAGGTGTGAGCCACTGTGCCTGGCCCAAAATGTATTTTAAACTACTTGAATATTTGTAATAAGCAGCACCATGCACATTTAGAAGTGATACGTGATTTTCGCACACTGGAGCTCACCTCAGTTGTGTTCACACTGATTTCATAAGTAACACAGTAACATGTTGGAAACTTGAACTTCTTAGAAAATATATTTAAACTAGTGGAGTGAAGCTTTTATTGTTCGCATACACTGGGGCCCTGTGTCGGGTCAAATCTTATTTGGAAAAAGGGTTCTGTTTAAAAAGATCTCACAGGCATTGGGCTTCGTCACCAGGAAGAGAGATAAGGAGAAGTGATATGACCAGTGTTTCTGGTGAGTGACTTCTGTGTCCCACAACTGTGTTGGAAGATTTTCTCAGCAGACTGCAGAACATCTTATCTGAGCTCTGGTCTGAGCAGTGCCACTGATTGGCAGACATTTGCAAGTTGGTTCTGGAAGTCACTGGTAGCTGACAGCTCCAGGCCAATCTGAAAGAGGTAGGGCCCATTTCTGCACCAGGGCAGAAGAGTGAAGCCTTTCAGGAGCTGCCTGGGGATAAGAAACAAATACTAAGAACTCAAATCACAAGTTGCCTAGCTCCAATGTGCCAGGCGGCGGGCTGCACCTCTCACCCATGCAAATACATTTGTCCCTCACATGTACATAAGGAGGTTTAGCCTCATTTTACAGGTGAGGAAAGTGGTACACAGATAGTTTGACACCCCCCAAATTCCCTAGCTAGTGAGTGACAGTGCTGGGAGCAAACCCCCAAGTCTGGGATGGGGATCAGAAACTCACACTTTTAATGAGCACCCCAGGGGATTCAGGTAATTCTGATGCAGGTGGTCCACACACCCTTCTCCGAGAAATACTCTACTACATTATACTGGGTGCAGGGGCTGGATACAGACTGAAGTAGAAATAGTTCTGACCAACAGTGGCCTTGTCATCAGCACCTGCTTTTTACTGACCTTTTACCTAACAGGTGGCTCTGCCTGAACAAGGTCTTAGAGGGGTCTCTGGACATCTGATACAGGCAAGCATCTGCCCCTTTCTTTGCTTCCATATTCACCTCAATAGAGCAAGGGATGACATCTAGGTGCCCTTCCTGCTCTCAATCCTGTGAATCCATTACCAGCCTCTGTGACCTGAGTACCAGACCAGGAGCTCCAAGGTCGGGTCTCAGAGTGGTAAAGGGTCTTGCTTGAGTCAAACAGTTAGTAAGTAGTGAAGCCTCCTTTAGTCAGGCTGCTGGGGTCCAGATCTCCACCATCTTAACTCCCAAGCAGTGGTGTCCCCAAGGACGGGGCCATAGGAATGGTGCACATGGGTACAATAAGAGGTCATATCATCTACAGAAAAATTACAAACAATAATAAACTGACTAACAGTGATGCACCAGCAATTCTAATCAATGTCAGTGATAAACTACTTCTGTCCCCGCCACACCCCCACTAGCTTGGTATGCCACCCACTGCCACCCTCTGCCGCATTCTCTCCTGGGGTTATGTGAGTCACTGCCGTGCAGTGAGGCTTCTCAGAGGAAGGAGAGGAAGGGACCTTGTTAGGGGTGGGGGTGGGGTCTCTTCGATGTGGTCCCCATCCGGCCACACCAGCTGTGACAAAGACACACAAGAGAATGTGGTCTGGGTGACTACAGGGCTCATTTACCTCAGGCTAAAAATAGGTGCATTCCCCGCAGCAGGTGGGTGACTCAGCAGGCCTGAGGAAAGCTTCTAGATGGAGGAAGCACAGTCCTGCTAGCCCTGGTTTCCCCCAGGTACCAGAACAACAGGAAGGGGCTGATGAATTGTAGCATGCATTTCACAACCCCTTCTGCGCCTCCCAACTTTCCCCTGCTGCCGTTCCCCAAACTCCCTGTTCAAAAATTGCTGTTCAAACTCCTGAAATTGCTAGTCCAATTGAGAGCCCAAATGAGAGCCATGTGGCCAACTGCTCAAACTTATGGTAGCTTTCTTCCAGACCTTAAAGAGAGAGGCGAGAGAAGGTGCATGCATGTATGTGTGTGTGCACACGTGTGTGAGAGCAGGTACATGAGAAGCAGGCCACACAGCGTCTATACTGGAGTCTGCCTTTGTCTCTGACCTCCCAACCTGGCTGCTGGCCACATACAGTGGAACCCAAGGAGGACTGCTGATGCTCTCTGATCATTTTCTGCAATGCGTTATGCCCTGGGAAATGAAAAATGCTCCCTTCTTTCCGTCCCCAGACTCTTCAGGAAGCAAGCACAGTCCTGACCTTCTAGATATATCTCCAGAGGCTCAACAGAAGCTGAGGAGTGAGGCAATTATTTGAAGAATTCAACCCCACCTCAGGCAGCTGTCTGAGCAGATTGATGCAATGGGAAGAGGCAAGACTGAGCACCAGGACCTAGTTTCTCGTCCTGGTGCTGCCGCTCATTTGCTTTGTGACCTTGAGCAAATCAGTTTTCCTCTCGAGCCTCTAGTTTCTTTCTCCTCTGCACATCCATTTGTTATTTCTTCAACAAATACCTATTAAATGCATACTGGGCCATGCACCTGAGTATACCGTGCTAGATTCAGGAACAAGCAACTATGGAGGATGAAAAATGTCCAGGAAGTCTTTGCACCTCCTCCTAACAAAAACTAGCACTACTTCTCTGTCCTTTGACTCTAGGATGACCTTGTAACTTGCTTTGACTAATGCTGCGAAAGTGACTCTTGACTTTTGCTCTCGCCCTCTTGGAACCCAGCTACCACATGAGGAAGCCCCAGCTAGTCTGCTGGAGAGGCCACATGGAGGAGAACTGAGCCTCCCTCACTGACAGCCTCCACCAACAGCCCATCAAGTTAGACTATGCAGTCCCAGTCAACAAGCCACTTGACCAAAAATGTAAGAGTGAGCCCAGCCAAAACCATCTGGAGCAGAGACAAGCCACACTGCTGAGCCTTGACCAAACTGTCAACCCACAGAATTGTGAGCAATTACATGGTTGCAGTTTTCAACTATTAAGTTGTGGTGGTGGCTTGTTATTGATATAATTAATGTTTATTGACAATTTCCAATGTGCCATTGACAATGCTAAATGTTTTACATATATAATTTCATTTATTCCTCCCATCAACCATGTGAGGCAGGTACTACTATTCAAATATCCATTTTACAGATGAGAACACTGAGGCACAGGAAGGAGAAGCAACTTGCTGAAGATCAAAGAACAGCTGGGTAGGGGAGCTGGGATATGAGGCCAGGCAGTCCAAGCTTCAGAGCCTACACTGGTAATTCACCACCACCTTACATGGAACCAAACAGACCTGGTTCTTGCCCTTACAGAGTTTATCATCTAGGTGGGAGACTGGCATTAAAGGAACACAGAAATAAATATACAACCACAAATATTGATGAGTGCTAGGAAGAAGACAGATGCTACGGTGTGTTCACAGAGAAGGCCTCTAGGGAGGCCCGAGGGTCAAAGGAGCAACCAGCTGAGCGAGCTGGGGCAAAGACCAGAGGATTAGAATGTGATTTTGCAGTTTCTGTCAGCATAGATGTCCCCTGGGAAGCCTGGTAGAAATGCAAAAAAGACCTGGGCCTAATTCCCCAGAGGTTCTGATTTTCACCAGTCACCTCCAGATATTCTGATTTGCTGGCTTTGCTTGATTGGGAGCCTGATAATTCTTTTTGTTTTTGTTTTTCTTTCTTTCTTTCTTTCTTTCTTTCTTTCTTTCTTTCTTTCTTTCTTTCTTTCTTTCTTTCTCTCTTTCTCTCTCTCTCACTCTTTCTTTCTTTCTTTTTGAGATGGAGTCTTGCTCAGTCACCTAGGCTGGAGTGTAGTTGTGCAATCTCGGCTCACTGCAACTTCTGCCTCCCGGGTTCAAGCAATTCTCCTGCCTCAGCCTCCCCAGTAGCTAGGATATTACAGGCATGTGCCACCACACCCAGCTAATTTTTGTATTTTTGGTAGAGACAAGGTTTCACCATGTTGGCCAGGCAGGCTGGTCTCCAACTCCTGACCTTGTGATCTGCCTGCCTCGGCCTCCTAAACTGCTGGGATTACAGGCTTGAGCCACTGCACCCGGCCTTCTTTTTCGTTTTTAAACGTGCCCCCCAGCTGATTTTTCTCATAAGGGAAATTTGAGAAGTACAGCTCAGTAGTATCGTGTGAATAGATTAAACAAAATAGCTGCCCAGCCCCCATTCTGAGAGATTATGATCCATTTGGTCTGGGGTATTTTTTTTTTTTTTTTTTTTTTTTTTTGAGACAGAGTCTCACTCTGTCACCCAGGGTGGAGTGCGGTGGTGTGATCTCAGCTCAGTAGAGACAGGGTTTCGCCGTGTTGGCCAGGCTGGTCTCGAACTCCTGACCTCAGGAGATTCTCCCACCTTGGCCTCCGAAAGTGCTGGGATTACAGGTGTGAGCCACCGCATCTGGCCTTGGAGTGAATATTTTTAAAAGCTCTTCGGGTGATTCTAATGTGTGGCCAGGGCTGGGAAGTGATGTTGGAAGATTCTCCAAGGTCCAAGGCTGCTGCTTTTCTCTAGTTCTTTGGAGACACCAGGGCTGGGAAGTGATGTTGGAAGATTCTCCAAGGTCCAAGGCTGCTGCTTTTCTCTAGTTCTTTGGAGACACCAGGGCTATCTGGGGCTTCTGAAGCTCTCCCTTTGGTGATTTAATACTGTGGAGACCCAGAACAGAGCCTGAGGTCAACCTTTGCTCCAGACGGGGCTCTGACTGAACAGGCCCAGTAGACCCCTCCTCACAGACTACCCTCCCCCCATAACTTTCCCAGGGGCTCCCTCTGGCTCCCACATTCCCTTTAATTTTCATTTGTTTTAAAGTGGAGAATTCCTTTAATTGCAGGGAGAAAATGACTACCACTTGCAAATATTTGTCCTCCTCTAGGGCCCTATAAGGCAGCTCCTTCATTTTATTCTCTTCCTTTGACACCTTGCTCAGGGCCTCTCGGAGCTCATATTCCCCACTCTCTGGAGAATGATGCCATCTGTGGGGTGACCCATAAGAAGGGCCCGTGGTGCCTGGATGGTTTCTTATCTGGCTTCCTCCTCTTCTTCCAAATAAGGCAGGAGGGTCACCGGGAGTGCCACCTGATGCAGCTTGATTTAGACCAGAGAGTATGAAAGAATCCACTCTTGGCTTGGGGCCTACCAGCCGCAGGCCTGAAGAAAGCTTGCTGTAGGCGAGGAGGCAGAGAGAGAAGGGCGCTGGCCCAGAATGCTACAGCCCCTTGTGAGTGGTGCAGCATGGGCTTGAGCATGCAGAGGTAGCATGTTCACGGCACAGGCGTGAGAAATGCCTCCTCCCGACAGCCTTGTCCCTCCATTCCAGTGTGGCTGATGGTCGCCACATACAGGATTGCCACGAGAACTCAGAGTTCATGGTGGGGTCTGGGGCATGGCGGGGACTCCCTAAAGGAGTTTTCATTCCTCTTTGTTAGGACAGACACAGAAATAAACTTGATGCCCGAGGAGGAAGACAGGGCCCCAGGAAATACCCTTCTTTAGGGGCTGGGAGAGACTCCAGTAGTTGCGGCCCATCCCTGGAGGCCCCAGCTCTCTCTCCAGTCCCCAGGAGCTGAGAGGTCAGCCCTGCCCACTCCTGTCTCACACAGAGGACCCTCCAAGCTGGCTGTGTGGGAACAGCCTTGCCCACACATGATCCAGATGGTTGCCCAGAGGAGGGGATGGCCGAGGGAAGGGTGAGGCCTGACCAGTGATGAAAGAATGAAGAGAATGAGGTACTGACTCATTCTCAGGCTCCTGCTCTAGGAAGGAAAAGGACTTATTTGCGGGTGGGGGTGTGGCTGGAGCCAGGCCAAAGGGTGCAGTGAGAAATGAGGTGCCTCTGGCTCACGGATAAATCCTCCTGGGAAGTGGGGCCAGTTTACGAAACCCAGCAACTTGATTGACGGTCTCTTCTTTCTTCTAACTCATCCTTCTAACTGGGAGCAGTAGGAGGAATTCCAAAGACCAAGGCAGGCAGCCTTTCCTGAGTTCTACTGCACATCCAGCCCTAGGCCAATTCTGGTGTGGACACCATCCCTTCAGAGTGACAGGATGAACTTGGGGTTCAGCATCTGCTTGGGCAGAGCCAGTGTTGGCCGCTGTGCCTTGTTCTCTCTCCCCACCTTTCTTTCCTCCCACCCACCCCTACCTCACCAAGCCAAGTATGGACTGTATCTGGGACAAATTTTTCTGTATAGATCAAACAGTTCCAAATAGCACAAAGGCAAAGGCACTTACGGGTTAGTAGTGGGCCTCCTGGGTATCTGTTTGTATGAGTTAATTTGCAAGAGGGTAGATAGGCCTCTAAGGAGGAAGTTTGGTGAGAGGTTAAGGGTGGGGTACAAAGGAGCAAGGGGCCTGAGTCTCATTCTCTGTATTGCTGGAATGGTGGATGTGACTGAAAAAAAAAATTTTTTTCTTTCTTTTCTTTTTTTTTTTGCTTAATGCAAAAACGGAATTTATTGACTTTAGAATTGAAGTCCAAGGGGTGTGGCTGGTTTCAGACAAGACTTAATCAGGGGCTCTAAACAATGTCACCAAAACTGCATGTTCTCTGTTATCTTTCGGCTCAGCTCTTTTCCAGGTAACAGCTTGATCACTGGCTGGTTCCACCCCATGGGGGCAAGATGACTGCAGAAGCTCCAGGCCTCACACCCTCTCACCAGGGCAAAGAACTAGTTCAAAAGTTCTGGAACTGAGTTTCATTGGCTCTGATTTGCCTGCCTTCGGTCATGTACCCATCCCTTAACCAATAACTGTGGCAGGGGGGTAGAGGGTACTGATTGCAGGATCATAATCTCCACTCCCAGATCTGAGTGTCTGGGAAGGGGATGTGTATAGGGAGACTGGTCATGGTGGTGATGGGGGCAGTTTCACCGGAATCATATAAACTGAGCTGAGGCTTTTATTGCAAGTGAGTGAATGGGGACAGGCTAGCAGGAAACACTGGCCCCTTACTCCCTTTAGAGAGGAGGCTGCAGGGAAAAGCTGAAAAGGCATCTTTGGAGCCCAGCTTACAAATTGGGACACACGGTAGGGAGAGGAGCTTTCTGCCTCTTTCATTTCAGAGCACAAAACCGTTTTGCCTCTGTAGGGACTGAGGACTGCCATACTGGCCAGCACCAGGGGTCACACCTTAAGTAGAGAAACAGGGGCCTCATGGAGCACCCCAGGCAGGGAGTAAGGCAAGGTCCTGCCGCAGTTGCCCAGTGCACAGCAGACAGCAACAAAGAGGTCAAGTGGAAGACACATTAGCAGGCTGGCTGCGGGCACTTACAAGACACCCGAGCGACTTCCAGAGATGACTTGGGCAGACTCTGGGGAGCGAGTCCAGTGAGGTCCCATATCAGAGAGGAAAGCAGCATCCCTGCACCCTGTGTGGGAACATTAGCAGCCTGTGATGGAAAGAGCTTCAGAATGGGGACCAAAAAGGCAGATTCCAGTTGCCAGGCCACTTGTTAGCTATATGACTTTGGGCAAGTCATTCTCCCTTTTCTGGCCTCACTTTATTCCTCTGTGAAATGGGGGTGATACACCCACCTCTGGTTGATGGGGGAATCTGGTGAGATGGGTAGATGAAAGCAGTGGGGAAAAGCTAATGCGCCGCCCTCGGGGCAGGGCCTGCAACACTTCCTATCCTGGTCACCGGAAGCCCTAAGGCCTAGACCCAAGGGCCATGTATTCGTGCCCCAGAGGCATTCACAGCAAAGGGAAAAGCATCCAGAGGAACGAGCCCCACAGGCGCCCTGTGGAAGCTGCTCCTCGTGGAGGCCCTGGGGGCGAGGCACTCAGCCAGGGATGTGGGCAGCTCCCTGGGGCACTCTCCTGCCCTTCCACTGAGTCAGAGGAAGGGACCCAGGCTGGGCTTGAGCCTTGCAGGTTCTACTAGTTACTGAGGAGGGGAAGGGGGAGGGCTAAAGGCAGAAGGAAAAACACACAAACAACAGACACACCCACCCTCTCCACAAACAACCCCCTCCTAGAGGCCCAGGGCACAGATGCAAATCAAGGCCTGGGAAAGTGAAGTCACCACCTCTGCACTAGGGAAGAGCTCCCCAGGCCTCATCCACACTTCCTCCCCTAGCCTCTCCCTACCGCCCACATAGCAGGGCCCTTGGGCAGGGATTGTGTGTTTTCCAGAATGGTCTTGGTTGCAGGGACCCAGGCCTCCTCCAGCCCCTCTGGGTAGCTTAGACTCTCTACTCCCCAGATTTGGGTTTCCTCTGCTTCCTTCTCAGGGAGGTGTCTGTACTCTCACCCCTGCTACCCGAGTCAGTGTCCTGGAGAGCTGGCTGGTGGAAATGTCTTCTCTGTACCATGCTTGGCCTTTCAGGTCCACCTATTCATCAGCTGGTAGTGACTAGAAACATTCCTTTCCATATTTGCCCCAGGCCAGGCAGCTTGCCTGGACTTACAGGAGAGGGGCCATTCTGCTCAGCCTGCACTGGAGGCCAGCAGAGATCTCAGCTCCAGCCCACAGGGAACAGTCATTATGGTGGAGAAAATATGAGTTTGAATCGTTAGTTTCTGTGCTTTTTAGCTATGTGACTTTAGATAAGTTACTTCACTTCTCTAAGCCTCAATTCTCTTATCTGGATATTTTTTCCCTTTTCTGAATTCCTGCATCACTGCTCTCCTGGTAGGCATCTCTGCTAGGCAGCAATGACAGTACCCTACAGGTTGCTATGAGGGCAGGGATGAGAGGGACAAAGCCCGTGGCAGGGCTTGGTAGACGAACCTCCCCAGCTTTCCACACCTTACCACATGTTACTTTCCTATTCCATTCTCTTCTCCTATGAAATGACTGGTTTGTTTGCTCAGCAGTCATGTGTTGAGAGTCAGGCACCATCATACACTGGCATGTATTATCTTCATCCCACATCCCTGTGAGGCTTAAAGCATAAAGCCCATTTCAAGAGTATCCTGTGGCTCAGAGGAAGGGTAAGAGTTAGGAGGCTACCAGGGTATAGAGTCAGCATTCGATGCCTGGGCTTCAAATTCCAGCAGGAGCCCAGCTCCACAGGGTTCCATGGACTGTTTCTCTGCCTGGAATGTCCTCCCATCTCTCCCCCTGGTTATCGTCAGTCATTCAGAGTCTCATTCCTTCCATCTCCTCCAGGACACCTTCTGAATCAGTGAGGACACTTTTGATTGCGAGTGACAGAAACCTCCCTCCCAAAGAGGCTTAAGAAAAAAATGGGAGTTTGGGGCTCAAGGAAACCAAAAACCCAGGTGATCTTATTTAGTTAAGTTGGATTCAGAGTTCAAACAACGTCATCAGTATTTTCTTTCTCTCCAAATCTTCGTCTACCCTTTTTTATGAAGGCCGAGGTTTCAGGCTCTACCGAGTATCAAAAGGCACAGCAGTTCTGGCACTCACGTCCTTACAAGTTTTTGGGATAGTGGAAGGAGCGAGTCTTATTTCTCCAGAGCTCCTCAAACTTTGTCTTGGAATTGAGATGTATTGTCATTCTCTGGTCTAACTTGGGTCAGATTCCCATTCCCAAACCAATCAATGTGTCCAGGGGATGGAGTTAGTGGATTAACTTAGACCTAAATCTCCTTCACCGCTCTGGAGCTGCTGGTGGAGCTGGCTTTACCAATTGAGGTATGCTTACTAGACGTAGGTGAATGGAAGCTGACCACAAAGCAAGATGTCCACAAGCCCCTGTTGAAATTTTTTCCCTTTTCTGAATTCCTGGTAGGCATCTCTGCTAGGCAGCAAACTCTTTGAGGGCAAAGACCCTGTACATGACCCTGAGCCCTTAATAGAGCACCTGGAAAATGGGCACCAAACATGTGCTTTTCAATGGACCTAAGTATTTATTCAGAACTCAATGCACCTAGCTCTGAGCTAGTGGTATCAGTTAAGATTCAACTGAGAAGAGAAACACTCTTGCTATTCTAAACAGGAGAGGGCTTGTGACGGTGTTGAATGGCTTGCAGAATCACTGGGAAAGCTGAAGAAACAGACTCGAGGTTGAGCTTTCAGAAGTGACTGCCTTAGGCACACTGCAGAACTGGGCCACCAAGAGGGCTGGTAAGGGGACCGTGGTGGGGAGCCAGTGTCATGTGTTGGCCATGGGGTTGGAGAGAAGTGCACAGATTTGAGGAGGTAAAGTCAAGTGGCTTTGAGGGTGGATCGAGGCAGCAGAGTCTGTGGGTTAACAGCCTGACTCTACCACTAACTTGCAAGGTGGGTAATATCTCTGGGATTCAATTTCCTTGTCTGTAAAATGGTGATAATAACTCCAATTACATCATAGGTTTATAAATTATGTTTCTAGCTTTCTGGAGACCAGATGCTACTCCTGGGCTAGGAAATGCAGGAGGAATGGGTGGGGTTTGTATGGAAGAGGGTCCATTCCATCTGGGTTTCTTGACTTAATGGATCCTGGAAGGAATCTAACTGGGCGGCTCAGCAGACTATTGAATGTTAGGTCCCAGGCTCCAGAGAAAAATCTGTGCTGGAGTTTTCCATTTTATTGTGATTAATTCTGATTTACTCTTTTTAATTTCGGTGATGTAGCTCACAGCCTTCACATGGGACTTACAGGGAGGGTAGCATTCAGGCCCCTTCATCCTAAGTATTTCTACTTTACCAAGTGGCAGCCTCTCTCCAGGAGCCAGGAGCTTCTACTTATCAGCCCTTTCTGTTATCAGATGCTGTGCTGAGCATGTACCTGGATTATCTCCTTTGGCCCCCAGGACACTCTAAAACAGCTACTATTATAGAAATGAGGGAAGCATCAGGAAGTTGAGCAAGTTGCCCAGGGCCACAGAGTCAACAGCAGAGAGTGGCTCCGACCTCCAAGCCCATGCTAACAGCTCATGTTGTAGTGCAGAACTTTCAGTGACAACAGAAACGTTCTATCTGCACTGTTCAGTATGGCCACCACCAGACACAAGTGAACTAAGGAATGGAATTTGAAATTTTCTTCAACTTTAATTAATTTAAATTTAATAGCCACATATAGCTAGTGGCAACCATATTGAATAGCATTGACCTAGTCCTTCCGGAAGGCCAAAGAAAAACCCAAAACTTGCCCTCCGACCTTGTTGCAGTATCTTCTCATTCGAAACAGTTCACAGTAAGGGCTAGGGCTCATCTTGAGTGAAACACGGTCTCCCCACAGGCTACTGAGCTCCTCAATAAGAGACGTTCTAGCCCTTGAGGGTTAACTAGATATTTCCTGCTTCCCACAGTGTTCAAAGGTACCAGATGGGGAAGTTGGATGGGTTGGGAGGTGTGAAGGCCTCCTGGTGGCTTCCGAGATGGAAAAAGGAAATGCCCTTCTGCGGCATCCTGGAATACCAGGCTCCAGGCTGGCATCTAAAGCAATGGCACTGTTGCCTGGGAGACAAGGAGCACTAAAGACCTCCCAGCGGGCGGCCAGCCTGCAGCAGGGACCACCCGTGGAGGACAGCAGCAGAAGCAAAGGGAGGAGTGGAATGGGGCATCAGGGGCAGAAGACCCGGAGGTACTGGGGGTGGAAGGGGCCAGGATGGGGCCTGGTGCAGATGGGAAGACAGAGGGGGAGGGAAGAGAAGGCCTTGGCTCTCAGCAGCAGGGTGAGGGGAAAGCAGGAACTGTACAAACAGCAGAGTGGAGACTCAAGCAGGTTTGGGCAGAAGCAGTGCCTATGGATCCTTACCAATTTAGAAGTAAAAACTCTTAGTGTAAACCAACTGCTCTTGTGATGCAATTGTCAGCAACAGCTGAGTAAGTAATTAGAGGCCTGGGAAGAGGCTTGCTGCCATATAACCTCGGCGCCCGCCTCCTTACTGTCACCTCTGTGGCTGCGCCAGTGCCATACTTACTCTTCTTCCCCCAGCAGGACTACGTTCTAATTACATCTAGCCAGGCTCACCAAGAGTGTTTCCCATGGAATTTCATTTCCGGGCCTGTTGAATGCCAAATTAACTTTTAATCATCCTGGAGGTATTGAGTTTAATTAACCAGATTGAAAGTGACAAGCAGAACAGGATTTAGAAGGTAACTTTTTGGGGTGCTTCTTGGGAATGCAGAACAATTTATTTCCAGGAAGTTGGGCGGTTGAGGGGCATGTCTGTGCTCTCCAGCCACAGCGTCTGCATATTTGAGAGCCCACTATATGCCTAGCTCTGCAGTAGACAGGGTCGGGGCAGGAGGGTAGAAAATGTGGCCCCTGGAGAAGCCCAAGCTTGAGATGGAGAGAACCTCACCAGGCACGAAAAACAGGAGTAGGGAATAATACAAGACCCTCTGTCTTCAAGTCCTAAGTGGTGGCATGAAGCCTGGTCAGCGATTCACTTAAACCAGTGCTTTTTTTTTTTTTTTTTTTCACTACACCACCACGTCTGTCTACATTTAAAGCTAATAGCTACTCTTTATTGCACGTTTTTTATGTGATAGCCAGGTGTAGATACAGTCACCCTCACAGCCTTTCCGCCTTCCTGACTGGGCTTGGGTAATCTTCCCTCTGCCATAGGGCCAGGAGCCTGACTACCTGGTCAATTTGGCACATCCCATTTCCTTTGCCAGAGACTGGCGTAGGTGTGGGCACGGGGTGCCATCCTGGCCAACGTGTTCTTAGAAATAGTCAGCTGAGAGGCCGGGTGCAGCGGCTCATGCCTGAAATCCCAGCGCTTTGGGAGGCTGAGGCGGGCGGATCACCTGGGGTCAGGAGATAGAGACCATCCCGGTTAACACGGTGAAACCCCATCTCTAGTAAAAATACAAAAAATTAGCCGGGCCTGGTGGTGGGTGCCTGTAGTCCCAGCTGCTCGGGAGGCTGAGGCAGGAGAATGGCATGAACCTGGGAGGCGGAGCTTGCAGTGAGCCGAGATCGCACCACTGAACTCCAGGCTGGGCGACAGAGCGAGACTCTGTCTCAAAAAGAAAGAAAGAAAGAAAGAAAGAAAGAAAGAAAGAAAGAAAGAAAGAAAGAAAGAAAGAAAGAAAGAAAGAAAGAAAGAAAGAAAGAAAGAAAGGAAGGAAGGAAGGAAGGAAGGAAGGAAGGAAGGAAGGAAGGAAGGAAGGAAGGAAGGAAGGAAGGAAGGAAGAAAGAGAGTCAGCTGAGTTGGGGGTAGCGTTCTGGGAAAGGTTCTCAAAATGAGGCACACAAGAGATATCCCCTTTTTCTACCAGAAGTTGTCGTGTCTTGGTGTGAGGGTTTGTGGCCTGGGTCTATGGCAGCCATTCTTTCACCATGAGGGGATCCACCTGAGAATGCAGCTTACATTCTGAAGATGGCAGAGTAGGAAGAACCTGGAAGCTGTTGAGCTGTGAATTATCCAACCCTGGAGCACCCTGCTTGAAGCCCTTTTCTTAGGTGAGATAACACATTCTGGCTGGGTGCGGTGGCTCACGCCTGTAATCCCAGCACTTTGAGAGGCCAAGGTGGGAGAATTGTTTGAGCCTCAGGAGTTTGAGACCAGCCTGGGAAACATAGTGAGACCCATCTATACAGTTGTTTCTTTTTTTTAATCTTAAAAATTAGCCAGGCGTGGTGGCACATACCTGTGGTCCTAGCTACTTGGGAGGTTGAGGTGGAAAGTATCACTTGAGCCTGGGAGGTCGAGGCTGCAGTAAGCTGAGATCGTGCCACTGCACTCCAGCCTGGGCAACAGAGCAAGGCTCTGTATCAAAAAACACAAAACAAAAAAGCACAACACATTCTGTGTGTTTGCAGCTATTTAGGGTAAAGTTTCCACAAAGCTTTAGCAACCAGGGGCATCTTCACTGGGAGTCAGACATTGTGCTAAGTATTTCACATCGATTATCTTATTTCTGTGCTACAGCAACAAAGACAAATTCAGCCTTGGTTCCTGCTCTCACAAGATGGAGTCCTGAGGTAGAGAATATGAGACAGCAGGTTTGGTGAGCTGAGGAACAATCCTGACCAGGAGGGTTCAGGGAAGGCTTGTTAGAGGAGGTGGTGTTTGAGCTGAATCTTAAAGGAAAAGGAGAAGTTGGGTGCGCAGCGAAGGTGGTGGAGAGGATACTTCAGGCATGGGACCCACGTGAACAAATGCACAGCAGCTCATGGTAGCTCGGGGCCTTGAGAATCTTAACGGGAGGGAGTGACGCCGGGGTGTGCCTGGGCCAGGCAGGGTGAGGCAGGCGAGGTACCCAGGGCACTTGCGCCAGCCTGAGAATCAGTACCTCCTTACGTTTTGTGCCTAAGCATTTCAACTGGTCCTGGAGAAGGGACTCTATCTAGAGTCAGTCGGCCTTGGATGAAATCCTGGATCTCTCATTGATGGTGTAAACTCTTGGCCTCAGTTTCCACCCTTGAGAAATGGGTCTAAGACCCCTACCTCACAGGATTATTGGAGGATCACATGAGTCAGAGAATGTAAAATTCCTAGAGGAGTACCCGGCTCGTGCTTGGTGGAAACTGAATTAATTTTTTAAAAATAAATCATATGGTAAGAGCTTAAAACCAAGATTTTTTTAAATGGCTAAAAGAATGACATCTCTGAGTTTTCCTATGCCTCATGCTGGCGTGCTCCCTCACTATTTGATTCTTTCCCAGATCTCCCTCATGCTGGGGTGGGCAGGAAGCGAAGAACACAGGAAGGAGGGAGTCAGAGGCTGACGGGAGTTCCTGCTTCTCCAGTTTTAAGACCAAGACCCAGTTTCAGGCCTATCAATGTCAAGGGGAAAGGTAAATCCTGCTCCATCCAGGGCCAGAGGTAAACCCCCACCCCTTGCTCCACACCTCAGGGGTGTGCACCATGGGGAGGGAGGGAGGCAGGACCTCCAGGCCCTCTCAGGCTTCCTGAGAAGCCTTTGCCACCTGGGGACCCCTCCCTGCATCCCCCTCCTATGATCTCCCATCTGGGGCCTTGGAGAGAAGAGGCTGTTGGAATGCCTCAGGAGACATGGCATGTGTCCCAGCCAGAGCCATCTTGATAGCAAAGCTGACACCACAATCCCGATGCCTAATTGCATGCCTTCTCCCTCTCACCTTCCCAGCACAGGGAGGTTGCTGAGAAGAGAACATGAACACAGAGGCTAAGAGTGAATGGGTCTTTTCTTTTTTTCTTTTTCTTTTTTTGGTTTCAGTTTTGTTTTGAGATGGGGGTCTTGCTTTGTTGCCCAGGCTGGTGTTGAACTCCTGGTCTCGAGCAATTCTCCTGCCTCAGAAGCCTGAGTAGCTGGGATACAAGCGTGCACCCCCATGACTGGCTGAGTGGATGCTTTGGATTCAAACTCTGCTGTTGACGAATACTGTTAGTTGCCTGTGTAATACATCTCCCACAGCCCCCCTTATGCTACACCTTCTGCCACATACACACCCTTCCTTATAGTGACAGCGAACCCAGCTCCAGGCAATGGACTATGACTGGTCTAAGCCAAGGGTCAGCAAACTACGGCCTGAGTGCCAAATCTGAATGCCCCCTGTTCTTACATGGCACATGAGCTAAAATGGTTTTTAACACTTGTTTCAAATGGTTGAAAACATAAAAATAATATTTTTTGACACATGAAAATTATATGATATTGAAGATTTTTAAAATTTCAATGTATAATTTTTATTTTTTTATAGAGACAGGGTATTGCTATGTTGCCTAGGTTAGTCTCAAACTCCTGGCCTCAAGTGATCCTCCTGCCTCGGCCTCCCAAAGTGCTGGGATTACAGGTGCGAGCCACTGCACCCAGCTGAAATTCAAGTTTAAGTGTTCATAAATAAAGTTTTATTTAAATACAACCACATACGTTTGTTTATATATTATCTATGACTGTTTTTGCATGACAAAGGTGGAGTTGAGTAGTTGCAACAGAGACTGTATGACCCACAAAACCTAAAATGTTTCCTGTCTACACCTTTCCAGAAAAAGTTTGCAATCTTTGGTCTAAGCAATCATGATAATCCTGCTCCTTTTTTCTCAGGCTTCCTTGCAATGAGGAGTAGGCACATGTTCCAGTTCTGTCCAAAGAAAACTAAGCAGAGGTCTCTGGGGGAGACCTGCATAAAAGCATTACTTTTCTGAAAGAAGGAGACAGCATGGCTGGGCCCCATCCTTCCTACCTCCTGCCTGAAGTGTGGGTATACTCTCTGGAGCCCAGCCAGGTATCTTCTTTCAGAGCCCATCTCCTGCCAAAATATGGAAAAACAGAGGGTCAAGAGTTCAGTCTGGAGGGCTGGGTAGGCTGGCTGGGGTCCAAGAGAGGGGAACGGTCCACCCTGGGCACCTGTCCAGAGGATGGGCTGCTTCTCACTTAGACCAAAGGAACCACTTGTCACCTGGAGTGGATTGAAGAAGGGTTGTCCCCTCCCAAGAACTTATTCGATGACTCCTGTCTGCTGGCCCCAACATTGACATCTGGAGGGCTGGAAGATGGACTGTCTCTGCTGTGGAATCCTGGTGGCCAGCATTTTCCTCACGTCTTCTGGGTTTCCCTTTGTACCCAGCTCCTCCTATTGTAACTGAAAGATAGTAGATAATCAAAATAATCTTGGATGGTTGGGTGGATAGGTAAGGGCTGAATGAATGAATGAATGGAAAATACAGCTATTAAGAGGCTATCTTTCACACATGTGAGCTGACGGCAACCCTGTGAGGTCACAGGCTAGGTGTTACTATGCCCATTTAACAGAGAAGGAAACCGAGGTTCTGTAAAGCTAATTGACTTTCCCAAGGTCACAAGACTTGGAAGAGGTGAAGCTATGGCCCAAACCAACACTGCTTCAAGACCTGGGCACAGGCCCCTCCTGCCTCACCTCCCTGGACATCACCTCCAGTCCATACTAGACCCAATATATAGGCAAAGAACCTGCCGTCATCTCAGCAAATCATGAAAGGAACTTTCATGATTTGATGTGCAACCTTTGCAAATCAAATGATATGGGTCTGGGAAGCTGCCAGGAACAGCCTCTCATCCACATCCCCCAGTTCTGCTCTTGGGACTGCCAAGAACACGTCACTTCCTTAACAGTACATATTTGTAGAATGAATGAGTTCTCAGTACATATTTGTAGAATGCATGAGTTGCCTTGCATCGGTACAAATTCCTCAACAAAAGTCATAGGCTACAAAATTCCGGAAATGCAGGTACGATTGACATCACGTTTCCTAGCTTTGCAATAGAATGCAATGTGCATTCTGGTGGCCAAATGAGCCTCCTGCTGTGCTACACAAGCCCATGATATTCATCACCACCATCATGAAGGATCAGTTATCAGGCACTCTTGCGGTGTGCCACTCACTATTCCAAGCATGCTATGTGAATGTTCTCATTTAAACTTCACAACCAACCCAGTGGTCTGGGTAATACTGCTATCCTCATTTTATGGTTGAGGAATTTAAGGTTCAGAGAGGTTAAGTAACTTGATCAAAGCCACACAGTCAGAGGTATCAGAGTCAGGTATAAACCCAAGTTTTTGTTTTGTTTTTTGTTTTGTTTTGTTTTTTACCTCCAATAAGAGAGGAGGTGGCAGGGAAGTCTTGTGTGGGATGGCTCTTGGGGGACAAATGCCCCCTCTGTAATCTGTATGGAGGGTGGTCCAGTCCGAGAGCTGACAGGAGAAGAGAGAGCAGCTGCTCAGGGAGGCAGAAGTGGGCGGGGACCTCTTGTTTGGGCAAGCCTTTCCTTGTCCCGTGCCAGGCTCAGCCCTAGCATGCTCACCCAGTGGACATGACTGTTTGTGGGTGTTGGGGGGTGGGGTAAGGGCAGTGGATTAGGAGGGGTGGGGCTGGGCTAGCTGGGTTGTGATTCCCATGGAGACGCTGGTGATTCATTGCCCCTTCCAGCGAGTGGGGCCTCTATCAGGATGTGACTTGTAGTAAACAAGTCACAAGATGCCATCCAGGCAAGAGGGAAATGGGGAGGGGAGGGTGGTGTCTCATCCTGAGCCTGGGCATCCTGGGCTTCGTAAAGTGCCTACCTGAGGCCCATCCCCAGGCCGCAGTGAAAAACCTTTCTTTGCTTGGGGAGAAGCACATTGGAAAAGGTCACTGCCAAAACCTTTTGAACTCTTTTTCCTGGAAGCTTCCAGGACCTCCATTGCCCTGGCCCAGAGGTACAGCGACTCTAGCTTGGGCAGTGAGTCCTGGTGCCCGGAGAATATCTCTCCCAGGGCTTCTGAGAGGTATGCATAGATAAGTCAACCTATGGAGTTTAGAAGAGCTGGGCTGAAAAAGAAAAGAAAAAGCTAAATCAACCTGCACACCATTAATTGGCACCTACTCTAAGTCCAGCAGGGCCCAGTGGCTGACTTGGGATAGGTGCTCAATAAAGGTGTGTTGCCTGACTGAGTAACTGAGCCGGGCTCATAACTCCAGGCCAGATGAGAAAACAGAGGAGGCACATTCCAGCCTTCAAGGAATTCAAAACCTCACTCACAGTAATAACACAATTCACAGAACAATTAAGTGTTAAATTGCGAGACTCTCCCTAGGTGTTCTAGGAATTTTAAATGGGGGCTGGGACCTTAGGAAGGCTTCCTGGAGGAGGTGGACTCAAGTTGGTTGAGTGGGGAGGCTGGAGGTGGGTCTGAGTGTGAAGGGGGTTCAAGATGAACATAGCGAGGAATGAGGCAATTGTGTGATCCTTTGGAGTGGGAAGGTTTTTAAATATCCTGCCTGATGCCCACAGGCCTGTACCACAGTTACAGGGCTTGGTTGTGGAGGTTGACCCCACGCCAGGAAATCACTGAAGACAGGTATGTCCGTTATTGCCTGATTTTATGGGTGAAGAAACTGTCCCGTCTTATGGGTGAGGAAACTGAAGCTCTAACAGGCTCAGTAAATTACCTGAAGCCACATGGGTACAAAGGGGAAGAAAAACTCGACTTGCACTCTTCAACATGCGGGCCGCTAGCCGTGTATCTGAAATGTAGCTAGCCGTGTGAGTGCTTGAAATGTAGCCAGTCCCAACTGAGCTGTACCGTATGTGTAAACAACACACCAGATTTCAGACCTACTAAGAAACAAACAAAAAATATATAAAACATCTAATTTATAGCTCTTGTTAGTACTTATTACATGTTGAAATAATATTTTGGATATATTGGATGAAATAAAATCTATCATTAAAATTACGGTTAACCTTTGAACAACACGGTTTGAATTGAGAGGGTCCACTTATACACAGATTTTCTTCCACCTCTGCTGTCCCTGAGACAAGACCCACCCCTCCTCTTCCTCCTCCTCCTCAGCCTATTCAATGTGAAGTCGCCAGGGATGAAGACCTTCATGATGAACCACTTTCATTTAATGAAGAGTAAATATATTTTCTCTTCCTTATAATTTTCTTAATAACATTTTCTTTTTTAATGGCAAGGCTTCTGGTCAATAGCAGACTAGTTATAGTCAAGTTTTGGGGGAGTCAAAGTTATACTTGGATTTTTGACCTCATAGGGGTTGGCACCTTTAATCCCCTCATTGTTCAAGGGTCAACTGTAATTTCATCTGTTTCTTTTTGCTTTTTAAATGTAGTTACTAGACATTTTTATTTTACTTATTATTTGTTTTTCTTTTTTAGAGACAAGGTCACCCTATGTTTCCCAAGCTGGTCTTGAACCCCTGGGCTCAAGTTATCCTCCCGCCTCAGCCTCCTATGTAGCTGGGACTACAGGTGCACGCCACCATGCCCAGCTAGAAAATTTTGAATTATATACGTGGCTAGCATAATGTCTGTACTGGACAATATCCCTGCCAAGTAGCAGCGCAGCCTCAGCAGACACCTCTAGAGATGGTGTATTGGATCATTAGAGCTGCTGCAACAGAGAACCCCACAGATTGGGTGGCTTTAACAATAGAAATTTATTGTCTCACAGTTCTGGAAATTTATTGTCTCTGACTGGAAGTCCAAAATCAAAGTGTTGGTTCCTTCTAAGGCTCTGCCTCTCCTCTAGGTTCTGGAGGTTTGCTGGCCATCTTTTGGGATCTGTGGCTTCTATAGCTGAAAAGCGTTATGAATTCTATGCTTTCCATCACCCTGGTTCTATCCCTGCCTTTGTCCTCACATGCTGTTCTCCCAGGGTCCACATTTCTCCTCTAAAATAGCAACACCCATCATGTTGGATTAGGGACCCAACCTACTCAACTAATGACATCTACAAAGACCCTATTTCCAAATAAGGTCATATTCTGAAGTACTAGGGGTTGGAGCTCCAACATATGAATTTGAGGGTCACACAATGCAACCCATAACAGATGGGGACTCCCTCCCTCTCCAGGAGCCCATTCCATATTTGGATCACCCTGAATGATCTTCCTCTTGTGCCAGCCCAGAGATCCACAAAGGAGCCTCCTTAAAATCTCTTGCAAATGCCCAGCCCCACTCTGTCAGGTGGTGCCAGGGACCAGGGACACCCTCATTTCTTTCCTCGGAGCCCAGGTATGATGGGCCCCACCCTGGGTGAGACATATCTGTTAACGATAACCACCTGGAGAGCAGGAAGGAGAAAACTGATAAGGCAGAGAAGGTTAAAAATAACCCATGAGCTGCCCACATGACCTTTGCCCTTTGCAACTTTGATTTACAAGCATCACAACCAGGAGATCACCTGGGTCTATGCTGGCTGTAAAACCTCATGGCTGACGCAGCTTTCTACTCAGTGGCCTGGGAATTTCCAGTCCTGTGGTGTGACCGATACACAGAGGTCAGGCAGTTGTTTTTCTTTCTTTTTTCCCTGGCAGCCCTTCAACACCTTCCTAAGAGTGGGAGGGGTTCTAGTGAGGGCTCTGACTTACCGCTTTTTGTCCTTAAGAGGAGGGAGTTGGCTTAGGAGGACTGCACTGTCCTTCAGAGCAGCCGGGTCACTGGGACCCAGTTCAACCCCTGTCCTAGCGTGACATGGGAGAGCTACGGAGTTTATTTCAGCCTCGGTTTTCTTATCTGCCAAATAGGAATAAGAAAGAAGGTTTGCCTTGCCTGTCCTGCCAGGTGCCAGTGAGAAGCCATCTAAGAGGGCATCTGGGCCCTGGGGTTCAAGGAGGACTGAGGTGGTCACCAAGCCCACCTGCACCTCAGTCCCCCTCCCACATTACACATACATGAAGTGTGTTCGGGGCCAGGTCTTAGGTGCTTTGGGTCCCTCACTGTCCAGGATGGGGTTCTCAGCGGAGCTGCATCAGCATCCCCTAGGAGCTTGTCAAAAATGCAGACTCTCAGGCCCTACCCCAACCTGCTGAACCAGAATCTGCGTTTTTAAACAAGATCCCCAAGAGATGAGTGTGCTCATTAAAGTTTGAAAAGCCCCACTTCAGTGGACATTATTTTGCCTGTCTTGGGCCCATTCCCCCTTCTTCTGGTAAAATTGATCGTATTTTTTTGGGGGGAGAACCATGGGCCCCAACTCTGGCCATATGTGCTTCAGTAGGGCTAATCCATTCTCCAGAACCCTGAGGGCACACGAAAGTGAGTCCTGGCCAATCCAAATCAACGCTGGGACTGTGGCTGGGCACAAGGACCTCTCTTTACATGGCTGTTGTTCCACTGTAGGATGGAGTCTGGAGGTGGGCTCCGCCATTTTGGTCACGATTATGAGAATTTAAGAGTGGAATCCTCGAAAAAAGGAGCAGAAGAGGGTGTGTGTGTGAGTGAGTGTGTGTGTGTGTGTGTGTGTGTTTAAGAGAGAGAGGAGGATTCCAGATCACATCTACTGAGCTTCCATCTTTGTCCAAATTCAGATCGACTTCCTGGCTTTTCAGTGTATATAAGCCAATCATATAAGACTGAAAGAACAGGTCTCATAGGATGTGATGACTCCTGCTGGAGGCAGGTAGGAGGATATCTGAGCAGGCAGATGACAAGGGATGAGAGTGTTAATGGTAAAATAACTGGCAGTGAAAGACATTTCAGGCAGGTGGTCCTATTTGAATGCCCCCTTCCAAGCACATCTGTGGTGCAGTGTGTCCCATTCCTGGAGCCAGTCCTGACCTGCCCAGCCTGCCTTGCCCCCACCCCCGTCCCCAGGCTTTTGCTAGGAGCTCTGGACTCATAAGCTTGGGCCAGCTCTGGCATCGCATTGCCTGGGCCTCTCCCTGCTTCCAGGCTGGAGGCCCCAGGAGAGAGGAGGCTGTGGCCCGGGGCTGAGGACAACAGCCAGGGCCCAAGGCTGTTTAAGGAAAAGCCACAGCTCCATTGTATAGACCTGTAGACAGAGGGGTAAACTCAGAGGAAATGAGTTGCCTCGATGCACACGTTGATAGCCAGGGGCTACGTCTACCCGGCCAGGCCCAAACTGCATTCCCCAAGACATTGACCAACCTTCCCAGTTTGATAAAGACTGAAGGGGTTTCAGGACATTGGCCAACCAGGATGAGTTTGATTGCCTATTCCCAGAGGTTTCCGGAGCGTGCATTGGGACAGGCAGGAGTGGTAGGGTGGGAGTCCTGGGATGCCAGGTCGGGATGGGAATCCCCCTGCCTCCGGGAAGCATGGGGTCTGCTCCCAGGGCTGCTTTCCCAGAAGCCAGAGCACCCTCGTCCCTGCAGGGCTTGGAGGGGGAGTGCTGAGAAGCAGGGATGGAAGAATCTAGGCATGAGTATGCATGCGTGTGTCTGTGTGTGTAGAGGTCTCATGTGTGTGTTTGCTCACGCCTATGTGCAAGTGGTAGTATCAGTGGCCAAATGAGAGGCAGTGCCCGATGTGAAGCTGCTGGGTATGAAACATGAGAGCTGTGAGAATCGCCTGAAGACTCCATGGGCCAGGGCTGAGTCCCTGAGGGGCAGGTGTCCGTGTGTGAGGGGAGGGAAGGCTGGGAGTCGCCTTTGCATCTATGAATCTGCCACGCGTGTGCCTTGCAGGTGGGAGTGGAAACGGTGGGAGATGTGCATGGAGACTTACCTGCTGCCTATGGGAGCTGGTTCTGTGTGGTCATTCTGTGTGTCTGTGTCAGCTGTGGGGGTTGTGATGGGGAATATTGCTGTCTTTGTGAGTCTGTTTGGGGCATATGGATGAGCACTGGGTGGGTGGGCAGGGGAGGAACCTGCTGCCTGTGGAATCCACATGTGGGTCGAGGGCCTGTGGGCTGGGCAGCGAGTGCCCACAGTGATGTGAAAATACAGTGTCAAGTGTGAGCCCACTGAGTGGATGGGCAAAGCTGTCCCTCCAGAGTCAGGCCCTGCATTGTCTCCCTGATTGTCTGCCCTGAGAGCAGCAGGAGTTCCCGTCCCAGGGCTCACATTGTCCTCAGTTAATTCCAGTTAATCCTGGTTAATATCCCCGCCTGGGGGAGTTTAATGTGCCCCTTCGGGCTTCTTCCCCACTAGACCTTCTCAGAGCTAAGGAAGCAGCAAACTGCTTGGCAGCACAAAGCCCCTGGGCCACATTTGCCACTTTTTTTTAGAAGGAAAATTGCTGGCAACACTTCCATCCTCCGCTTCCAGAGAGCGGCTTTCCGCACAGATGTGTCTTCATACCAAGGCAGGCGCCTGGGAGCACCCGACTGTTCCTCGGCATTGCCATAAATCTGGGGAATATTCGAATGATAGAGCCATGTGGCCCGATTGCGAAAGGGCGGGGGTGGGGGGAACTCCCTGAGCCTTTGTGAGAGGCTGAGAGGAAGCAAGGCAGGGAGGAGATAGGAGGAGGAGAGGGAAGGGAGGGAAGGAAAGGCAGGAGAATGGAGGAGGCAGGCAGAGGGGGCATCCTGTCTGGCAACAGAGTAACATGGCTGAGTGCTGAGTCTCTAGCGAGGGTCTGGGACTAGGACTTGTTGGGGATGTGCTGTGAGCCTGAGGAAGGGGGGGGACAGGCAGAAGCCCACAGGGGAGGAGGGGTCCATTAGCTCTGCCAGGAAGCTACCATCAGGAGAGGACAGGGGAGGGGTCTCTCTCACCCATGCCCCTTTTGTGACTCCCAGATCTTCTCACCTGTGTGGGAGTTGTCAGGTTAGAAGTAAAAGCCTCACTGACTTAAGTGAGTGACTTAAGCTGCTTTGGACTCTACCAGGCACCAGCTGTACTCACTCCTGAATCCCTCATCCCAGCCAGAGATGGACCTCAGCAGAGAAAGGGTCTCACGCTTCCTGCCAACCTGAGGTGGCTGGCTAACACTGGGGGCAGACAGTGCTTACTGGACCACACCTCTTAAAACACAAAGCCCACCATGGTGGACAGGGCCACTCCCCCAACACAATTGCCACGCTATTGGGCAAAGCGTTGCCAAATGACTTTCTCCCCCTAAAGTCCGTTGGGGGAAACTCGGAGGAAATAAATTTCCTCTCAGTATGCCATGTATTGACTCAGGCTAGCTTCCCAGTGGTCCATAAAATAATAGCAACATTTATTGGGTTCTTGCTTTTGTGCCAAGTGCTATTAAGTAGACCTTAAAGAGAAAGGCTATTAGCATCTCCACTTCTTAGAAGACAGAGGGCAAGTAACTCTGCCAGCTAACATATACTGGGAAACCCCAGGGCCAAGATTGAAACCCAAGCAGTTTACCACCAGACCCCTGGCACAGGTGACCCTGCCTCTTGAGAAATAGTAGTTTTTGATACTGGTGGGAGGGGGGCAAAGGAGAGTCCCCAGGAAGCTGAGCCACAGGGCAGGCATTCTTGGAAGACTTGAGACCCAGAGTGGGCTCCCTGAGACAGCACAGCCAGGATTTTGGAAAAATCAAGTGCAGTGGGGATAGTCCTGGAGGCAGAGAGCTTGGCCTGTAGAGTTATATCTGCAGGATAGTAGACTAAGGAAGGACAAAAACCCCGGGGGATGAGGGCTTGGGCCTGGCTTGACTGGCCAGTCAGTGCCTCCGGAGAAGCAACTGTCCACAGAGCTAACCCAGGTGGACCTCACTGCGGCCTGTCACTGGTGCCCCAAAGGTCCCTCGCTCTGTAAGCAAACCTGGTGTTCCAACAAGTTGCAGAGCCTGCACCGGTCTGGAGAGGGCTCCAGGGCTGGGGACCAAAAAGCTATGATCACCCAGACAGGTCTTTGGAGGAAGAGCTAGAAAGCCCTTGGGTGATGACTGAAAAAAAAAAAAAAAAAAAAAAAAATCCCAGCACCATTTTTTTACTTAAGGTTATCCTGAGATTCTGCCATATTAGTACACAGAGGCCCTTCTTACACTTTTCCATAGCTGCATAGTATTCTGGTGTGTGGACATCCCATAATTTATTTAGTCAGATCCATCTTAGTGGACATTTAGATTGTTTCCTGTCAAGCTGTAGGACGGGTTCCTAGAAATAGCAGTACCAACTAGAAGAGTGCAGGCCTTTATCCTTTCACTGAATGTTGCCACCAAGCCCTCCACAGAATGTTGGGCCAGCTTCTCCTCCCCTACTCGCCAACAGCATCAGCAAACATTTTGGTCTTTCGCAAACAGACAGATGAAATACAGAGTCTCAGCATAGCTTGAATTCTCATTGCTGTTATTAGGAGGTGGATGAGCACCTTTCTACGTTTAAGAGCCAGTGGTATTTTGTGTGGGGTTTCCATCTGTCCCTTCAAGGAACTCTATTATTTATTTTATTTTTCTTTCTTTTTAGAGATGGGAGCCCTACTCTGTTGACCAGACTGGAGTGCAGTGGTGCCATCACAGCTCACTGTAGCGTTGAACTCCTGGGCTCAAGGGATCCTCCCACCTTGGCCCTCCAAAGCACTGGGATTACAGGTGGGAGCCATGTTGCACCACCAAAACTTCTTATTTAAACTCTCTAACCACTGGGTGAGAGTTGTCAGCATTGTCATAGCCCCTGTAAACTATTTAAATGAGAATTGTTTTCCTAAGGACAAAACTTGCCTAAAATAAGACACGACTTGAATTAGCTTTGTTTGTTTTGTTTTGAGACAAGGTCTTGCTCTGTCACCCAGGCTGTAGTGCAGTGGCACGAACCTGGTCCACTCCAGTCTCAAACTCCTGGGCTCAAGCAATCCTTCCATCTCCGCCTTCTGAGGACCACAGGTGCACACCGCCATGCTTGGCTAATTTTTAAAACAAATTTTGTAGATGGGGGCCTCCCTATATTGCCCAGGCTGGTCTCAAACTTCTGGGCTCAAGCAATCCTCCTACCTTGGCCTCTCAAAGTGCTGGAATTACAGGCGTGAGCCATGGCATCTGGCCAAGTTAGCCTGTTTCTTAATGAAGAAACTGAGACACGAACTGCACAATTAGAACTGAGGTCCTCTCACCTGTTCTTCCAGCTGATCCTTGGGTTTCCCCATCTTAGGAGGAGAAGGCTGGACTAGCGAGACCTTCGCAGTCAGGCCTGCACCACTCAGCAGGTCTCAGCGCTCATGTGTGAGTGACCCACCATGAGGTGAGTTTTAAGCCACATTACTCTTTCCTCTGCTGATTGTCAAGGTGCCATATTGATGGATAAGGAGGCTGGCTTCGAGGTCCCCCAGCAGCAGGAGGGCTGCCCTCACCCATTCACATCCCACTCTTTCTTTCTTTTTTTTTTTTCCTTTTTGTGGAGAGTAAGGTCTCACTATATTGTCCAAGCAGGTCTCGAACTCCTGGGCTCAAGCTATCCTCCCGCCTCTGCCTCCCTAAGAGCTGGGATTACAGGCTTGAGCCACCATGCCCAGCCACTACAACTTTCCATCATGAGGGAGAGGAGGGTGGGGTTGCTCTTGGAACTGTGCCCTATGCTGCAATGCTGCCCTTACCAGGTGGATGAGTTGAAGCCGGAGGGGCATCTGCAGACTTACAGAGTGAAAACAGTACTGTCCAGGACGAGAGGGAAGGTCTGGCTATTGACAATGGACCAATCAGGTTCTCTCCCGGGCCTTTGCCTCTTCATCCACAATATGGAAGCATTGGGCAAGGTCACTGAGCCTTGCTGCTTTAAAATGTGCCTTTCTTTTTTTCTTTTTTTTTTATTATACTTTAAGTTTTAGGGTACATGTGCACATTGTGCAGGTTAGTTACATATGTATACATGTGCCATGCTGGTGCGCTGCACCCACTAACTCATCATCTAGCATTAGGTATATCTCCCAATGCTATCCCTTCCCCCTCCCCCGACCCCACCACAGTCCCCAGAGTGTGATGTTCCCCTTCCTGTGTCCATGTATTCTCATTGTTCAATTCCCACCTATGAGTGAGAATATGTGGTGTTTGGTTTTTTGTTCTTGCGATAGTTTACTGAGAATGATGATTTCCAATTTCATCCATGTCCCTACAAAGGACATGAACTCATCATTTTTTATGGCTGCATAGTATTCCATGGTGTATATGTGCCACATTTTCTTAATCCAGTCTATCATTGTTGGACATTTGGGTTGGTTCCAAGTCTTTGCTATTGTGAATAATGCCACAATAAACATACGTGTGCATGTGTCTTTATAGCAGCATGATTTATAGTCCTTTGGGTATATACCCAGTAATGGGATGGCTGGGTCAAATGGTATTTCTAGTTCTAGATCCCTGAGGAATCGCCACACTGACTTCCATAATGGTTGAACTAGTTTACAGTCCCACCAACAGTGTAAAAGTGTTCCTATTTCTCCACATCCTCTCCAGCACCTGTTGTTTCCTGACTTTTTAATGATTGCCATTCTAACTGGTGTGAGATGGTATCTCATAGTGGTTTTGATTTGCATTTCTCTGATGGCTAGTGATGATGAGCCTTTTTTCATGTGTTTTTTTGGCTACATAAATGTCTTCTTTTGAGAAGTGTCTGTTCATGTCCTTCACCCACTTTTTGATGGGGTTGTTTGTTTTTTTCTTGTAAATTTGTTTGAGTTCATTGTAGATTCTGGATATTAGCCCTTTGTCAGATGAGTAGGTTGCGAAAATTTTCTCCCATTTTGTAGGTTGCCTGTTCACTCTGATGGTAGTTTCTTTTGCTGTGCAGAAGCTCTTTAGTTTAATTAGATCCCATTTGTCAATTTTGTCTTTTGTTGCCATTGCTTTTGGTGTTTTGGACATGAAGTCCTTGCCCATGCCTATGTCCTGAATGGTAATGCCTAGGTTTTCTTCTAGGGTTTTTATGGTTTTAGGTCTAACGTTTAAATCTTTAATCCATCTTGAATTGATTTTTGTATAAGGTGTAAGGAAGGGATCCCGTTTCAGCTTTCTACATATGGCAAGCATTCTTATACACCAACAACAGACAAACAGAGAGCCAAATCATGAGTGAACTCCCATTCACAATTGCTTCAAAGAGAATAAAATACCTAGGAATCCAACTTACAAGGGATGTGAAGGACCTCTTCAAGGAGAACTACAAACCACTGCTCAAGGAAATAAAAGAGGATACAAACAAATGGAAGAACATTCCATGCTCATGGGTAGGAAGAATCAATATCGTGAAAATGGCCATACTGCCCAAGGTAATTTACAGATTCAATGCCATCCCCATCAAGCTACCAATATCTTTCTTCACAGAATTGGAAAAAACTACTTTAAAGTTCATATGGAACCAAAAAAGAGCCCGCATCGCCAAGTCAATCCTAAGCCAAAAGAACAAAGCTGGAGGCATCACACTACCTGACTTCAAACTATACTACAAGGCTACAGTAACCAAAACAGCATGGTACTGGTACCAAAACAGAGATATAGATCAATGGAACAGAACAGAGCCCTCAGAAATAACGCCGCATACCTACAACTATCTGATCTTTGACAAACCTGAGAAAAACAAGCAATGGGGAAAGGATTCCCTATTTAATAAATGGTGCTGGGAAAACTGGCTAAAATGTGCCTTTCTTTCCCTCAAATCAGGCATGCTCCTTCCCCACTCAGGCCCTTTGCATTTGCTCTTCCCTCTGCCCAGATGTCTTTTCCTCTAGATCTTCACACGCAGACCCCTTCTCATCATTCTGGTTGCAGCCTGAATGTTGTCTCCTCAGAGCAGTCACCTGGAGCTCTGGCTAAAGTCAGCCTCACCCGGTTCATCCCAGTTGAGGTTCGTCACCACTGTCACCAGCTGGAATCATCTGCTTCCTGATTTGCTGCTATGTTTCTGGTCTGTCTTCCCTTGTGAAGGCAGAGCCTCATGGGTGTTGCTCATCATTTCCTCTCAGTGCCTGGTGCAGACAAGGCTGAAGCAAAGCACAAGGGAGGTTCCGAGGCTGCAGGCTCCTCACGCTGAGGAGCCAGCCACCCCCGTGTGCCATGGAAATGCAGGCATGTGAGGCTGCGGTTCTTCAGGAGGGGCACAGGGAGCAGCCAGACCTGGGGAAAGATTAAGTGGAATGACCCCCAAAACCTGGCATTTGGGGGCTTCTCTACCCCGGCCAGTCAAGCCTCTGGGACCTGAAGAGCCCCCTCACACTCCTCATGACAACCATGACAACCTCATGACAACTAACAGCAAAGGCGGCGGTTTTTTGAAAATGTGTCTTTTGGTGACCAATCCCAAGGGATCATTCACTTTCTGGCCTGGAGACAAGAAAGGGAAGACCTCCCCCAACACCCCCTTTCCCTGCTACAGGTCACCCAGAGGCATAATGTATAGACCTCCTAAATCCCCTCCCTTATCCCTCTAGACATCTCTCTGGACAGCGCGACAGTGAGTCTGTCCCCCTGGCGGCAGCTGGATCATTAACTGTGAGGTTTATCACGGGTGATAGGATTGAGCTCTGTGCTTCACGTTGTTGTTGGAAGGGAGATAAAAGAGGTCTTGGGAGCCATGAGTCCCCGACTTTCCCTTCTACCCCACTGTCCAGAGCAGCTGGATACAGGGACAGTCACTCACACACTCCTCCTTGCTGGCCGCTGTGCACATGGTTTTGTCATGCATGTCACCCTAACACCAGATTACTTTCCCCAAGACATGCCAGGATCATTTCTTCTAGCCCAGCTGTGTTCGAACTGGCCCTTCACCAAGTGGTTCAGTTTCCTTGGTGGGGCCTGTATGATTGTGAGGGGCTGGGGGAAGTCTGGAGGTGGGTGTCAGGGAAGTATGAAGCCCAGTTCCTGCCACAAGGTTCACACCCAATGAATGGTCACTGTTATTACACAGGATGGTGGGCTTGTGGTTTGTTTTTTCCCTCTATTCTTTGGTCAGTTTTCTATAAGCATATTATTTTTAGAATCAGAAAAAAAAAACACTCATGAAACAAAAGAAATGTGATGAGTGATTTACAGGGAGCAAAGGGCAGAGAGAGAGAGACAGAAAGAGAGAGAGAGAGACAGATGCTCTTTAGAAACCGTGGCTCTGGGCCCCGGAATTTAATCTGCAGTTAAGGAGGCTGAGAGAGGCAGGTGGGTGCACCCACAGGTTTCCTAACTGAGAACTTCCTGCCTTTGAGCCCACCTACTAGTCCCCAGGTTACAGATCTCAGGGAAACCCCAGGGCTCCCACCCCCTCCACACACACACCCACTCCCAGTCAGGCGGCCTGTGAGCCTGGGTTGGGGCTAACCGGAACCCAGCCAGCCTCTCTCCCACCTTCTACCATCTGTTCTCAATGCTGTGCCCCTGGGCTGGGGCAGCCCGAGCTAGGTGATGTCGAGCCAGGAACAAGAGCCAAGGACCACAGAACCTGCTTTTGGTTCCGCATGTCTCTGGCCCATCTTCCTTTTTCTTTTTCCACCTTGTTTTTTTTTCTTTTCTTTTCTTTCTCTCTCCCTTCCTTTCCTTTCCCTTGCCTCTCCCACTCCCCTTCCCTTCCTTTTCTTTCTTTCTTCCTTCCTTCCTTTCTTTTTCTCTTTCTTTCTCTTTCTTTCTTTCCCTCTCTCTCCCTCTCTTTCTTCCTTCCTTCCTTCCTTCCTCCCTTCCTTCCTCTCTTTCTTTCTTTCTCTCTTTCTCTCTTTCTTTCTTTTTCTTAGAGAAAGGATGTCCCTCTGTTGCCCAGGCTGCAGTGAAGTAGCACAACCGTGGCTCACTGTAACCTTGAACTCCTGGGCTCAAGCAATCCTCCTGCCTCAACCTCTCGAGTTGCTGGGACTACAGGTGTGAGCAAATGCACCCAGCGCTTTTCTCCTTTTTTATTTAAAATACTTTTAGAGTAATTCCTTTACATAAATTGAACTTCATAAAAAGTTAGAACTTTGCACATTAAAAGACGCTATCAACAGAGGGAAAGACCACCCAAGAATGAGATACAGTATTTGCAAATCATATATCCGATCGGGGATTAATCCAGGATATCTAAAGAACTCTAAAACTCAGTAACAACAACAAAAACCCAAACAACCCAATTCAAGAAATGAGAAAAGGACTTGAATAGACATTTTTCCAAAAAAGATATACAAATGATATACACATGATATACAAAATGATATACAAATGATATACAAAAAGATATACACATTAAAATATGTTCACATCACTGATCACTAGAGAAATACAAATCAAAACCACAATGAGATACCACTTCGTACTCATTAGGGTAGCTATTATCAAAAAACAATATTTGCACACATGTAGAAGTGGTTTGCAACATGGAGAAATTGGTGCCCTTGTGCATTGCTGGTGGGAATGTAAAATGAGGCAACCTCAGTGGCAAACTGTAGGCAGTTTCTCAAAAAATTAAACAGAATAACCATAGGGTCCAGCAATTCCACTTCCAAGTATAAACACAAAAGAATTAAAACAGGGACTCAAACAGATTTTTTTTCCTTTTCTTGCTTTTCTTTCTTTTTTTTTTTTTTTTTTGGAGACAGAGTCTCACTCTGTTGCACAGGCTAGAGTGCAGTGGTGCGATCTTGGCTCACTACAACCTCCACCTACCAGGTTCAAGCGATTCTCCTGCCTCAGCCTCTGGAATAGCTGGGACTACAGGCACGCTACCACCATGCCCGGCTAATTTTTGTATTTTTGATAGAGACAGGGTTTCACCATGTTGGCCAGGCTGGTGTCGAACTCTTGGCCTCAAGTGATCTGCCCAGCCCACCTCGACCTCCTAAAGTGCTGGGATTACAGGTGTGAGCCACCGCACCCAGCCTCGAACAGATATTTGTATACTCATGTTCATAACAGTATTATTCACAATAGTAAAGGTGGAAACAACCTAAATGTTCGCTGACAAATGAATAAACAAAATGTGATACAATAAACTGGGATGTTATTGTCTTTCAAAAGAATTCTGATACATGCTACAACATGGACGGACCTTGAAAACATGCTAAGTGAAATAAGCCAGACACAAAGGGACAAATATTGTGTGATTCCATTTACATGATGTATCTAGAATAGTAAAATTCATAGAGATAGAAAGAATAGTGGTAACCAGGGGCTGTGGGGAGGAGGGAATAGGGAGTTATTGTTTAATGAGTATGGAGTTTCAATTTGGGATGATGAAAACATTCTGGAGATGGATAGTGGTGGTGATGACTGTACAACAATGTGAATGTTCTTAATGTCACTGAAGTGTACATTTAAAAATGGTTAAAATGGGCCGCGCGGTGGCTCACGCCTGTAATCCCAGCACTTTGTGAGGCAGAGGTGGGTGGATCACCTGAGGTCAGGAGTTCAACACCATCCTGACCAGCATGGTGAAACCTCATCTCTATTAAAATTTAAAAATTAGCCGGGCGTGGTGGCATGTGCCTGTAGTCCCAGCTACTTGGGAGGCTGAGGCAGGAGAATCACTTGAACCTGGGAGGTAGAGGTTGCAGTGAGCCCAGATTGTGCCACTGCACTCCAGTCTGGTGACAGAGTGAGACTCCGTCCCAAAAAAAAAAAAAAGGTTAAAATGATAAATATCATATATATTTTACTACAATAAAAAAGAATGGAAAGGCTATTAAATATCTTTTAATGAAAACCCCTCATTCTGCAAAGAAAGAAACAGTCTCAGAGAGGTAGAAAAAAAGTCATTTCTTAAAGTCATCTTTTTTGTTTTTTGTTTTGTTGTTGTTGTTGTTGTTGTTGTTGTTTTTGTTTTTTTGAGATGAAGTCTCACTCTGTCACCCAGGCTGGAGTGCAGTGGCGCGATCTTTGCTCACTGCAACCTCCATCTCCCGGGTTCAAGCGATTCTTCTGCTGCAGCCTCCCGAGTAGCTGGGATTACAGGCACACGCCACCATGCCTGGCTAATTTTTGTATTTTTAGTAGAGACAAGGTTTCACCATATTGGCCAGGCTGGTCTCGAACTCCTGACCTCAGATGATCCACCAACCTCGGCCTCCCAAACTGCTAGGACTACAGGCATGAGCCACCGCACCCAGTCCCTTAACTTCATTTTTGATACCTCAGATATAACAGGTATTCTAAACTTTAAACAGTACACATGGTCGCCAACTTACGATGGTCTGACTTACAATGTTTTAAACTAATGATGGGTTTATTGGGATGTGAGCCCTGTCACAAGTTGAGCAGCATCTGAACAGATAAAATACCCTCCCTCATTAATTCCTGCCCCTCCCCAGTGGGTAACCAAAGGTTACATCACTTTTGTGTGAATCCATCTAGATCTCTTCTGTAGGTTTACAGAAATGGAACCATTCTGCACCCATTTTGCAACTTTCCCTTTATACTCAATGCTATTTCTTAGAGATCTTTCTGTGTCAGTACATATAAGCTACCACATTCATTTAAGCTACTACACAGTATTTCATAGTACTAACGTACCATAGCTAAGCATTCCCCTTCTGACAGGCACTACTATTGTCTGAATGTTTGTGTCTCCCCAGATTCACATGTTGAAACCTAGTCCCCAGTGTGGTAGTATTAGGAGTTGTGGCCTTTAAGAGGTGATTAAGTCATGAGGGATCCACCCTTGTGAATGGGATTAGTTCCCTTATAAAAGCAACTCAAAAGAGCTTGTTCATCCTTGTGTCCCGATGTGCCGTTTATGAAGCATAGTGAGTTCTCGCCAGACACCAAGTCTGTGAGCACCTTGATCTTGGACTTCCCAACCTCCAGAACTGTGAGCAATACAGTTCTGTTGTTTATAAATTACCCAGCCTGGCCAGGCGTGGTGGCTCACGCCCGTAATCCCAGCACTCTGGGAGGCTGAGGCAGGCAGATCACAAAGTCAAGAGATCAAGACCATCCTGGCCAACATGGTGAAACCCCGTCTCTACTAAGAATGCAAAAATTACCTAGGCACAGTGGCACATGCCTGTAGTTCCAGCTACTTGGGTGGCTGAAGCAGGAGAATCGCTTGAACCCGGGAGGCAGAGGTTGCGGTGAGCCAAGATCATGCCACTGCACTCCAGCCTGGTGACACAGCCAGACTCCACCTGAAAAAAAAAAAAAAAATTACCCCATCTAACGTATTTTGTTATAGCAGCCTAAATGGACTAAGACAGACACTCGACACTATTTTCAGTATTTGCCTGTTACAGACCATTCAGCATAAATGCCTCTTTGCACACATGTAGAAGTGGTTCTCTAGGAAAACTTTCATTTACTTATTAAGGTTGCAAGTGTACCTGAATGCATGTCAATCAAATAGCTGCCATGTACTGGCACTTGGGGAATTCTAAATTTTTTTTTTTTTTTAGAAAAAAACTTCTAAAAATTTTTTAGAATTTAGGCTGGAGTGCAGTGGCACAATCTCTGATCACTACAAGCTCTGCCTCCTGGGTTCACACCATTCTCCTGCCTCAGCTTCCCGAGTAGCTGGGACTACATGCGGCTGCCACCACACCCAGCTAATTTTTTGTATTTTTAGTAGAGACGGGGTTTCACCTTGTTAGCCAGGATGGACTCCATCTCCTGACCTCATGAGATCATGAGGCCTCCTTGGCCTCCCAAAGTGCTGGGATTACAGGTGTGAGCCACAGCGCCCGGCCGGGGAATGCTAAATTTTTTGTGTCATAATCTCACATGTTGTTATTCCTCCAATCAACCCTGCATGGAACTGGTGTCCCTATCCGCTCAGATGAGGGAAAGGTCCAAAAAACACAACTCATTTGTCCCAGATCACAGAGCTCATAAGAGAGCTGTGGGCCTTCAGATGGACCTGGCGTAACTAAGTAAGGCATCTAAGACTGTGACCTCCTTGAGACCAGCACTTGGATCACTTTCCTGCCATGTCCCCACATCTGACACAGGTCTGGAATGTCACGGGCAATAACAAATGCTCCTTGAATGTTGTTGAGCAAATGAAGGCAGGCCCGGGTGTGTGGAACCCTCCCCCCGGTTATTAGCATTTGGCCCCAGCATTTACTTACCCCCCTGTCTGCTCACCTATGCCTGCCCCTTGCCCCAGCCCTAAGCCCCAGGAGGAAAGCCAGGGTGAGGGGTGTCAGATACAACCAGTCTCTCTAATGTCGTTCTCTATGACCTGTACTCTACCCACTGAGGGTGGCCTCTCACCCGGGTTCCCTGAGCCCCTTAGCCTGACACATTCCCCATCTCCAGACATTTGATTAGATCCACTGGCCTTCAACACTCAGCCCAGCTCACAACTCCCTGGCTCTGATCCCTCATGGGACCACCCAGAGCTCTTTTCCTCCTTGCTTTATATACTTAGTTTATTTTCTTTTTAAAAGTCTGAATGGCCACTATCCCCTTTGATAAAGCTTCTCTGTGTGCTCAACACAGATGAGGACATGGAGGCTCAAAGAGGTCATGTGTCTCGCCCTGGTCCCCAGCCAGCGAGCAACACAAGGTCACACTCAGGTCTCTGCAGCCCCCAAGGCCGACACTCTTCCTGTTATAGCCCAGAAAGCCTCCGAGATAAACCAGAAGGAGGCTCACTTGTTATCAAATGGGAGTTTCACAGGATCTAGAGTTGGGAGGAACATTCATTTCCTGATGCCAGCTCTGTCCCCTGAACTATGGAGAATACTTCCAAACCCCTGCCACACGGCAGGAGGCTCAAGTGTCTGAGTGGCCACGACTCTAGTTATCCAGGCTCAGTAGACCCTCTCATGCCCAGTTCCCCTGTGGGTCTGTCTTCTCCAATGTGCGGCCAATTCCCTAAAGGTGAGAAGATCTTCTCTTAGACTCCTTCCACGATCTTCCCAGTGTGGATCAGGTGCTATTTTACTCCTGTTTCAACCTTGAGTTCCTGCAAGCGCTCTTCAGCTGTTCATCTCAGGTGAAATGGGAGCAAGTAGGCAAGGAAAAAGAGTAAATCACTCTCCTCTAACAGCCAAAGCTCTAGTCCTTCTAATGATAGCATCCACTATTGAAGAGGGCCTTAGTATGTGCCAGTTGCTGCGCTGACAGTCACAGCCTCACTTCCTTCTCACATCAGCTCTGTGAAGGAAGAACTGGTATTGTGTCCACGTTGCAGATGAGAAAGTTGAGGCTTGATAGCTTACGTGACTTGCCCAAGTTAATGCAGCTAATGTGTGGCAGTCCGAGACCAATACCTGGCTCTCCGCCATCACATTTGACAGTCCCCAGCTATATCAGCCAGGGTCCTGTAGGAAATGAAGCACACTCAAATTGGGTATTCTCAGGAAAGTGAATAAAGGGACACTGCACAGAAGTATTAGCACGGTCTGGGCAAGCCCAAGTGGAGAGCAGTGTACCCTCAGCTCATGCCAACCGTGTGGACAGCACTCTTGGGCCCGAACCTGAGACAGGGGCTATGTGGAGAGGCTCCCCAGCAGGAGCTGTGGCCTTCAGTGGACAGACATAGACACAGCTCAGCAAGAAGGGAATGAACACCCCTAACTGCTCACCTCCCTGTCTGTCCAGTTTCCAGCCAGTGTCCCACTGGTCAAATCCAGCTGGAAGCCAGAGCCCAAAGGAACCCACTGATATAACACACCAATGTCAGCTTCTGGGCACAGAGGAGGGGAGAGAGTGGATGGAGTGGGTGGCAGCAAACAGAAGGTCCCCAGAACCCTAGCCAAGGTAGAGTTAGCAGATTCACTAAATGTGGCTACAAGACAAATGCATCTTGGGATTCATGTGGCACAAACTAAGAGATGGAGATTTTCCTCTTTTATTTAAAAATTCAACCAGGGCTGCATCAACCCTGGCTCAAAAGCAATCATTTCTTCTCCCCCATCACCTCCACCAACACAAAAAGAGAAATAAAAAAAGAGAATAGGCACAGAGGCAAGGCTGAGTGTGGAGCGGGGCCCTTACCTAGGCAGTGAGGCAGTATGTTCCAGAATTGAGACCTCTCAGCTCAACCCCTACTTCCCCAGAGAGGACCCAGACCCACCATGGGCTTCCATATATAAGGAATCTAGAAATGCAGGGACTTTGAGAAGAAAGAAGCTTGGAGGAGAGCACAAGGGCTCCCCAGAGAGTTTGGGTCTCCAGTCTTGATGCATTTACCAGGTGCCTACTGCATGCTCTGCACTGTGCCCATGAGAAGGGCCTGGGTTCAAGTCTGACCCAGACCCTGCCCACATCTGGCCACAGTCTAATAGGAAACTCAGACACATAAAGCATAGGCTACAGAACAGTGTGGGAAATGCACTAGTGGAAATATGTACACACGCAAGTCAACAATTAAAAAAATTAAAAATGGACAAAGGATTTGAACAGAAATTCCTCCAAAGAAGATACACAAGTGGCCAATAAGCACATTAAAAAATGATCAACATTATTTGTCATTACAGAAATGCAAATCCAGCCACAATGAGATATTGCTTCAAACCACTAAGATGACTCTAATCAAAAAGACAGATAATAACAAGTGAGGGAAAGGGTGTAGGGAAATTGGAATCTTCATACACTGCTGGGGGGCATGTAGAGTGGTACAGCCACTTTCAACAGTTCCTCAAAAGGTTAAACACAGAGTTTTCATGTAACCCAGCAATACCACTCCTACATATAGGCCCAAAAGCATTAAAGCATGTGTCCACACAAAAATCTGTACACAAATGTTCATAGCAGCAGTATTCAGAACAGCCCCAAAATGGAAACAATCAAATGTCCATTAATTGACGAATGGAATAATAAAACATAGTATATTCATGCAATAGAATATTTTTCAGCCATAAAAATAAATGGAGTACATTCTCTTCATAAAGGGAAAGCTATTTTGAGTAGTTTTTCTTTTTTTCCACAAGGGGAAATGCAAAGCAGTTAATTTTTTAAAAATGAAAGGTACAAAAAATAAGAAATGAAAGTTACAAATAAGTGAAAGTTCTAAAAAGAAACAAAACCCAAAACTTTACATTAAAAATGTATTTTTTTCATGATGGAAAAAATACAGGGATTGATATTTGAAATACCAATTTATTCAATTTCTATGTTAACACACATATCTACTTTTCATACGGATTCTGGATTCTTTTTATTATACTTCCAGTTTTTAAAAAACACCCACACAGGTAAATAAGTGAGAGCACTAGGAATATCAGAGGATTATCTATAAAGATGCCTTTTAACTTGAACTTTTCATTTAAATCCTTCATTCTGGTGGTATTAAGTGAGATTGATGACTATACTGAGAATTTGTTATTTCTCCTATTCCTTTGATAACCAGAGTTACAGTGGAAGTCATCCATCTTATCAGTCCCAGAAAATGCAGTCCCTCCAAAAAAACTTTGACGTTTCCTTTTCCTGCCTTCTTCTATCATTTCCTGCCCATAAGTTCCAAGAAAAGGTGGATACAGAAACATATGGAAAAATGTGGTGGTGAACTAATATTACAAAAACAAAAGCTCTGTTCAAAATAGATTCTGTTCTCTTGAGGTTCCAAATATTTTCTGTGAATTCGGATTGTAATACTTATTTACAATGTTGCCAATCTTTATATACAGAGGAAAAACTATATGGAAACTGATTGAATGATCACCTTAGTAGAAAAGGATTTAAAAGTGTAAAATGGGCCAGGTACAGTGGTTCATACCTGTAATCCCAGTACTTTGGGAGGCCAAGTCAGGCAGATCACTTGAGACCAGGAGTTCGAGACCAGCCTACGCAACACGGTGAGACCCCCCCCATCGCTACAAAAAATACAAAAATCAGCTGGGCTAGGTAGCTTGTAGACTCAGCTACTCAGGAGGTTGAGGCAGGAGGATTGCTTGAGCCCATGAGGTCAAGGCTGCAATGAGCCGTGATCCAGCCACTGCACTCCAGCCTGGGTGACAGAGTGAAACCCTGTTTCAAAAAAATAAAGGGTAAAATTCATTAAAATTAATATTTAACAAAAATAAGACTTGCCAAATAAATCTAGAGTAATTCTTTTTGAATAAGACATTATTTTTCTGTGGTGTAATAACTAGCTTACTTTTAGAAATAGCTTGGTCAAGTAATAAAATATATTGTTATCTAAAATTTAAAAATAGGATGAAGTATTGGTACATATTACAACACGAATGAACTTTGAAAACATTATGCCAAGTGAAAGAAGCCAGACAAAAAAGGCCACCTATTGTATTATTCCATTTACATGAAATGTCCAAAATAGGCAAATCCATAGAGAGGGAAAGTAAATTCGTTGTTGCCAAGGGCTAGGGGCAGAGGAGAAAGGGGAGTATCTGCTAATGGGTATGGGTTTATTTTGAGAATGATAAAAATGTTCTGGAATTAGAGAGTGGTGATGTGTATTAGTCCATTTTCACACGGCTCTAAAGACATACCCGAGACTGGGTAATTTATAAAGGAAAGAGGTGTAATTGACTTACAGTTCCACATGGCTGGGGAGGCCTCAGGAAACTTACAATCATGGTGGAAGGCAAAGGGGAAGCAAGGACCTTTCTCACATGGTGGCAAGAAAGAGAAGGGATGAGCGAAGAGGGAAGAGCCCCTTATAAAACCATCAGATCTCGTGAGAAGTCACTCACTATCATGAGAACGAACAGCCTGGGGGAAACCGCCTCCAGGACCCAATCACCTCCCACCAGGTCCCTCCCTCAATATGTGGGGATTATGGGGATTACAATTCCAGATAAGATTTGGGTGGGGATACAAAGTCTAACCATATCATGATGGTTGCACAATTTTGTGAATATGCTAAAAACACTGAACTGTAATAGTTCACAAGGATGAACATTATGGTACGTCAATTATATCTCAATAAAAAGAAAAATATACATATAAAAAACAGTATGGAGGTAAGTAGCACACAGAGAGGGAAGCATGTATAAAAATATATTAAAACATATAACATATTACATATAATATATAGTTGAATATGTATTTATATATAATATGTACATATTATATACATATAAAATGGAGATATATATATATATAAAACAGTATAGAGGCAAGTAGCGCACAGAGAGGGAAGCAGGTGTGGAGAATTTTGCCTCTCTGGGGAGGTTTCCTAGAGAGAAAGCACCACCTGAGCCTGGTTTTAAAGGGCCAACAGGAGTCAGCAAACAGACTGTGGGGAGGGAGGACTTTCTAGTCAAAGGGAACAGCACATGCAAAGGCTGCTGCAGAAGACAGGAAATAGCACGGTGTGCTCTGATAACCACAAGTCCTCTGGTTATTTAGGGTATAAATCTTAGTGAACAAACACAGAAGTCATCTTTTGTAAGTAAAATTCATTTCTGACTCTGAGGTCTATTCCTCCAAGCTACGGAAAATGTCACCCCATCATTCCTGGTATTCTAGGATTGTAATCCCCTGCACCAAAACATGGAATCAGTGACCAGTCTCCACGGCCTGGTATAGACATGCTGTTGTGCCTGACTTTGACTCTCCTCTGCCTCTGTGCCAGAGACTTTGCCAAGACCAGAAACCCAGTGCTAATGATTCCAAATGCATGCTGCACTCGGGTAGCCACTCCTCCCCGGGGTCTTGCTGTCTCCACACACCCTGCGAAGAAGCAGGGCTGGGATCCAGCTGCTGGGCGGCCTCCCCATCTCCTCAGAGGAATCGCTTTCTGGTCTCAGAGCAGGAGATGCCAGAGAACTCACTCCCCACTGCTCCCACAGGGCATTTTGCTCATTCCATAAATCTCTGTTCATCTGCTCTGCAAACTCCCTAAATTGTTCTTGATCTGTGGGCAAACGAAGACCCAGCATAACTTTCAAATGCCTCCTGCTTGAATGAGAGAAAAAAAGAGCTAACATGTAGAGGAAAAAAAGAAAAAATTAATATTTCAAAAAGATACGTGACCACAGCATCTGCTGCAATGGACTAAGGATGAGATCAAAGGCCACAGGACCAGAGCCCCACTCAGGGGTCCCTCTGAAGAGCTCGGAATCAAGACCTTCAGTTTTGTGACCCTCAATGATGGAGTTTTTTACTAGCTCGTGCAGTGGACTCTGTCCTCTGCAAGTTCCTGCCCCTGAGGCATTCAATCCTGCAGCGTGTGCAGTCCCCAGGGCCTCTAATCCCCTGCCCCTGCAACTGAAGTAGGGCATGGAACTGGGCAGAGGAGGTCAAAACTGAGGCCATGAGAGTAGAGGCAGGAGAGGGGGTCCAAACACATTACGGAGATAAGCTGGGGAAAGAGGCGGGAGCTCAGAAACAGGAATGTTTGACCTCCCAAGTCCAAGAGGGACAGCCAGGAATGGCAGGTTAAAATGGAAGAGCAACAGGCTGGCCTGGTTACTCTGCTCCTCGTTGGAGTGGGTGGCAGGCACCATTGAAGGGGTCAGCAGTGGCAGGGACCAGGAGCTCTGAGCCTGAAGGACGGTCCAGGAGGCAGCAGGGGAGGAGCAGAGAGGAACTTCCTCAGGCTGAAGAGGGTCCTCAGGCTGAAAGGCTTCACCAAAGTAGGGTGAGGGCCCTGGGCCCCAAGGGGGTTCTGAATCCCAAGCTGTTCCCACACCCTTGCCATGGGGGGCGGCGGAGGAGAGAACCAGGACACCGAGGTGAAAACAGTTGCTGGGTCAGCTGGCCTTGGTGGGTCACAAACTTTACTTTGTGGGGAGGATGTTTATTTAAAGAAAATCACTATGTTTACTCAAACCTTCGGGCTGCAGCCCCCAGAGGTGGAATTATCAGTGAAAGCTGGGCTATTAATCAATTGTGGGCCTGGTGACAGACCTTCTTCCCTTCCGGAGAGTGGGAGGAACAGAGGAGAGAGGGAGGAAGGGAGAGAAGGGGCTGGCCCCAGCACCAGCCAGTGTGGGAATGACTGATCCCAGGAGCAGGAAGGTCACACAGGAAGTGGCCTTGAGGTGGCGACGGAGGCAGGAGGGGAGTGGAGGGTGGCGTTTCCACGGCACAGCGGTCATGGGACAAAGTTGGACGGAAATTGCACTTGAGGATGCTCCCTGGCCAAGGCCAAGTCGCCTGGGGAGGAAGGACAAACTTCCTGGATGGACACTGGGACGCCGAGCCCTGGGGAGGAGGGCAGGGGTGGAGGCTGTGGTGTTGCTGGGGCCGTGGGGTCTCTCCAGGCCGTGGGCCAGGACCTCTGACAAAGCCCGAACAGAGCATGGTGTCAGGAGCGCGTGCTGGATGGGGAAGCAGAGGGATGTGGAAGCCCTGGCTGGGTGAAGGCTGTGGTGTCTGCCCGCCCCACGGTGAGCCGGCCGGGCAGGATGGGTAGGCGCCAGCAGCTGTGCTTGCTGAGCAATGCACAGGCTCAAGGCCTACAGGGCTGGGAGGGCAGCTGGTCCCGCGAGGGCATGGATGGAGGAGGGAGGTGCTCAGCATGTGGGTAAATGAAGCCACAGACCCAGAGCATGGCTGGGGGAGGCCTCAGGCCAGGGTCAGGCTGCTCTCACTGGGCATCTGGACCACTTTTTGGAGACAACCCCCAGCGTGAGCTCAAGGAATGATGAGTGAAGGGGTGCAAGGAGGAAACAAGTGGATGAAAGAGCATTCTCTTCCAATGGTGGCACCAGCAGTACCTACCTCATCGCGGCGTGGGTGAGAATGAAACCACAGGTAGAGCACGAGGCCCAGAACACACTGAGTGCCCAGTCAGCGCCACTGCTGTTATGATCAGAATTACTGTTATTACAACTGGGCTTTCTTCTTATTTCACACACACTCCGCTCACATGTGTGTCTTTTCCCTCCCTACACACAGGCCCACAGAGTCACCGATTACGGGAACATCCAACGTACCATCCTGAGCTTGGGGGCCTAAGGGCCTGTTTCCACCACCTGCTGTGTGATCTTGGGCTACCTACATCGCCTCTCTGAGTCTTGTTTTCCTCATTTGCAACTGAAGATAATAATAGTATCTAAATCAATTATGAGGATGAAATGAGTTAACTCATGTAAAGTGCTTAGCACAGAGTAAGTACTAAATGAAGATTGCTACTGCAAGACTGGGCGGGTGGATAATTCATGCTTTTGCTCCAAGGTGAGGTTGCCCTGTCTGCCAATCTATCAGAGCTAGGGAAGTGGGAGGCTTTCCCCTGTGGGATGTAGCCTGGAGGGGGCCAACAGCTCTCACTGAGCATGGAGGCATAGCTGCAGCGCTCTGGGTTGGCAAGGGAGGGAAGGTGAGACCTGCAGTCGCCCTTCCTCATCCAGGTCTGCCCCTTCAATCCTTCATCTCCTCCTTGGCAGATCCCTTATATCCTCCACAGATGGGTCACTCTTGCCAGGGGACAAGCTCCCTGGGGACACATCTTACTACCGCAAAGCTGTAGCATTATAAGAACACAAAAAGGCAGGCCAGCCTGACCAACATGGAGAAATCCCGCCTCTACTAAAAATACAAAATTAGCCAGGCATGGTGGCGCATGCCTGTAATCCCAGCTACTTGGGAGGCCGAGGCAGGAGAATTGCTTGAACCTGGGAGGCGGAAGTTGCGGTGAGCCAAGATCACGCCATTGCACTCCAGCGGGGGCAATGAGCGAAACTCCGTCTCAAAAAAAAAAAAAAAGCAACTTAAAACCCTATCTGGCCTCTTTGCTGTCTTAAAAAACATAAACATCATGAATGGGGCTAAGCATCTGGTCTGGTATCCTACGAGGGAAAAGAGCCCTGGAAACTGTGTCTTTCAAGGGAAGGGGCACTTTCAAGGAGCTTTCATGGTGGCGATGGCGAGTTGGCAGGTGGTGGGAGGGAGGTGAGAGTGGAGGAAGAGGGGCTTCCTGGGGAAGGGACCCTGGGGGGTGATTTCCCAGGAGGACTTTGCAGAATGAAGTTGCCCTGGGATTCAAGTCATGCCCTTCCCTACCCCCTTCATCACTGTCAGGTGACGTGGCAAGGCCGTCCTGTGTCTTTGCTGCAGGACCTGTGTGTGGCCAACAGCATGGTTGGCCAGTTCAGTTCACTGGCTTCTCCTCCTCCTCCCCTTCCTTTACCCATGTCAACAGAACACCTTCTCCTGCCAGCTCTGGGAGCCCAGATGGACTGAACAGACCCGGTTTCAGGGGCTCACACGGGGTTTTCTTGTTTGTTACTACCTTGGACCCTCACCACCTCTCCATGGGTGGACACTTCCTGGCCCAGGCCCACCTGTTTGCCCAGCTCCCCTGGCCCTGCCCTCACTGGCATCCCAGACTCCAGTGGACTGAACTATTGGAAGTTTCCACATGTTCTCACTCACCTCTGGGTCTCTGCGTGGGCTAGCCCCTCTGCCTGGAATGAATGCCTCCTGTCTCTGGTCTACTGACTGACTTCTCATCTCTCAAGACTCGGACCAAATGTCATCACCTCTGGGGGCTTTTTCTGTCCCCATGTGGCTTGTGCTTCCTCCTCTGTGCACCCTATTCCTATCTTGATTTCAGAACTCATCACTCTGATAATAGATGAGAAACCTATCTGAGATCAGATTCCCCCAAAACCAAGCCTGCATAAGGCTTCACGTGCAGGCAGTCTATGTGGAAGGTGATCCTGGGAGCAGGGAATGGGGAAAGTGAGGAAAGAAATGAGGAAAAGCCCAGGAGGAGTGTGTTATCAAGGTAGGTCTTGTGGGTAATAGGGGTTGAGGTCTCCTGGACACCCTTGAGAAATCAGAATGTGGCCAGAGTCATCTGCCTGGAGGAAGGCTCTTGGGCTCCACTGGTTGGCCAGTTGTCCTGGGGGAATGAATTTCTGGCCTATACTTTCCGGTAGGCATATTCTGTATTCTGTATTCTGTATTCCATAAGTATTCTGGCCTATACTTTCTGGAGACAGGCCTGGGGCATGAACTAGGCAGGCAAGATGGGGTGCTGTCAGGCTCACCTGCCACTGTCCCAGCAGCTGTGGCTGAGAGCAGTGGATCCAGGGGCTGTGAGTCGGGCACCACAGGCATCCCTACAGAATCCCTGGAAGGTGAGAGCCACAGTTCTACTTGTCTTTGTGTTCCTGGCAAGTGCTGGGAAAATGCTGAATGACCAGGAAACCAGGGAACAGTGAACCAGCAATGTTTGGGGTTTCCAGCCGAGAACGCTATAGACTCCTGGATTTCTCTTCAGTTGGGCTTAGGGGATTTCCTCCTTATTACTCACTCCTCCGACCCACAGCTCCTTCTCACCTTCGTCTTCAGAATCTAGGTTCTATTGCGTGAAGGGATGAGAGACTCTCCAGGGATCAGACACAAGAGCAGGTGGACTGAGACTGTGGGGAGAGTGTGCTCAGCTCAGAAACCATGAGCACAGACTCCAGGGTCCCCAGCCAGCATTTCTGCTCCAGCACAAGATGCGTACTGCTCACATCTCCTTCCCTTCCTCCTTTACTTTATATGGTCAACCATGTCTCTGACTATGGAAGAAAAAGAATCAGTCTCTCCTTAAAGGAATTTCAGACCCTGGGAACTGATGGGGGTAGCATTTCAAGGTGGAGTGGGGGTTGATGGGCCATTCGCAAATCCTTTGAACTCACATCACCATAGTGCCTATTAGTCATCATAACAATGACAGCTAGAATTTATTGAGTCTTTACTGTGTGCCAGGAATCAAGCTAGGGCCTATAGGTAATATCTCTTTAAATCCTCACAAAACTCTGTTGGGATGGGAGGTTGTAACCCAAGAAAAGCTCAAAGTAAGTCAATTCTAAGGTGCCTTTGTGTGTAGGGTTTCCTTCCCTCCCCCAATTTCCTACTGAGACAAAACTCTCCCTTCCTTAAAGTGTCTTCATGGCTAAACAATGATAGTTGGGGAGCAAATGGCTTTCTCAACTAAGGACTCGAAGAGCAGATGTCCTATGAGCTGATGAAAAACTCTCCCATCCATTGCAATTACCAAAGACCTCTTAAGTCATTTTCTCCTCCTTCAAGCTGGAGACCTAGGGGTCTGGAAGTCTGGTCCTAGTCACAACTCTGTTGCTGACTGGTTATGTGAATGTGGGTTTAGTTCCTAAACTCTGTGTTTAGGAATTAAAGCTATTCTCATGAGGATAATGCACCTACCTTTCACTGAGCATGTACCGTGTGCAGAGCTCTATGCTAAGAACAAGGTGTGCCTTCTTTTATGGAACCCAACCACCCTATGCGTTGGGTATTATCCTCACTTACATATGAGAAAATAGAGGCTCAAAGAAGCACAGTAACTCACCCAAGGTCACATGTCTGGAATGTGGTGGAGCCAAGATTCAAACCCAGAACAGGAATATAAGAAGACTGGGTGTCCAGGTAGCAGAAACTAATGAAAAGATTCTTCAGGGTATGAGCATTGTAAATCAATCAGCCCTGTCAGGCCTTTGAGCCCAAGCTAAGCCACCATATCCCCTGTGACTTGCACGTATACATCCAGATGGCCTGAAGCAACTGAAGATCCACAAAAAAAGTGAAAATAGCTTTAACGGATGACATTCCACCATTGTGATTTGTTCCAACCCCACCCTAACAGATACAATATATTCTCCCCCGCCCTTGAGAATGTACTTTTTATGCCTATCCCAAACCTGTAAGAACTAATGATAATCCCACCACCCTTTGCTGACTCCTTTTTCGGACTCAGCCTGCCTGCACCCAGGTGAAATAAACAGCCTTGTTGCTCACACAAAGCCTGTTGGTGGCCTCTTCACACGGACGTGAGGGACAAGCCCCAGCGGATGTTTTTGAAACTTTTACTTTTTTGTATTTTTTAACTTGTGGTAAAAATATCATTTTAACCATCAATACACAATTGATGTGTGTACAATTCAGTGGCATTAAGTACATTCACAATGTTGTCCAACCATCACCAATATCCATTTCCAGAATTTTTTCATTATCCCAAACAGAAACTCTATACCCTTTAGATAATAACGCCCTCTTCCCTCCTCCCCACCTACCCTGGTGACCACTCTTCTACTTTCTGTCTCTATGAATTTGATGATTCTAGGTACCTCATATAGATGGAATCTATGTATGTATGTATGTATTTATTTATTGAATTTTAAATTTTTTTTATTATACTTTAAGTCCTGGGATACATGTGCAGAACGTGCAGGTTTGTTACATAGGTATACACGTGCCATGTTGGTTTGCTGCACCCATCAAGCCATCATCTACATTAGGTATTTCTCCTAATGCTCTCCCTCCCCTTGCCCCCCACCTCCTGACAGGCCCCAGTGTGTGATGTTCCCCTCCCTGTGTCCATGTTTTCTCATTTTTCAACTCCCACTTGTGAGAGAAAACATGCGGTGTTTGGTTTTCTGTTCCTCTGTTAGTATGCTGAGAATAATGGCTACCAGCTTCATCCATGTCCCTGCAAAGGACATTAACTCATCCCTTTTTATGGCTGCAGAATCTATGTATTTATAATACAATATTACATTATAATAATATATTTGTCCTTCTGTGTCTGGCTTATTTCAGTAAGTAGATTTTTAGGGTTCACTCATGTTGTAGCATCCTAATTTCATTCCTTTTTAAGGCTGAATAATACTCCACTGTATGTATATAGCACATACATTCTATCCACATAAACATTTGGGTTGTTTCCACCTTTTGGTTACTGTGAATAATGCCACTGTGAACACGGGTATGCAAATGTCTGTTGGTGTCCCTGCTTTCAATTCTTTTGCCTACATTCCTAGATGTGGGTTGGTTTGTTTGTTTTTTGAGACAGAGTCTTGCTCTGTCACCAGGCTGGAGTACAGAGGCGTGACCTCGGCTCATTGCAACCTCCACCTCCTGGGTTCGAGCGATTCTGGTGCCTCAGCTTCCCGAGTAGCTGGCATTATAGGCACGTGCCACCACACAGGCTAATTTTTGTATTTTTAGTATAGACGGGGTTTCACCATGTTGGCCAGGACAGTCTCGATCTCCTGACCTTATGATCCACCTGCCTCGGCCTCCCAAAGTGCTGGGATTACAGGCGTGAGCCATCATACCCAGCCGAAGTGGGTTTTTGTTATTGTTGTTCAAATCCATTATTTTATTCTCAAAGGCTCTAGCTTTTAAATTACTGTCTGCGCAAGATTCAAATTCTAGGACAAGTGTCTAATGGGTCTTACTCAAGTCACAGGACCACCTTTGTCCAGGAAAGTGTTGGACCGCTTGCTGGACAGTCCTACAAGATAATCCAATGGAGGCAGGGTGTTCCTTAAAGCAAAACTGCGGTGTCATTACCAGCAGAAGTCCTGTGCTGGTGGCTGAGGGCAGTCTAAAACCACAGTTGTTACTGCATCTGTGAAACTGGGAATAGCTAACCTCTCCATGCCGTGAGTTGTGCAATTCCCACAAAATCATGTATATGGTGGGATTTTGAAAAAAATAAGATCCCCTCAGATAGAAGGGCCTCATGAGACCACAGAATGTTAGCTGGAAAGAAAGGAGCTGGCTGTGGTGCCAGGATGCAGCTGGAAGAAGCGCAGCACTTTACACAGAGGCAAAGTGAGGTGCCCTGACCAGCAACCAGGAATACCACCCTCACCCCTAACTATGAGCCACTTCTCAGATGTCACAACCAATCCTCATGACCACCTTCTCCCTCGGCCATCATTGTTCAGTCTATTAGTTTCTTCTTTGGACAGTACATATAAGCCAGGCCTTTGAGTCTTCAGAATATGATCTCTTTGCCTTTAAGAGGCAAACAGCCTGCTGGGCATGGTGGCTCGCACCTGTAATCCCAGCACTCTGGGAGGCCGAGACAGGCGGATCATGAGGTCAGGAGATCGAGACCATCCTGGCTAACATGGTGAAACCCCATCTCTACTAAAAAAAATACAAAAAAAATTACCCGGGTGTGGTGGCGGACGCCTGTAGACCCAGCTGCTCGGGAAGCTGAGGCAGGAGAATGGTGTGAACCTGGGAGGCGGAGCTTGCAGTGAGCCTAGATGGCGCCACTGCACTCCAGCCTGGGTGACTGAGCAAGACTCCGTCTCCAAAAAAAAAAAAAAAGAGGCAAACAGCCTAGGGGCAGAGATAAATGAGTAATTCTTTCAGTAACAGCCAAGTGTGATGGCTTATGGAACACAGGCAAGGTGAAAGCATTCTGATGCTATAGAGGTGGGAAAAGGAGTCTTTGTTTATTCATTTATTCAACAAGTATGCCGTGAGAGACCATTATGTGCTTGGTACTGTGTTTGGTGCAAAAGATTTACAATGAACAATGCAGACAGTCTCTTATTTCATAGAATCCACAGTCTAACCTGTGCCTCCACTACCCTAACTAGGAATCTGCACCCTACTAGGAAAGTCCATGGAGTGCCTTCTCCTTTATTAAACCTGCTCTGACTCCCCTAGGCCACAGTGGTCATTTTAAACTTCTGAAGATGTGATAGTCCAAGTCCTCCGAGAAGCAGTCACAAAGACAGGAATAAATATGCAAGGATTTTACTAGGGGAAATGTCTATGTGAGGGGAAAAAAAAAAAGGAGAGGGAACCAAAAAGAATGGGAGCCATCAGGCCTCCACAAAAGTCTGACTCCAAGTGAAGAACAGAGGAAAAAAAGGTTGGGTGAAAGCATCCTAGACCGTCATGCAGTTTAAAGAAGCTTTGGCAAAGCTGTTGAGGAGTCCTCAGGCAAGGCCAGCTGTCAGAGGAGTTGGTTGTCTCCCAGGAAGGGGCCTGCCCTAGTAACCCTGCTATGCTCAGTCACTGGCTGGGAGCAGCCTATGGGAAATGTGGCCTCAGCATTGATGGATTTCAGAACACAGCAGGTGAGGCCCATAGTTAATTACACTTCCTATAGCTGAAGGCCTGTGAGGCTTATTCTCACTGGCTTCCCAAATGATTTGGACTCCACAGATTACACCTTCAATTTGATGCCTAAATAAAGATTGTTTTCTGCACTTGCAAACTATGTTGGGTGTATCTTGACCTTTCAACTGGCCTGAGGGCCAGTCAAGGGCAAGGGTGCCATCATAATCCTTCATCCAGCCACCTGTCTATTGATCCATCCATTTTTGTTTTCTGGATATATTTGTGTGAGCACCAACTGTCCTAGGCACTAAGGGTACAGAAGTGAACCAGATGACCCTTGAAGAGCTTGCAGCCTAGAGAGGAAAGAGGGATTTAATAATGAATCACACACTAAACAGGGAGTTTCTAGGTAAAAGTCAAGTGAGTTTCTATTTCCCCTTCACACCACTTATGCTTCTCCCCACACCAGCAGGGGCTTTTTTCTGAAAGGGCAGCTATCTCCAGGGGACAGCGCCTGCCCTGTGGACGTGAGTCAGCCCAGGGTCGGGAAGAACGCTCAGCCCTGTGGACTGATAGCAATTAACACAGCCCCTGGATTCTCCCAGGGAACTGCTTCACACCATTTCCCTGAGACACAGAGGGAACAAGAAAGAAAAACACCAACTGCAACTTTTCTTCAAGGAGAAACACCTTCATCACTTCCTCCATGACAACTGTCAGCCCAAGGAGCATCCCTGAGCTGTTTCCTCCCTCGGGGGCTTATCAGTATGCTCCACGAAATGCAGAAAAACCCAGTTGCTTTTCTTGAATGTCTTTCAAGAGTGGTCTCCTCTTTCTCCCCATAGAGAAGTATAATTTAAAATATGCTGAATGAATGTTGAACTGGAGACCAAGAGAAGGGAGGCAAATCAGGCAGCAATAAGGATTATAATTTTTCCTCCTCACTAAGTCAGCTCTGAGCTAAGTACATTCCATGCAGACTCTCAGTTGATTCCCGTCACAGAACAGCCCAGTTAGCCTATTCTACAGAAGAAGAAACTGACGCTATAGATAAAAAGAACTTGCTAAAAGCCACACCACTAGTAAGCAGTGGAGGTGAGACCTGACCCCCAAAACTTTTTGCCCCTAGAGCCTGTGCTCTGAACCACCAACCAAACTGCCCAGGCTTCTGTTGGTGGTTTCTCTTGCAACTTGGCAGGTGGAGTGTGACCTCAGCCATTGGTGAGGAGTTGTAATCAGGGTGCAGAATCTGGACAGGGCCTCCTTGCCCACTGCCATGTGTAGCTGCTGGTCAGTTGGTCTTCACAGACAGCATATCCTCTGTGTTCATAGCTATGGCACCAATGGCAGAATTGGTGTGTTGATACTAACAGAAGTTGTTGTAAGTCACACTCCTTTGCAGTTATGTACAGGGCAAATATGATTCCAAAACCCACGGAAAGCTGTTACCTCATCTTATCTTAAAGTCTTAGGAGCTAGAGAACCACCATCACCACTGTACCAAAAGGGATGCTGAGGTACAGATGGTTTGGCTGACTTGCCCAAGGCTACATAATGTATAGGGCTCTGTAGCTGGTTTTAGTGAGTTCCTTCCTTCTCTCCTGCAGAAACTCAATGCTCTCTTCTTTTGCCTTTTTTCAAAAAAATTTATTTGCAAAAAAATGGAAGTTCAGTAATTCTAAAGTGTTCATGATGATTATGATAACTACTAATTACTTACTGCTTCTGTTATAAGCTACAAAATATTAAGTGCTTCTCATTTGCTGGCATGGTGTCAACATGCACTGCGTTAAGAGTTTAATGTTACCTCGTCCAACGATGTGTGGAGTTAAATGGGGTTCAAAGTCTGTGAGGGCCAAAGTGCTCCAATGGTAGAATTCCAGGCGTCAGATGGGGCAGGTGCTTTTAAGCCAGGGGGTCATCATCTTCTGTAACTATATCCAGGTCTTATAGCTTAGACTCTACTGGATAGACCCTCAGGAGAAATGTGAAGGAGGCTTTTGAGAAAACTTGGCAGGGTCTGGCTGCCAAATAGTAATTATTAGTGGCCTCTGTAAGGTAACCCACCTTCCTGGGTTGCTTTAGCTTCTGCCCTGTCCTGTGGCCTTTCCTGATGCTCTAATCCTTGGATGAATAGTCCCTTCTAGAGCCACCAGCCTTGGCAGCCCTGGGTCATCTGCCGTGCTCCACCTCCCAGCCGGGTCCTGGGAAGCTGAGGAGGAGACGGAGGTGTGAGAACAGCAAGAAAAAAGTCTAGCCAGGCTAGACCCAGGCTAGGCCCTAGTGGTTCCCTTTGCCTCAGGGCAGCCCAGGCCTAAGATGCCAGGGCTTGGGGAGGCCTTGGATGCCAACAGCCCCATGCCAAGAGCTTCATCTTCCTCACGGAAGGTTCCTGGCTTTAGTCCAGGCTCTGCCCAGCCCACTCCTATTCCTTCAGGCTCTGAGTTCAACGCTGATACTATTCACAAGCAGACTTCTGTTTTCTTGTGAAAGTTAAAAAAGATACCAAGCTGTCAAAAAGACTTTTTCAACACCCAGTTCCTGCTCGGTGAAGGGTGCGAGAAGAGGGTCTTTCATGTCTTACTGCATGATGAAATGCCAAACACAGGATTCTAATTCATCCTTGGGGTGAAAAAAGAGGATCCTCCCTTGGGATGGCTAAGAGGCCCAGCTCTCCAAACAGAAAGCAGCTCACCTCTAAAGCCCCTGCATCATTTCCCATAAAGAACAGAACAGTTTCGAGTCAGCCACAAACATGTCATCACACATTGAGCATCTGTGTGTGTGTCGGGAGCATGCAACAGCAGGAATTCCACTAGCAATAATAACATTATTAAGTGCTCATTGCCTCTCAGGCAGTCTGTTGGGTCCTTACATAAATCATCTCATTTAATCCTCATAGCATGAGGAAAGTAATTCACCATTCCCATTTTACAGATGAGGAAACCGAAGCTTAGAGGTTCTATAGCTGGTAAGCAGCAGAACTGGGATCTGAATTCTGGTCTGACTTCAGAGTCTAAGCTCTTAGCCATGAAACCAGCATTCTCATAGCAGAGTCCAGGAACCACATGCTGAGGATCTCCCCATAATGCTTGATAAAAACGCAGCATCCTGGCTGGGCTTACGGAATCAGAACATCAGGGAATGGGGCCAGGAGGCTGCCATTGGCAATCTTTCCAGATGGTTCTGATGCACGGAATGTTTGAAATCCCTCACACTGTGCTGTACTGTCCACTAAGTGGGGAGAAGGAGACATTGCATGGGGGGTAGGCGGGGAGGGAGCATCAGGTGAGAAGGCCCCAAACAGCATACGGTACTGCATGATGCACTAAGGATTTGGAATTACTTCCGTTAAAAGAGCATCCCTTGGAAAGCTGCCCCAGTGCCTGGCAGCTGTCTTCACACTCTGCCTGCATTAGCTGAGGCCTAACCAGTGAGCTACCCAGCCCCAGGCCTGAGCTGTCCAGGCCCACACAAGAGTCCTCACAGGGACAATGTTCCTATTGCCAGGACTGTCGCTAACTCATCCTGAGGATAACTCTGCTTCCAACCCTCCCTAATTCCTCCATTGAGCAGCTGCCCTCAGAAAGCTCCTTTCTTTCCCCTTGCTGCAGACCTCATCTCTACCTGCCGGAATTCTCAGCACTGCTCTTCTTACTAGGTAACTAGCCCTGAGATGAGGCTTCACTAGAGCTAGTGGCAGCGATTTGCTGGGTGGGGTGTTGGGCGGTACTGCCATCTTCTGAGGCACAGAAATAGAAAAGGGAGGCATGTGGCCAGGTTCCAAGTGATCCACGACAAGCCAGACAGGCCCTTCTGACTCACTGAGGCAGCAGCAGGTGGCCTTTGAGAAACAGTGAGACAGAACAGTCCCTTCTGGCCTGGAAATGCCAGCAGATGGGGGTGGGGGTAGGCTGCTGCTAAGATCTGGGGTTCATTTTACCCCTCTGCAGACTCCACAACCTGTTTCTGCCCCATCATCTCCCTGGGAAACGTGTGGGACCCACTTACTTGCAACCCACACACCCTCAGTGCTGTGACTCAACTGGCACTCACGGCAGCCTTCAATATTATTTTTAACCTGACTTCACCTGATTTGTGGGGGGTGGGGTGGGGACCAGATTTGCCTAGAAAACTCCACTAATAGGGCTGGTCCAAGCCGAAAAGGAAGGAGACAAAGTCTTCTTTCCAGCACCTCGAAGAGCCTTTCCCCTGCGTGAACCTGAGAGAAAGAGGCCGGGTCGGCCCACGAAATGGGCGCCAGGAAAATCGTCCACAAACTGATGTGCATTCACTGCCTCTTTTTTCTGGCTCACCTGTCTGGCCATGTTTTGTCTTGGGATGACTCCTCGCATCCTATGTTGACAACACCTGGCCAGGAGAGAAGGCAGCCCTAAGCCCGGGGAGCTTCAGAGATGGCGGCCTACACGCAGGCCGGAAGCATCCCAGATCCCTCTCGCATCTGCCAGCGGAAGTCTCCACCTCTTCCGCCCACCATGCCCTTCCTGCATATGTTCCCGAGGATCAGGGGAAGGCCGGCAGATGAGCGCTTGGTCTGTTTGGCATTGGCTGAGCCACACGGCAAGTCTTGTTCATTCTCCATCTGGCTGTCTCTGTGAACTTTGCACTGAACTCTTTCCAGCTGCGTCGGCGGCAGCTCTCCTGCCAGGAGGACCCAGTGCCAGGGAGAACAGAATAATTGCCTCTCGTGTTGTGCATGCAGAGCCTTCATTAATGTGTCCCCGGAGTGGCATTTGCAGCCCTCTGTCACAGCAGCCTGCCATTGAATACCACAAAACTCATCACCCTCAGATTCTCCACTGTCTTGAAAGAGCCAGTTAGCCCTTTGTTTCTTCGAGCTGCTTTGGCTCATTCGGAAAGTCATTTCGGTGTCGCCGTTATTATTTACATAGAGGAGGTTTCTCTATTCCCTTGCTCACCAAATAGCGCATGTAAGTGGCCTGGCCCGGTCACTCTTGTTTTCTTCCTTTTTGACACAAGGAAGCCATGCTTCTAAGGAGACAGGTGACAAAGAGTGTGGGGTGGAGGGGCACAAGTAGAAATCAAAAGTCATGACATTTAGTCTTGGTGCTGGGTTTTAGTCGTGGTGCTGCCAGTGGTGAGGTGTGTGACCTTGGGCAAAACTACACATTTCCAAATGTCATTTTCTTCCTGTACAAAGTAAGGGGTTGGCATTGACACACAGATTCACAGAATCTTTGAGCACTTCTCATCTACCTGTCATTTTTATGGATAAGTAAGCAGGCCCAGAGTGGCCATTCAACTAACCCAAGATCATGTAGCTAACTAGTGTTAAGACTTGGGACCCAGCATTCAGACCTTCTACCTCCTGGATTTGGGTGGGATTGGATGAAAGAGGGAAACATTTTAAGAGAGCCAAGGCACAGTGACGGGATTACACTCTCTGTGCATGCAGAGAAGTATGTAGGGGTGACTTTTCCTTCACATCAAAGATTCCAGGGTTTAGAATAGTAGTTCTATCCACCCCAGGGCAATTTCATCCCTTAGGGGACATATTTGGTTGTCACAGTTGGGGTGGCCAAGGAGAGAAGGGGAAAAATTCCACTGGCATCTAGCAGAGACTAGAATACTACAATACACAGGGCAGCTCCCACAACAGAGAATGATCCAGTCCAAAATCTCAACAGTGCTGAGGTAGAGAGCCCAGTTAGACACAAGCCCCCTTCTCTACTGCCAGTATTCTCTAGAATTTTAAACATTCTTGCTTTCTTACCTTCAGTCACAAAAGCACTATTTTTTTTTTTTTGCTGATTTTGTTACTGATGTTGGTTTTAAAAATATGATTTTTTTTCTTGAGTATACAAATTACCCAACTCATTTTTTTTTTTTTGAGACGGAGTCTCGCTCTGTTGCCCAGGCTGGAGTGCAGTGGTGCGATATCTGCTCACTGCAAGCTCTGCCTCCCGGGTTCACGCCATTCTCCTGCCTCAGCCTCCCGAGTAGCTGCGACTACAGGCGCCTGCCACCATGGCTGGCTAATTTTTTTGCGTTTTTCATAGGGACGGGGTTTCACCGTGTTAGCGAGGATGGTCTTAATCTCCTGATCTTGTGATCTGCCCACCACGGCCTCCCAAAGTGCTGGGATTACAGGCCCAAACTCGTTTTAAAGAATAGAAAATTCAGAAAGACACACACACTAAAATCAATCAGGTATCATCCCACCATCCAAGGGTAAGAATATTTTGGTATTTGGTATTTTTTTCATATTACCTCAGATTCACAGGGCACACCCTGCTTTCTCTGTTTCATGGCTTTTCTCAACAATTCTCTTTTCCACCCTATCCCCATGAGTACCTGTTGAAATCTCACCCTCGCTTCAGTTACCTCAAATAGCATTCCTCCAGGAAGTGTCACATACCACTCAGAACCCCAGCTGCACTGGAAGCGAACTCTCCTGCCTTTATATTCCTGTAGCACTTTGTAGCTCACAGATGTCAATTTTGACACTTTTAAAAATATTCCAGTTATGTGTAAATTCCTGAGGGTAGGGATTAGATTTTAGTCTGTTGAAAGTGTGTCCCCCCACCCTTCTCTCTCTCTCACTCACATACACATACAAACACACACACACATGCACTCTCTCTCTCACACACACACTACAGTGCAAGCACAGCACTTAAGATGAGCTCCATCCCCTTTCCTCTCCTGATATCATTGTACTCTTACTTTCAGAATAAATAACCATCCTTTAGTCACAGAGAACATTTCAATCATTAGTGGCTTTGGTTGCTTCATCATTTGCAATTATTCTAGTGCTCTTCTTTCTATGTGAATTTTGAAGATGTTTAATATTATAATAAAAATGAAAAGTTTTAACTTAAATATCCCTTATTATGTGTGAGCTATTTTGGGGATAGATGGTTATTTAAGTTTTCTGATTCAATCCAAACTGTGGAAAAGCATGATTGGCACTTTTTTTACAAATGTGAACACTGAGGCTTAGCAAGGTAACCTAACTTGTGCAGGGTTGTCTGACTAATTAGAGGAGGCACTGGGATTTAACCCAGGGTTACCTGGCTCCAAGACTATGTGCACCACCTTGAAGCTTCCCAAGCCCCAAGGAATCCACTTGCCTCTACTCATCTCTTTTTCTACAGTAAGAGGCAGCAGGCAGGTGCATTAGTGCCTATGGTCTAATGGTCTGGCTGGCCCCAGGCAAGGCAAAGAGAGGTCACAGAGTCCAGCCCAACTCCTTGGCGTGGGAACCTCTGGCTGGGTAAGCTTCTTGGGAGCCTCTTGAATGCGTGTGCAATCCAAGGTCACAAGAAGCCAAGCATTCCCAGGCCTGTGGGCACGTGGCATCTTGAAGTCTATTCTCTTGGTCTGGTACTTCCCAGTGCCTTGTACTAAGTGTGTCACATGGGAGGGGGATAATGGGTGACTCACCCCACAGACACTTGTCTACTGGAGGGCCAGCATCCTATTTCTCCTTAGCAGGGGGCTGACCATGGCAGGGGCATGACCTTACCAGGGCAGGTTGGGGCTGAGCTCTGACAGAAGAGGACACATCTCTTCTTCCAAACTATCCCTTCTTTCCCAGTCAAGCTCAGCCTTGCTCTCCAAGGTTCTGAAGTCGTTTCCAATACTGAGGAGGGTTTCTCCCATTTTTTTGCAGTGTGGCAGACCAAGTGCAGGCTCTGCTTCAGGTTTAGCTTTGTATCAAGCCCAGTTCTGCCAATGAGGTGATCTTGAACAAGTTGCTTGTCTTCTCAGAGCCTCAGCTTCTCCATCTGTAAAATGGTAAAAATGACACCCAACCTCCAAGGGCTGGAATGAGAATTCAGTGAATGATGGATAGAAACTGACATCATGCTAAAAAATCTCTCTCCTTTTTTCTTGTAGACGTCAGAGGATGGTGGGAGGGTGGTTTGAAAATGTGGGAGAGGGGGCTGGGCGAGGTTGCTCATGCCTGTGATGCCAACACTTTGGGAGGCCGAGGTGGGCAGATCACCTGAGGTCAGGAGTTGGAGAACAGCCTGGCCAACATGGTGAAACTCCATCTCCACTAAAAATACAAAATTAGCCAGACATTGTGGTGCACACCTGTAGTCCCAGCTACTTGGGAGGCTGAGGCAGGAGAATCACTTGAACCTGGGAGGTGGAGGTTACAATGAGTCGAGTTCGCACCACTCAACTCCAGCCTGGGCAGCAAAGCGAGACTGTCTCAAAAAAAAAAAAAAAAAGAAAGAAAGAAAGAAAATGTGGGAGAGGAAAGTGGGTTGGGATGGAGAGGCTGGGAGGGGCAGGCAAGGAGTGGCCCATTCCTTCCCATAAGGTTTTCTTTTCTTTTTTTTTTTTTTTTTTTGAGATGGAGTCTCGCTTTGTCGCCCAGGCTGGAGTGCAGTGGCTTGGCTCACTGCAAGCTCTGCTTCCCGTGTTCACTCCATTCTCCTGCCTCAGCCTCCTGAGTAGCTGGGACTGCAGGAGCCCGCCACCACGCCCGGCTAATTTTTTGTATTTTTAGTAGAGACGGGGTTTCACCGTGTTAGCCAGGATGGTCTCGATCTCCTGACCTCATGATCCGCCCGCCTCGGCCTCCCAAAGTGCTGGGATTACAGGCGTGAACCACCGCGCCCAGCCCCCATTTGGTTTTCTACCTGGAGCCCGGGTGGAGGAGAATCCTTCTGCTGGTTACTGGCAACCACACTCAAATACAATCAGTCATTTGTACAGATTAAACCTGCTGCTCTAAATCACTGTGTGGGCTTAGGATCAGCTTCACTCCATTTCCATGAGGCAGTGGAACCCAGTGGTTAGAAGAACAGGTTCCACCTCTGTGTAGCCTTGGTCAAGTCCCTCAATCTTCGAGCCCCCGGTTTCTCATCTGTAAAGTGGGGATGTTAATATCTTATTAGGTTGCCTGGATGATTGAATCAGATCCTGCATAGGTTGTGCTTTGCTCAGAGCCTGACTTATAGGATGTACTTCATCAAGGCAAACCTGCTATTCATTCTTGCTATTGTTATCATTGTTCCTAGCTGCAGATGGTGTTCTTAACCTGGGCCGCCTGTCTTGGAGACATGCCCATTGGGAGAATGTGGCCAATTCACCAGGGGCCCTCAGCCCCACGCCTGGCAGCCACATCATTCACCAGATGAGCCAGCCGGGCCAGCTTCATGACTGAGGGACAGCTGCCCAGGTGTTAGTAGAGGCTGCATTCCAGTGACATTCCTCCTTGGCAGAAACTTCAAAACTAGAGGGAGACATTACTCAGGCAGGCTGGTAAGGCATTCCAGGCTTTCAGACCTCAGGCTTGCAAGACAAACTTAACCTGATGGTAACATAGAGTGTAATGAGAAGCATCAACTGCACTCCTGCCCATCTTTGGCAGATGGAGCACTAGAGAGGGCAGTAGAGCATGGAGGCTGATGGGAACCCTCATCCACTCAGGCCTTGCATGAAGCCCTTGAAGACAGAACTCTGGCTCTTTCACCAGAACGACCTAGGGACAGGCTTCCCCTCTTCCATATGCAAAGCTGTTCCCCTCCTCCTGCTCCTTCTCTGCCTTTTGAGGAAGTCACCTGGGGTGGGGGTGGGGACTCAGTTGACCTTTCTGCCTGGTGTCTCTCCTGGTAGAATGCAGACACTTGGAGCCTCCCTGTTATGATGGGCAGCCAGGTAGAGGCTGGATCCTTCAGTTGGGGGACTTTTAGTGGCCCCTGTTGTGGACCTGACCTCACTCTTGGTCTGCAGGTACCCAGATAGGAAGGGCCCTAGGCGAGCTCACGGTGTAAGGGAGAGGGGCAGGACTTAGACAAAGTAGACAAAGTCCATGAATCGGTGGAATAGCATCATGCCTAGGAGCGCAAAACCACCCTAAGGTCTAAGGGTCTTGCCACCTAGTAGCTGTGTGGTCACTGGCAAGTCACTTAACCTCTCTGTGCCTCAGCTTCCTGTAAAAATTTGGATAACTGCACCCACCTCATAGGGCAATTTTGTGAGGATTAAATGAGTTAACATGAGAAGAGCCATTTGGAACAGGGCTGGTCTGCAGCCTGTTCTGTTTCTGTGTTAGCTCTCAGCACCAAGTGCTCCAGGTGCCACAGACACGGAGTCAGGTGACCAGGAGGGACTGAACCTAGGAGTGGCAGGGCTGAGAGGTCACTATGGTGGTAAAAAAAAAAGACTCCAAAAGGAAGTGGTGCTTAAACCAAGCCTTGAAATCTGAGTTGTTGACAGTGAGTGGGGGAACAGAGGGACAGAGGCTGACCCATGAGGGCAACAGGACATGGTTTGGATTCACCAGAGCCCAAGAGTGAGGTTGGGAGAGAGGGGGCTGGAGAGGGGCACAGGGGCTGATCCCAGAGGTCCATGCAGGCCAGCACGTGCTTAGAAAGGTGGCAGTGGCCCAGGGAGCGTGGCTGGGAGAGGGCAAGAGTGGAGGCAGGAGAACCAATTTGGACAGGAGGCGGTTTTGAGTCCAGAGCAGAGATGAGTGATCGTGAGGGTTGACCTGGGCAGCAAGGCACTCGGGCATTAGAAGGCTCAGGATGAGCGATGGTGAGGGTTGACCTGGGCAGCAAGGCACTCGGGCATGAGAAGGCTCAGGATGAGCGATGGTGAGGGTTGACCTGGGCAGCAAGGCACTCGGGCATTAGAAGGCTCAGGATGAGCGATGGTGAGGGTTGACCTGGGCAGCAAGGCACTCGGGCATGAGAAGGCTCAGGATGAGCGATGGTGAGGGTTGACCTGGGCAGCAAGGCACTCGGGCATTAGAAGGCTCAGGATGAGCGATGGTGAGGGTTGACCTGGGCAGCAAGGCACTCGGGCATGAGAAGGCTTCGGATGAGCGATCGTGAGGGTTGACCTGGGCAGCAAGGCACTCGGGCATGAGAAGGCTCAGGATGAGTGATGGTGAGGGTTGACCTGGGCAGCAAGGCACTCGGGCATTAGAAAGCTCAGGCCTCCGTGGCGCCAAGTGTGGCGATGAGGCAGAGGGAGGCCTCAGGACGTGGCTCAGTCTGGCTGGTAGGACCCAGGGGATGGGCTACTTTGTTCTCAGAGAGAAGGGGCTGAGAAAAAAGAAAAAGGGGAGGCAATGGACACTCAGTGAGCACCTGTGAGGTGCTAGGTGCTAGGACGGATGGTGTTCACTTAACCCTCAAGCCATCTCTCCAAGGTGAGAATAAAAGTCCTCCCCAAACAGGAAACTGAGGCCCAGAGAGCATCCATGACTTGCTGAAATTCACACAGCCTGGAAGCGTGGGCTCCAGCTCTCTGACTTCTAGTTCTTCAGGCTGCCTGTTTATCTTCAGCTGTCTTCAGGCAAACCAGCCTGTGGGAGGACAGCCCCATGCCTTTGCCCGTGTGAGCGTGCCCCAGCAGAAACACTGCTGTTGAGTCAGACGATACAAACCGACATCGCCTCACGTGACTTACAGATATTTTCATTTTTGCTTACTTTTACTCAGCCAAGAACTTCAAAGGAGCATCATTTCTGGAGGATTTGTTCATCGACGTGTCACAGGCAAGCCTATGAGCAGGAAGGAAATGGGCTCAGAGACCAAAACATCTGTCCCCTGTATTTCTTGCCAGATTCCGGAGCTGAGACTCCTGGGGCTCACCTGGAGCCTGGGCTTCTCTCCACTTTGAAGGCTTGACCACCCCCACATGGGATGGAGCTTAGACCGTTGGCCCAATCCTTCCTTTGGGGTGGGGGAAGGTGTCCACAGGAAGCATTTCCAGCACTGGGAAGGTGCCTCAGTAGCTCGACCCTATAGCAGGGCTCCTGGGAGGAGAACAATTCATCAGTGCCTGCCAGGTGCTACACCGCTTATGTCTCACAGAAACACGAACGTCATTGTCCCTGTGAGGATGAAAAACCAGGGGCTCAGAGATGTTAAATAAACTGGCCCAGGTCACACAGCTAGGACGGCATTGATCCCACATTCCTACAGGTCTCGGGAGCCCCCCTCGGCCCCTCTCCAGTCCAGAGGGAGGCACTTGCAGCGCTTATAAAAGTCTTTACTTGTTTGAAGCCCAGTTCCTCTCAGGTGTTGCTTTTTTCTGTTTCTTTTCTTTTTTTAGGCCTTGGGGGTTGGGGTGGGAGACCAAAGGTGGAGTTGTGCTATTTTACACAACTGACTTGGCTTGCACGTCATCTAAACACCAAGTTCCGTTCTCAGAGGAAGTGAGAGGTGTCCAATTCGGTCATGCAGAACGCAGCTGGGCTGCTCGAAACGAAATAAAGCGGCTACTCCGAAGGAGGTGTTGTCCCTGGGCCGGTCCAGGTTGAGTCAGAGCAGACGCCACTCCCACGTCAAAAATACCAGGCCACTGTCCCAGGGAGCTGGGCTATTCACTGAGGTCATTTTCACCCCACTTCTGAAATCCACATTAAAGGAAAAAAGAAAAGGGAAGGGAAGGGGAAAGGGAAAGGAAAGGAAGCAGAAACCAGGATGGCAACAAGGAGAGCCACCCAGTCGGAGCAGCACCTGTGCACCTATGTGGGGTGTGCCGGGCACCTGACAGCCGCAGGTCCGGACAGTGCTTGTGCCTATCAGGCCATCTCAGCCTTGGTTATATTCAGGACCCAGAAGCGTATCTATGTTGTGTGGGGCCCAAAGACTTACAATTTGAGACACTCCTTAATAAAAAGAATACAAAAGTATGAAAACAAAATTAAGTACAAAAGTGGGTATTTACCTAGGAGGAGGGGGTGGGGAATCACAGCAAATTGCTGACACCCTACAGATTGGCCCCTTCCTTCAGCAATCTATGTAGGCAGTTTACCAGAAATGCGCACACAGCAATGCTTCCTGTTTGTCACCTGCCTTCCTTTCCCTGCCTAGAACACTCCCAGCGTCTCCCTGCTCTCTTGGGCAACGGAAGCTTGTGTCTTCATCTTTATGGTAAGAGCACCTCGGACGAGGCTTCTGAAAGCTGTGGGCTGGTGGACATCACCCAGGGCAGGTGTTCCTAACATTTTTGGGGTCTTGGTTGCCTTTGAGAATTGAATGAGAGTTATGGAACCTCCCCCAGAACAATGCCTACTCAAGTCTACCAAATTTTACGTACAGTTTTAGGGATTCTTAGATTCCCTAAAGCCTATCTGCAGATCCCAGATAGGGAACCAGTTACCTAGTGCGGTCCACTCATTTCACAGATGAGGCAACAAATCCCAAAGGGGTGAGCAACTTGTGCAAGGTCACCCAACTGGACTCGGATCCAGCTCTTGACTGCCTCCCTTTCTCTATTGTAACATTTATGCCTTCAGCACTGGACAGAGAGTGGGGTCTTCAGGGGAAGGAGACCCCAAGTTAGGGCCCCTCAGAGGGTCTTTCTTATGTCTTTTCGTCTATCCCGGACACATATTTTTGCCCAGTGCAGCTCAGGGAGGGCAGGATGATGGCTTTGAAATACAAACACAGACAGGAAAAAAAGACTCCCACAGCACGTGAGTATAAATGCAATAAGAAATATAAAGGAGAGAGAGAGAAAGCAAGAGAAGTTGTAAGCAAATAATATGCAAAGCTCCTGAGAAAGAACTTGGGCTGCTCTGTTTGGTAGCTGGAGACCTGGGGCCTGGGGAAATCCCAGAAAAAGTCAAATCTGATTGGGCCCTAGCTGAGGCCCTGTCCTCTCGCTTCGCTCTCTCCCTTCCTACCCACCTTGGTTTGGGGTCTGCTTGGTGCCCCAAGCTGTGTGCTTTGCAGGTGTGACTGCTTCTTCCTGCACAGCTTCTCCCTCCCCCAGCCTCAGCATCCCCCCCGCCCCGCGACCCCAAAGCTGCACAGCTGCCTGGATGCTTCCTCTGAGCCCCAACAAACTTAGATCTCCTGGTACCACCACCCCCCCCTTGGCACCTGGCTCTTCTTTTTCATGGCATATAGAATCACTTACAGTTTTGTATTTATTTGTTTCAGGTCCATGTGCTTCTGTGAGACCTTAAGCTCCGTGTGAGCAGGGCCTAGGTCCTTGGTGCCTTTGGCCTGGCATGTGGAGGCTGTCTCCCATCCCTTGCTGATTTAAACAAATGGTGGCATCTGGAGGTTTGGATCAGGGCATAGGAATAAATGCCCACTGGGCCACTCATTCCTGAAATCCTGTCCAGGCCTGAGTGCAACTGGGAGCTTGCTTAAGCCTTTAGCCTGTAGGCACAAACGGTAGATGAACAGGTCGTCAGTGCAGTGAATGGGCCCAGATCCTCAGAGCAGAGCCACCAGCCAAGCAGGCGCAGACCTCCAGGGCTCCTCTGTGTGTCTTTAAAGTGGGTTCTGGATGCTCCCTCCTTTTCTCAAGAGCCTCTCTCTGAGTTGTGAGGCTCCCTCAAATTCCCAGTTGGCTGGCTCACCAGCGGTCATGCCAGGGGCTGTCAGCCAACGTCGTGAGTAGATGGCTGAGATGGGCATCCTCTGAGGGCTGCACACACCAGTAATGAGGAAGGAGCTCTGAAACAGCGCCCTCTCCTGTCCACTGGACTCGCCTCCAGATAATGGAGCTGTCTTGAGGGAACAGCCTGCCGTTCATACTCCGTATTTTCCCTTTCATTCCATTTAGTTTAGGGTAGAGTGTATTCTTTTGCTTTTTTTCAACTTGACACCCATGACTCCGTGACAGATCGCCATCTGCCATGTGTGTGTGACTACCTCCCTACTAAGGGCCAGGGAGCCCTGGTCAAGTATTCTTTCTTCTTCCTCTGTTTCTTCTCAGTGTTGGGTTGCTGGGGTGGGGAGGGGAAGGATTTATGTGATAAAGAAGCCTGAGGTACAGCCTGTTTCTCTCCTCCCAGGCTTGCTGCCCGGGGAGCAGGGGCTGTAGAAGGAGAGCACTGTTACCAACTGTAGCCAAATTCACCTTAACAGTTTCTCACCCCGCCCTTGTCTCATCCCCCCCCAGCAACTACGAGCGAGATCTGACCACAGATACCCAGGGATGGGCGGGGGGGCCAGGGCCAGGTGAGTTCATCCCAGCAGGTGGGTGCCTGCTTCAGCCTGCCCCTTGCTTCCTCTGAAACACACTCCAGCAGAGCAGCCTCCTTCCCTCTCCCAACCTTAGATGAAATAATCAGTATGAAATTTTCTGTCTCCTGACAAGATGCCACATACTTAATTTTCTTGCACCAATCACCTTTGCAGGAAGATAGGAAATAAACTATGATAGGATAATTACACAGCTGAATACAACTGACTGGTGCTCTTGGGGGTGAGGTTGGGGGAGGGGGAGGGTACACCCAGCATTCTCATCCTCTCTAGTTAATCACGATGTGGCTTTCAGCAGAGCCACAGCCTCAGTAGAAGCGAGACGTCCTCACGGCTAAGTGACGAGTCTCTCAGCGTCATGACAGTGCCCAGCAGCCTCCCTCCCTGCCTTACTCAACGCTGACTATGCCTTAGATCACTGCATCGTGGCTTCAGTACTTTGTCTATGTTCCGGAAAAGCCTTTGCTCTGTCATAGCTTCCCTGACCTCCCAAGGCCAGTGCATCAAAACAGTCACCATCCTGAGAATAACGTTTCTGCTCCCAGGTGAGCGGCAGGCGTCACACATCAGGGTGTCTGGGGCTGTCAGGAAAATGGTAAGGAAATATGCACGTGGAAAGAAACAGCTGGCACTTTTTACAGAATCTAGCACTGGGTGTTTATTGCGGCAGAGCTCCATACATTCTTGTTGAATGAATTGATGAATACCCAGGGTTCCTAAGGATGTGAGCTGCTAAACTGGGGGCACTCTGCACACAGTCTCTGGCGTGGATTGCCCAGCATCGAACCTTGGCTCTGCCCCTTGCTAGCTGTGTGAGCTCCAGCATACTTCTTGATCTCTCTGTGTGCCTACTTCCTCACCTCTAAAATGGGGATGATAATAATAATTAATAATTAAGCATTGTTATGTGTAAAGCACTTAAAATACTTCCTGGCACACAATGAGCACCGTGTAAGTGTTTGCTATTGTTAAGACTACAAAAATAGTCACTCCAAGGAATTGAATGTTACTTTTAACCAGGAGCTGTGGATTTCCTTATCTGGTAGGCATTCACCCCTCCCACCCCCACAAGCTCCTGCCCCACACATGACACCATCTATTGCAGGGATTTGCAGGTTTTACTGTAAAGGGTCAAATAGTAAATATTTTAGACTTTGCAGATCACAGTTTCTATCCCAGCCACTCAACTCTGCAGTCATAGCGTGACAACATGTAAATGAGTGAGCAAGGCTATGTTCTAAGAAACCTTTTTTTATACAAAAGCAGGAGGTGGGTCAGATTTAATCCACTTTGTTAATTTCTGACCTATTGCAACTCATTTTACAAAACACTGCTCAATTCTTACCTCTTCTAAGAGCCTACCTACTTGTACTTTCCTCTCCCTGGACTTCAAAAGCACTGGGCTTAGAGGGAGTTTAGTACCATGGAAAGAATATGCAAGAAATGTGGATTAAGCTCTGGCCCTGCTGCATGACTTTGAACAAAGCACTTATGATCTCTGGAGCCTCAGTTTACCCATCTGCAAAATAGATTTAAGATTTTTTTTGTCTTACTTACCCAATAAGGCAGTTTGAACGTCCAATAGAGAAATGCATACGGATGTGACTTGCAAACTTGAAAGCACGACCCAGTGGAAGTACATCTGCATGGTGTCCCCAGTGCCCAGTCCAGGGCTTGGTATGCGGTCAGTGTTGACTGAACCAAATCCCAATGGTGGTATTAAGTACAGGTTTTTGTATCAGACAAATAGGTAAGTGCCTATGTATCTCCTTGGCTGGATGGAGAACTCGAGGGACACAGGCCTGAGGAGAAAGGACAGCATTTCTGAGGCAGGTTCCCCAGAATGCTTATCTACTTGAGCTGTAGGTCAGAGTCATATTGCAATGGGTCTGGACTGCAATGACAAGACTAAGGCGTCTACAAATCTGGGCTTGTTAACTGAGATTATGTGACAGATAACCACAAACTGGGTAACTTAAAGCAATAGAGATTTATTCTCTCAGAGTTCTGGAGACGAGAAGTCTGAAAGCAAGGTGTTGGCATGGACATGCTCCCTCCAAAGGATCTAGGGGAGAATCTATTTCTTGCCTCTTCTGGTTGCTAGCATTCCTTGACTTATAGCCACATCGCTCCAATCTTTGTTCCATCTCCACGTCGCCTTCTACACTTCTGTCTTTCCCTCTTTCGGTCTCTTAGAGGGACATTTGTTTTTGTTTTAGGACCTGCCTGTGTAATCTAGAATGTCTTATCTCAAGATCCTTGACTTAATTACATACATCTGCAAAGACCCTTTTTCCAAATAAGGTCACATTCACAGGTTTCCAGGATTTCTCGACAGATCTTTTAGGTGCCACTATTAAACCTACCACAGTATCTTATTACTTCTACCTAACTTTTTACCTAAATATTTCCTATGTCATTGAGCAGTCTTCCAAAAACATTATTATTATTATTATTTTGAGACAGGGTCTCACTCTGTCACCGAGGCTGGAGTGTGGTGACATGATCACCGCTCACTGCAGCCTCAACCTCCTGGGCTCAGGTGATCCTCCTGCCTCAAACTCCTGATTATCTGAGACAATAGATACATGCCATCACCTCCAGCTAATTTTTTAAATTATTTGTAAAGACAGGGTCTTGCTATGTTGCCCAGGCTGGTCTTGAACTCCCGGGCTCAAGTGATCCTCCTGACTCAGCCTCCCAAAATACTGGGATTACAGTCATGAGGCTCCACATCCAACCAAAACCACTATTTTCATAGCCAATAACATTCCATGTTGTGGATATATTATAATTAATTCATTTTCCTCTTGTTTGGCAGTTAGGTTGTTCACAGTTTTCACCATTATAAGAAGAATGCATTGCATGGGCTTTGAAGTCTTATATTCCCAGATCAAATTCTGACTCTGTCATTTACCAAGAATGTGACCTTAGTCAAGTTTCACAAACTTTTTTGAGCCTGTTTTCTCATTTGCAGAATGGAGATTATAATGCTTGCCTGGTGAGGTAACTTGGAGGATCAGGTGAAAGAAGATATGTAAAGTGGCCAGCGGCAGAATGTTTGGCACAAGTAAGAGCTTAGTAAATTTCAGCCACTCTTGTTTTATTAATATTGATGACATCTCAGTTCATTTCCTTAGGATGGATTCATAGAAGTGCTGTTCCCAGATCAAGGGGTGTGGACAATTTTAAGGCTCTTGGTTTGTACTGTCAAATTGCTTTCCAGAAAAGCATTAGCAGAGATGCTCAATATTACCTAATCCTACATAATGACTACTATCATGGGCTATGATGATGACCTTAATCCATGGACAAGAACTTCACAAGTTATAGAAACAGGGTCAGGCTTTGAAAAGCTTGTAGTCTAATTGAGCAACTAAATTGCATACATGAAACAAGACAAACAAAAAAAAAATGGGATTCGTTAACTCAGCAAATGTTTATTGAGCACATCCTATGTGCCAGCTACTATCCTAGATGATGGATATTATACATTGGTGAACAAAACAAAAATGGTCCTGGCCTTCATGCCCTTTTAATCCATGGGTCAAAACTAGGCTGCAACACTTCATTCCTACAACAGAGCTCAGGGAAAGTAAAGACTCACAGAGACCAGGTGGATGGTGAGGCTTCAAGAAGGACGAGGACCCAGATATGGACTTGAAGAAGGAGCAAGGACTAGTGGAAAATGAGTTGGGGGGTTTGGAGGCTTGTGGCTCACTGTCCCAGATGGCTTACCGAGGGCAGGAGTGGGAAAAGGGCTGGGGAGGCTCCATACTGGAAAGCCAGGACAGCTTTCAGCATTGGCCTAGCTGGGGAGGTCGCGTTTGTTTTGCTTTCAAAAATTAGAGACTCATAAAATTTTCTGAGCAGGGAAAGGCCCACGAAAGGCATTTGGAAAGAATCGAAGGGTCTGGATGAGTCAAGCCTGGCGTCAGAATGTCAGCCAGGCTTGGATTCTGCAATACTTGAAGCTTCAAACCTCCTCCCACTTCACAAGCAGGGGTTGGTAGTATGACTTGGTGATAGGGCTTACACTACTTGGCACATGAAGTCCTGAGCCCCATCCCATATCTTCCTCCACCCAGAATTTCTTTCCAGTGCTGATATGGTTTGTCTGTGTCCCCACCCAAATCTCATCTTGAATTGTAATCTCCATAATCCCCTGTATTGAGGGAGGTACCTGGTGGGAGATGATTGGATCATGGGGGCAGTTCCTCCATGCTGTTCTCATGACAGTGAGTGAGTTCTCATGAGATCTGAAGGTTTTATAAATGTTTGACAGTTCCTCCTTCACACGTTTTTCTCTCTCCTGCAGCCATGTGAAGAAGGTCCTTGCTTCCCCTTCACCTTCCACCCTGATTGTAAGTTTCCTGATGCCTCCCAGCCATGCGGAACTGTGAGTCAGTTAAGCCGCTTTCCTTTATAAATTAACCAGTGTCGGGCAGTGTCTTTATAGCAGTGTGACAATGGACTAACACGAGTGCCCAACACTGAGCCCTCAGCAAACTCCAAGCTTCTTTGAGTGTCTGCCATTGCTTCCTGGAACCCTGGGGGTGAATGGATCCTAGTTGTTCCAGTCTTGGGATACATTAACCTGATATTTTGTTATTAACTGTCCAGGCTGTAAGTGTACCCGAGCCATTGACTCTTCCAGGAGTTTCTTCTTTTCCACTGCGATGTGGTCCTCAGGGGATGGTGAATATCTAATGATTGACCAGTTCTGTGTTCCTGATCTAGTTTGGATATTTGTCCTCAAAATCACATGATGAAATTTAACCCCCAGTGTTGAAGTTGGGGCCTGGTGGGAGGTATTTAGGTCCTGGGGGTAGATCCCTCATAGCTTAGTGTTGTCTTCATGATAGTAAGTAAGTTCTAGTGGGATCCAATTGTTTAAAAGTATGCGGCACCTCCCTGCCCTTCTCTCTTTTGCTCCTGCTTTTGCCATGTGATGTGCCGACTCCCCCTTTGCCTTCCTGCATAAGTAAAAGCTACCTGAGACCTACCAAGAAGCTGAGCAGATGCTGGCACCATACTTGTGTAGCCTGCAGAACCGTGAGCCAATTAAACCTCTTTTCTTTATAAATTACCCAGTGTCAGGTATTTCTTTACAGCAACACGAGAGTGGACTAACACAGTCCCCTTTGGTGATTAATATACTATTCTAGTAGGGATGGGGCACAGAGAAGGAGGAAGTCTTCTCTCCATTTCCACCTGACCACCCAAGCATATTCCAGTCAGTGGTGACCAGAGCTGGCAGACGGAAGAAAATGTAGGGGACCCTGAAGGGGCTATGAGGAGACCCTGTGTATGCAGTGAACCCTTCTTCCAACCCAACCATGAGGCCACTCCTGAGTCACAGGTCTGGTAGGTGGAAGTGAGAGGTTGGCTCATTTAGAATCTTTAAAAACTGAGGAAGAGCCACTTCTCTAATTTCCTCCCATTCCTGTAAATTGGACCTCACAATGCATGCCCTACCCAGACAGGCAGGATGATTGTCTTGTGTAGGGACACAGGCAGGCCCACTGAGGCCACCACATGTGACTCATGCTCTGGGGCTTCCCTGGGCTTTGCTCTTGCAGGGATAGGGTGACATCCAATGACCCTAAGCTCAGGAGACCCAGGTGAGTTGTCAAAGTTAGGAATTGACTTAAAATCCCCTGACCAACCCCCCATGGTACAGAGAAGGGCAATGATGTGCAGGGTCACCCATCAGGGGCTGGGCTCCAAACAGCCGAGCCCCCAGACCTCCTGCACTCAGACTGGAGCCCCCCCTCCACCACTTGTCCGGGCCTCTGAAAGTCAGTCTGTCCTTCTTGAAGGTGATTTTCACCAATGGAAGTGGTTTTGGCTTGCTATTCCTTGGCACATCTCTCTTTTATTTAAAAATAGCAAAGTTCCTGAATAGGTCAGAAAAATCAATGGATCCATTTAAGCCTCAAACAAAAACAATTCAGATGAAACCACAGAAGTTAAAAAAAAATACTTGCCCTGAGAAGGCTGCTCTACCTACATAAGTGTTGCTGAGGGCCAGCATTGAGATGAAAAGAAAGAAAAACTGAGGAAGTTATCACTAAATGGCCTTTATTTTGAGAAGGAATGGAGTAAAGAGTTTAAACAGTGAGTGGGGAAGAGGAGGGAAGCATCCTAGAGGGAGGGCAAAAGGGGAAAGTAAAAGGAGCCATGGAAGCTGGGAAACCCTCTTCTGCCCGTGCATGGTGGGCACTTGGGACAGAGTGAAGAGGGAAAGGATGATGGGATGAGAGCCTCCAGTTCACCCAGGCACCTTCAGGAAGTCCGGCTCATTCAGGGAGGTTGGATTCATGAATGAACGTGGCTCTACATGGTCCCTACATATGCTCCATGCTTTGCCATCTTGGACCTGTTGATTTTAGGCAAATTAAATTTAACACAATTGAAAAAAGAACGATTCATAGATTGGGAAGCCCCCTGAACCAGAGTAGGTTTGGGAGGACTTGGCACTGCCTCATGGTTGAAGAAGATTTATGGATAGAAAAAGGAAATTGACATACAGAAACTAGAAGTGAGGTATAGAAATAGCTGGATTGGTTACAGTTTGGCACCTGCCTAATTTGAAGATGGTTTGGACAGCTGGCCACCTTTGATAAGCTGAAACTTGGTGATTGGTACAAGAGTAGGTTACGGTGCATTTACACATCCAGTTAGGTTACAGTTCACTATGTACAGAGAAACCTTTAGGCCTAACTTAATATATGTAAAGAGGCAGCTTTAGGCTAAACTTAATTGAACAGAGCCTTTGTTCTCGGTCTTTCTCCTGAAACGCTCCTCCCTGCCATCTCAGTCTGATGACATCATACCCATGCTTTCTTCTTCTTTTTTTTTTAATTAGAGATGGGGGTCTCACCATGTTACCCAGGCTGGTCTCGAACTCCTGGGTTCAAGTGATCCTCCCACCTCAGCCTCCTAAAGTGCTGGGATTACAAGCTTCCGCCATCATGCCTGGCCTACCCATCCTTTCATTTACTCCTTCATTCATTCCCTTATTCATCAAAATGTAATGAGTGCTCAAATTGTACCAGAAGCTGGAGATGCAGCTGAATAAGGTGATCAGGGTAACTATCCTCTTCAAGCTCATGTCTGGGAGGTGATGGAGGTGGGGAGCAGAGGAAGAGGGAAGGCAGATATCAAACAGTTAATAGTTAATTTCATAACTAATTATTACAAGACAATCTAGGTAAGGCTGTGAAGGAAAAGTGCAGGTGTTCTGAGCATTTGACGGGATCTACCCTTGTCTAGAGCAGTCAGGGAAGGGATTCCTTGTGAAAGTAACATTTGGGAGGGGCTCTGGAGGCTGAGTCTAAATTAATTAATGGGAGGTTGAAAGGCACAGCAGAAAAGGGGGCCAGAATGTGTCTGGACCCTGAGCAGGAGGGCTGTTTGAGGGCAGGAAGAGCAGACATGAAGAGTGTGGCCCAGTGAGGTGGTGGAGGCATGGAAGAGGGCATACAGTCAAGTTTGGGAGTCATCATTTGAGGTTGTTTGCTTCAGAAAGAATGGAGGGGAGAAAATTAAAATTATGAAAATGAAAGAATGAATATGTCATCTATCAGCTGCAGGTCAGAGTCACAAACTCGTGGGCTGGGCAGATAAGACAGAGTGGAGCAGGCCTGTAAAAGGCAATAGGGAGTGGTGGAGACTGTGGAAAACTGAAGGATACACACACACACACACACACACACACACACACACACACACTATGCCCAAAGGCATTTAAATTTAAAATATGTTCAAACCTGTTGCTGGCCAAATAAAGCAAAGTCTGCCAGCCAACAGTTTTGGGTCCCCGATTGCAGGGGAACAAGTTGCCTGGAAACAAAGAGTTTTGGGGGAGCGGGGAATGCTGGGAGCTCCTTGGCCATAGAGCCAGAAAAAGAGTCAAAAGAGCCCGTCTGTGGAGAGCACACTTTCACTTATACTAAAGGCTTTGTCTCCCCAGTCTGCAGACTGTTTTTCATAGAGAATAAAGCTCTCCCTTTCCCCTCCTGCAATAGAGAGTGAGAGAGAGAGAGTGAAAGAGAGAATGCGAGAGAGAGCAGGCCCCTTTGGCTGTCAGATGGAGAGCTCTCTACCCATGTTCCTTGTGGTTCCTCCAGCTTGCCTCCTGTAACTCACCTGTCCCCAGGAGTCACTCCACTCTCCCCAAAAGCAGAGTTGAGGACAAGATAGTAACTGCTGATTAACATGAATGGTGAAATGGAAACAGGGCCCCCCACAGCCATTCCCCACTCAGGAAGGCCTGTCTGCTGGCTACAAGCACTGCTGGTTCCCTGTGCTCAGTGAGACTGGCAAGCTCCCATGACGTGAGACTTGAGGGTAGGATGGAGTTGGGGAAATAAACAGAAGGAAGATGCAGAAAGGAATGGAAGCAGATACCTAAACCAAGAAAATAAGATTAGAGGGCTGACACCCTCATAGGTTATTTCAACATGAATTTCCTAGCGTAATTTCAGGTCATTTGCATTCCATTGTTGTCTCTTTCAAAGCTTGAGGTAGGGAGATTTTTAGGGACCTCCTCCACCTTCCCTGTGTAACTGAAAAAAAACATGGCTGAGCTTATCTTAATAACAATCATATATTTGGCCAAAACAATTATTTTCTTCCCTCTTCGTAGATTTAAATGTCCTTACATGTGTTGGGGGTTTCCAGCACCTAATGTCTTCCCAGTTGTGCAGAAGGAACATGCCAGCCTTCGTGGTTTTGTTTTTCCTGAAATGCAGATGAAGAACTAAATTTGTTTTGCCAGACCTTTGTAGGGCAAACGTCTTTACTTGACAGGAGGAAGTCTTCTTCTATCTTATAAAGGAAGAAATATTTTTAAAGGCTATTTCAACATGTAAACACTTCTTTTGCCACATGCATGCCTTTAATTGCTTATTTCCACTACCTCCTAAAACCTAATGCAGAGCTATTCCTTGAAAGGAACTCAGCTGTCTGAGCCAGAATTTTGAAATGACAGGCTTGTGAACAGCAAATCCCCAAAAGGTAGTGAATATTTGTGGCTTCCTGATGGCCGATATAGTTTGAATATTTCTCCCCTCAAATCTCATGTTGAAATTTGATCCTCGAAGTTGGCAGTAGGGCTGGTGGCAGGTGTTTGGGTCATGGGGGAGGATATCTCATGAAAGGCTTGATGCCTTCCCTGTGGTAATTGGGTTCTCACTCTGTTAGTTCACTCAAGAGCTGGCACCCCTCTCCTCTCTCTTTCTTCTCTCTCACCATGTGATGCCTATTCTCTTTCACCTTCTGCCGTGAGTGGAAGCTTCCTGAAGCTCACCAGAAGCAGATATCAATGCCATGCTCCTTGCAGCCTGCACAACCATGATCCAATTAAACCTCTTTTCTTTATAAATTACCCAGCTTCGGGTATTCCTTTATAGCAACACAAACAGATAAAGAAAAGAGCCCAGCGTCCATCCCTGTAAAGCCCGAGAGCACTGGGTGTTTGTTCAGATACCACTCTTTCCCTGTTAGTTCATTGGATTCCAGTGGAGTTGACTCTGCGCTGAGTCTTAGAAAAGGCATTATACCGAGGCTGGCACAACCAGATGACCACATTCTCTAATTGATTGAGGGACAGCCACTTGACCTAATTCTGGTCAATAAGAGTCGAGGAGACTCAACTGCAGCCAGTAACACCAGGGAGGACATGACACTTGGGCTGCTATGACCATCCTCTCCACACAAGGGGGTACGTATGAAAATGGAGTCAATACATGTAAAGGCAGAGCCAAAGACAGAGAAATTGAATCCTAGTGACGTCATCTGAGCATTGGAATCCAGCCATACCTAAAGACAGCCCTACTCCATGGGCTTCTATGCTACACAAGAGAATAAATTTCCGGTTTTTTCCTAAGTCAGTCTGAACTGTCTTCCGAGTATCATCTATCCAATGTAAAGCAACGTGGCTGGTTCTAGTATATGATTCTGGTAAAATCTGTCCCATTAGTCTATAGTCATACCTTATTATATCTGTAAAATGCATTCAACTTCTTAAAGCATTTTAACCAATGTGTTATTGCTTTTCATCCAGAACCCTCTTAGGAGAGTTTACCCACTTTACCTCCATGTGATAAGCAACTCTCCCAAGGTAATGCAGTACTAGACAGAGGAGTCCTAATTTCCCAGCAGGCACCAAAGAAGACCATTCCCTTGTCTACAGTCTCTTAAACATTTAAAAGATTACCCCTAGGAGACTGAGTCTGGAGAAGAACGATTGAAACAGAGAGGTTCTTACTCACTGCAGTCTTATTTATAATAGCCAAACATTATTAAAAAATCTTAAATGTCCATACATTGGCACCTCTATGGAGTAGAGTAGTATGAAGCCTTTAATGAGGCAGAGCAAAATATCCTTGTATGACACAATTGCCAAGAAATAGTTCTAAGTGAAAAAGCAAACACTGTGTGGTATGCTATTGCTTGTAATTTTAGGAAAGAGAAAGTCTATGTACATATAATCTTACACACACATCGACTGTCTCTGGCACAAACTGGTGACAGTGGTACCTCTGGAGAGGGCGCTTGGGAGTCTGCAGACAGGGGTGAGAGCAAAGAGACTTCATTTTTCACCATGTACCTCTTTCTACCTTTTCAATTTTGTAAATGTACATGTTTTACCTATTTTATAACTAGATGAACTAATTTTTTTCAAAAAGAAATACAATTAACCACTTAAAAAATACACATTTTTAGTGTGAAGACATCACAAAGCTTTTAAGGAGTCTCTGGGCTTTTAACCCTGTGACTTCACTCCTTCCAGAAGCTGGGGCTGGGGCTTGTTCTACCTGGATGCTGATTTTTAGGGGGCAGGGTTGCCGACTGGGAGTCCCTTTTGAGTGCTCCTAGAAGGAAAAAGCCACAAAAGCTATTGGAGCAATTAGGCAAAATGTAAATGAAATCTATTTGGGGAGAGTCGGGGAACGCTGAAAGATGTGGTTAAGCAGTGGGGCTGCAGGGACCTGCAACTGGGAAGGAAAAGAGGCAGCCGGTTATTTTCAGGAGGAAAGGGGAGGTCCTTGGTATTCTGTGTGTGCATTTATTCAATGTCTTAACATTTTCATCAAGTGTCTTCTATTCAGTCATCAATCCAGGCTATCTTCACAGGGGCCAAGGCCATGACTGCCTCATGGTCTAATGCTTCTGGGAGGCCTTATTTTTGGACAAGTATATGGCTTGAAAATTTTAGATGACACGCACCAAAAAATGTATTAAGCTCTTGGGGAGGGAACAAAGGAATGAAGGAGGCAAAAACTTAAGAATCTCAAGGGCCTCACACCATCCTTAGTCCTTGAGGAGGTGGCACCAGGAACACAGAGTCCTAGCAGGGAATCACAGCAGGAGATAGAGAAATACTTGGAGAAAAGTGGGTACCCAGCCTACAAGGAGCAGAAGGGCTGCAGGACTCAACCTGAACAAGCACCTGTGGTTCATGAACCAGCAGGCCAAATATTCTGGGCAGCATCCCAGCAATTACCAGGGGCCAAAGCTTGTGGTAGGGAGCCTGGGGGATCTTCCCACCCAAGACCTCTTCAGGGGTCCTTTCTTACCCCTTATGATGTCTGGGCACCAAGCAGGGGCAAGCTCTGCAGACAGGAATAACCCCAGCACTAAGACGTGACTGCATTCATGGAGAATCTGTCCCTGGGATGCCCTGCAGATCCAGTGGGGAAGTCAGACAAGACCAATGGTATCTGAAGCTGTGGCTTGATGATCTTTACTGCTGTTTACTATTCCAAAGTGTGAATACAACAGCTTTCATTTATCCAGTGAGCTTGGGTGGACATTTGGCTTGTTTCCATTTTGCAGCCATCACAAACCCTGCTTGGTGCCCAAGCATGAATGCGCCCATCCCCACTACGGGGTTTGTGCACACACTGCTGTTGGTTCCTAGGATGAGGATTAGCAGTGGAACTGCTGCTCACAAGTTCGGCTTCTCATGTTCAGCTTTGGTGGATACTACCGAAGAGTGCCCTGAAGGGCTTTGATGGGTTTACTTCCCAACAGAGTGTTCGGGTGTTCCTGCTGCTCAGCATCCTCACTGACACCTGGGATTGTGAGATGTTTTAGTTTTTGTTGCTCTGGTTGCTCTGTGGCTTTCGTTGTGGTTTTAATTTTCATTTAACTGGTGAAAGTCAGGTAGGACACTACTCACTTGTTCCTTGAGCCTTGGGATTTCCTCATGTAAAGTGTCTCTCCACGGGTTTTTTTTTTTTTTTTTTGGCCCATTTTTGTTTGAATTAATTCTTATAACTCCTTTGACAATGAATGTGTTGAAAAATTTTCTCCCATTTTATGACTTGCTTTTTCATCCTTATATGTCTTTTCATTGCTAGCATTTCTTAATTTTAATGTTATCTATTTCACCTATGGGTGATGGACCAGTTTTCTGTTTTATTTCCATTAGTGGCAGACCAATATGTTCTAAGATAAAATAAGATTATAAAATACATTGAAAACTTTTTTAAGGCTAAGACAATTGTCAAGGAAAATTTGCTGCATCCTTTTCTGCGACTTTGGCTTTTAATACTGTACTAGGTTTTCTTTACACAAAGCACCTGTATAAAGCCAGATACATTTAGACACTCAATGGATGCTTTAGAATCTAAAATGGAGAGAATAAAGGTATCAAACTGGCCTGAAATGCTGGAAAAGAGGCATGAAAGAAAAGACAATTGAGCTACCAGATATTAAAAAGAGGAACACTAGAAAACTAGGATAATGACAAAATGTCCTCAAACAGAAAATCTGAAAACAACCAGATTAAGATTGGAATAAGCTCTACCCTAGCATATTTCTTGCCATATGAAGTGGTCTGCCAGAATCCAAGCAGGGAACACAGCGATCTTACTCATTTGCATGCCATTGCCCAGAATGCTCTACAGGTTCATCATTTTGAGGAAGAACTCTGCTAGCGTCAGAGTTTGGAAATGAAAGCAAATTAATTTTAGATAGGGCGAGATCATCTATTCTACTTATTCATGGAATTCTTCATTAAAGTTTTGGTTTCGCATCATCCAGCGTTGTTAATTTGCCCAGATGGTATCTGGAGTATTATTCTCTAACCTTTCAAGCTTTGGGAGTTGACTCAGGATGGCCTATTTCAAACAGGTCTCCTTTAAAAGTCACAGTACGTGTTAACTTTTTGTCTAGCTCATTTCTAAATGGGACGCTCTTCTGGGCCAGCTTTTCCATAATCAAAGATAGAGACAGAGGTAGAGAGATAGTGTCAGAGAGACACATGTATAGAAAAAGTGAGCATGCTACGCCAGTAGTGTCTTTCTTTGTAAAAATTACCTGCTCATTTTTCTTGATCTCACCAGACTCTGATCTGGCAGATAAGTGGCAGAAAATTATAATTGAAGATGGTGAATCTTTCCTGACTCACTTCAGTGTTCCATGCTGTTCAACTTTCAGCTTGCTGGACAATACAGGCAAAGAAATGGAAAATAACTCACGGTCCATCAGTATCATGAATGCTCGGACTGTGCATGAATGTCTGTGAGTGCTGAATGTGTGGGTGCTGACCGTGTGGGTTGAGTGTGTGTGTACATGTGTACTGAGTTATATTTCTGTTGGGTGTGTGTATGTTTAGCATGTGTGCTGAGTGTGTGTGTCTGTGTGTATTAATTGTTCGGGTGTTGAGTGTTTATATTATTGAGTGTGTATTAAGTGTGCATATGTATTGAATGTGTGCGTTGAGTGTGTAGGTCTGCTGAGTGTGTGCCTGCAAATGTGCCTGTAGTAGGGATGTGTGGCAAAGACAGCAGGAGGATTAAAACACACCTGCCTGGATGGGCGCAGTGGCTCACACCTGTAATCCCAGCATTTTGGGAGGCGGAGGCAGGTGGATCACCTGAGGTCAGGAGTTCGAGACCGGCGTGGCCAACATGGTGAAATCCCTTTGCTACTAAAAATACAAAAATTAGGCCTGGTGCAGTGGCTCATGCCTGCAATCCCAGCACTTTGGGATGTTAGGTGGGCGGATCACCTGAGGTCGGGAGTTCGAGACCAGCCTGAGCAACATGGGGAAACCTCATCTCTACTAAAAATACAAAATTAGCCAGGCGTGGTGACAAATGCCTGTAATCCCAGCTACTCGGGAGGCTGAGGCAGGAGAATCGCTTGAACCTGGGAGGCGGAGGTTGTGGTGAGCAGAGATCGTGCCATTGCACTACAGCCTGGGCAACAAGAGTGAAACTCCATCTCAAAAAAAAAAAAAAAAAATTAGCTGGGTGTGGTGGTGATGTAATCCCAGCTACTCGGGAGGCTGAGGCAGGACAATCTCTTGAACCCGGGAGGCGGAGGTTGCAGTGAGCTGAGATTGCGCCATTGCACTCCAGCCTGAGTGGGAGAGTAAGACTCTGTCTCAAACACACACACACACACACACACACACACACACACACACACACACACGTATACACCTGCCTTAGGTCTCCTGTGTTGCATCAGGAATCCAAAGGGCTACTTCTGCAGTCTGACTTCTTTTGTGTGGTTTGCAGCTTTGGTACAAATGAGACAGCAGTGACCAGCTATTATTATTTATTTGGAGGGGATTATCTTGAGTAATCTGGAAAAAGAGAGAGGACACCAGGTTTAGTTTCTGTCCTCAACCCACACTCTGATCTCATGGTTGCTACTTCTTAATTGCCTCTTTCTTTACTGGGGCTCACAGACCACTTTTGCCCCCTTTCAGGTTGAAAAAAAAATCTTAATTATCCAGAGACAATCACCGGATGCAATGCAATTCACCAAGAAAGTGAATGGGGCAGGGGAGGGCAATGACAACAATTGGCCACCAAGAAATTGGCTCACAGGCTCTCTCGCCCAGTAACCTATGTCACGGGTACAATCTAAACCCTCAACTAGATGCAAAGCTCTTCAAGGGCTGAGATTTTCTCTTCCTTTCCCTGACAGCCTCCTTCCCACCTCTCTCACACTTGGCACTGTTAAGCTCTTAGTAACAATGGTGATAGCTAACACTGAGCACCTACTTGTGCCAGAGCTGGTCTGAAGCTTCACTCCAGTTGACAAGGTGCCGTCATGTGATTTGGCCCTCACCGACCACTGCCTTCTCAGCTCTGCGCTCCAACCAAACCAGCATTTTTTTTTTCTGTTCCTTCAATCCACCAAACTTGTCCCCCCTCAGGGCCTTTGTATTTGCAGTTCCCTCTGTCAAATGTTGCTGAAAGGCCAACTGAGTCCAGAATAGAGCAGTAGTCACTGGACTTGGGCAACACAGATATGACTGCGATCTGACAAGTGTCATCTCAGTGGGTGAACAGAGACAGAAGCCCCAACTGCAGAGGATAGAGGAGAGAACATAGACAGTAACTACAAAATTTTTGCTGTGAAAGGAAGCAGAATGATAAGGCGATGGCAGGAGACAGATGTGGGGTCAAGGAAGATTTTTTGTTTGTTTGTTTGCTTGCTTCCTTTTAAAGTAAGAGGTAAGGCAGCAATGAATTGTCTTAATACATGTTGTGCTCCTGTAACAGAATTCCTGAGACTGGATAATTTATAAAGAACAGAGATTTATTTCTTCTAGTTCTGGAGGCTGGGAAGTCCAAGGTCAAGGGGCTGGCATCTGGTGAGGTCCTTGTTGCTATATCATCTCATGCAGAAGGTGGAAAAGTAATAGAGCAAGAAGAGGCCAAACTTGCTTTTATAACAAGCCTATAATGATGACATTAATTCAATCGCCTCTTATTAGGCTCCACTTCTCAACACTGTGGCATTGAGGATTAAGTTTCCAACACATGAACTTTGGGAACACATTCAAACCATAGGAGTACAGGAATGACACAGGTTCTGGCACAGGGCCCAGATGCAAGGGAAAGAGGGAATAATTGCTGGGAAGAGTCATTTTGGAGAATAGCAAAATGAAAATGGGATCTGATAGAAAAGTGTTCTACGGTTGTAAGGCATTATTTTGTTCAAAAAATTTAATGGTCACAAACTCCTATCAGATGCATATTGTTATTCTCATTATTTAATAGATGAGGAACCTAAGAACCAGAAATGTTAAGTAACTTGCCCACAATCACACTGCATGCAAGTGGAGGAGTTAAGATTTGAAGAGAGATTTTCTGACTCCTGGTTAATTATGAGTTCCAAGTGCAAGATTATAAAGGATGAAAAACTCAGCTCCTTAAGTCAAAGCAAAGTCTGAGAGTATCAGAGATACACACAAAACCCAAGGCTTGAAATCCAGGTACTAGAGAAGTCAAATAGCTCCGATGGTTTATAAATGGGGACAATTTCAAGATTTCGTTTAGTTGCCAGGAAATACATCTGTTGGCAATGTTCTACTTCTCAAGGGGGAGGTGGACAGTTGGGCATTTTCTTTGAGCTAAATCACTGAGCTGAGCCACATTTGTGTTTTATAAGCTTTTCTGTATCTGTGCATTATTTCACAATAAAAAGTTTAAAAGCTGACTTCTTGATGGTAGATGATATGGGACCATGTCCTTTCAAAATGTGGCCCACCTTAGTAGTTCCCAAAACTGACTGGTCATCTGAACCACCTGGGGAACTTCTAAAATGAATATTTCCGCCCAAGACCCAGGGAATCAGAATTCCCTTACACAGAACCGAGAACTTGTATCATCAGAAGGCTCCCTGTGACTCTCAGGCTCAGCCAAGTTTGGGAACCACCAGCCTCAAGTACGCCCATTCAGTTAAAATTAATGTTTTCTGCAACGTTGTTTCCTATGGCCTATGGAGATGCTCAAAATATGCCTCATGCAAGACAGAGTCTAGTTAATTCAGTAATGTTGTGTGTTCTCTTTTCCTGCCCTACACTCTGAACATAACCTCATCCTTTCCCTTCTGATACATCCATTGCTTTGTACCACAGATACAACGTGTTATAAGAAAAGCCCTTTAGCTTAAACACCTAATGATCGTAAAACTGATTGCATCTCTTCCTTTAGCATTTCTCTCTCTTGACACCTTCTGAGGAAAGACCTCATGCCATCCTGAAATGAAAGCTTTATAAGAAGGTCAGGGTCATGGGTGAAGGCACCTGCTCCCACGTGGGAGTGGACTGATCTCTTGGCTGAAATGAATGTTGTAGCAGTTAGGCTGTTCCCCTGCTACAAGGGCCACAGCAGTATACTTATACCACCGGTCAGGGAAAGAGAAGTTCTCCATACTCTCCTGAATCTAGAGTCAACTGAGAAACCATAGACCGTGGCCATTCCCGGAAAGGAGGCAGAAGAGCTTAGATGCAGGTTGATGCCTCAGGAGAAGCTGAGCACAAAGGCAGAGCCAGCTGTGTTGACCATGCAGACTCACAGAGGCCTTAGACACACCAGCTCCCGGAGTATCACTTTCCCTGCTTCTCCAACCTAGAAAGAGTGCAGTCAAAATGCAGCTCCATTTGTTCCCTTCCCTGGGGAAAAAAAGAAGAAAGGGGCAGCAGTTCAGGATTTATTTTGCAATGTGAATCTCAGGAATGCATAAGAAATGGCAGTTGGCAGTCGCTGCCTCTGAGCAAAGACGCTCTATTGAAATTTGACTCATCCTTGGCAGCTTATTGTGCTTTTCTCCTTCGCTTTCCTTGTAACACAGAGGAGTGAGGTGAGTAATGCTCTGCACAGTGAGAGAAAAATAGATCCCCAAATGCCTTCCATTATCCTAAAGGCCTGTGTTACCAGCTGTGGCGGCAGGGGGTGTGGTCCCATCCATTAGCAGGGGAAGATTCAAAACATCTGACGCCCTCTCTCCAAGGCTATTTGTAGTTCCAAAAGCGCGACAAGCAGGGACTGAAAACTGATAAACCCAAAGAAGTCTAAAAGCCCTGCTGGGGGTCCTGTGAGAGCCAGGATGGACAAGAGCCCTTATATGCAGGAGTTCTCAAGGCCACACAAAAGGAAAACAGCCAGACCTACTTTCTGCTGCCTAACGTTGCCCAGTGCCTTCCCCACAGGTGTAAGAACCGCTTCTACCCAAGGGTAAAAACAGTTCATATTTTTTGAGAGCCTGTTACATGCCAGGCATTATGCAAAGCATTTTCTATGGGCTATGTCACCTAATTCACATGCATGTGTGTGCACACACACATGCGTGCACACACACAAACGTTGAGGTGGGTGGGTACTGTCACTCTCTCCTTTTACAGATGAAGAAATAAGGCTCAGGAAGGGTAAGTAACTTGCCCAGGGTTACCGGGTTAAAACAGATCCAGGCAGTCTTCAGAAGACAGTCGTAAATAAACACAGCCTATTAGAATATCTGCTTGGTTAAATGTAGTTATTTGAACAGTGAACAACAGAAGTACAAGGAAAAAATTTTGTTGCTTCATTTATTTTGCTTTATAGACTATCTAGGTCTTAGAGATAGGACTACGGCTCAATAACCCCAGACTTCCTAGAAGTGTTTTTGGTTACCTTCTAAAAGGAGGAAATGAGGATGTGGTCATTGCCAGAGTCAGAAGTTAGTAAGTCAGCAGTAGGTACAAATCACAGGTCATTATTATGAAGCTTCTCCCTCACTTACAGAAACCTTTTGTAAAAAAGTAAAAGCCTCCATCTTCCCCTATGAAGTTTTTGTTTGTTCGTTTGTTTTTTGAGATGGAGTCTCAGTCTGTTGCCCAGGCTGGAGTTCAATGGCAAGATCTCGGCTCACTGCAGCTTCTGCCTCCCTGGTTCCAGCGATTCTCCTGCCTCAGCCTCCCGAGTAGCTGAGATTACAGGCGCATGCCACCATGCCCAGCTAATTTTTATATTTTTTGTAGAGACGGGGTTTCACCATGTTGGTCAGGCTGGTCTCGAACTCCTAACCTTGTGATCCACCCGCCTCGGCCTTCCAAAATGCTGGAATTACAGGCATGAGCCACCACGCCCGGCCCCCTATGCAGTTTTAAAAGTATATGTTAAGTTCTAATATATAAGAAACATATTTTTCCCTTCTGGAATTGACCACATTAACCTCCTATCCAACCAGAATCATGCTAAGGAGAAAAATAAATGTTCATCTCAATGGCATTTTCTTATTCAGCTAATTGATTTTTTTCTTTTTCTTTTTTTTTTTTTTTTTTTTCAGATGGAGTTTCACTCTTGTTGCCCAGGCTGGGGTGCAATGGTGCAATCTTAGCTCACTGCAACCTCCGCCTCCGGGGTTCTAGCGATTCTCCTGCCTCAGCCTCCCAAGTAGCTGGGATTACAGGCATGTGCCACCGTGCCCAGCTAATTTTTTTATATATATATTTAGTAGAGACAGTGTTTCACCATGTTGTTCAGACTGGTCTCAAACTCCTGACCTCAGGTGATCCACCCACCTCAGCCTCCCAAAGTGCTGGGATTACAGGAGTGAGCCACCGTGCCCAGCCGATTTTTTTAAAATAACAATAATGCCTGAACATCCAGCCACCTAATTACCAGCAGCTTTTTATTTGCACTATCATTAACTTCACAGCTGCCTTGTTAGTAACAAGTGGTACCACAGAGACATCAGCCACAACTGTTAGTTTCTGAAAGGAAGAACATGAAAAAGGACTAGCTCCTCCTTGGTGAAGGTCAGAGAGGGCTTCAGGCTGACTCCAGCAGCACAAGTGTCCGATCTCAAATGGAGGAAGCTGCCTGTGGAACCATGTTGGGTGGACGGGATCTTGGTGAGCATCTGGTTCAATCCTCTCCACTGACAGGTGAGAAAACTTGAGGTCCAGAGAGGTTAAGTAACTTGCCTGTGATCACACAGCTAGTTTTAGTACTGGAACTGAAGCACAGGCCTCCTGATTCCTTTGTTATTTTTTTAAAAAAATTTTAATTGAGGCATACATACAGAAAAGTATACATATCCTGAGTATACAGCTTAATTATCTTTAAGTGGGCCATGTAACCACTACCCAGGTAAAAGGAACAGAACATCTCTAGCACCCCAGAAGCTCCTGATATTTCTCTTCCCATCACTACACACTCTCTCCTCCTCCTGATCCTGACTTCTAATGCAGTAGATTAGTTTGGTTTGGCCAATGTTTTTTGAATAAAGAGCCATTTTATGTAAAGCTCATGTATTTAAAGCTGAAAAATGAAACTTGTTCTTTCATAGTGTGTGTTAAATTGTATATTAAGAAAACATGTCCCATTTGTTAAGGGATACAAAATTACAGCTAAACAAGAGGAATTAGTTCTAGTGGTCCATACTACTGGAGTATGACTAAAGTTAATAATACATAGTTTCAAATAGCTAGGAGGATATTGAATGTTCCTAACATGGAAAAATGATACATGTTTGACATGATGAATATGCTAATTATCCTGAGCTGAGCACTATACATCATATGTATCAAAACATCACTATGTACTCCATAAATATGTATAATTACATGTTAATTTAAAAAGTAAATTTGGGCCGGGCTTGGTGGCTCACGCCTGTTAATCCCAGCCCTTTCGGAGGGCAAGGCAGGCAGATCACTTGAGGTTAGGAGTTTGAGACCAGCCTGGCTAACATGGTGAAACCCCGTCTCTACTAAAAATACAAAAAAATTAGCCAGGTGTGGTGGCACACACCTGTAATCCCAGCTACTTGGGAGGCTGAGGCAGGAGAATTGCTGGAAACCCAGGAGGCAGAGGTTGCACTGCACTCCAGCCTGGGAGACCGAGTGAGACTCCATCTCAGAAAAAAGGGTAAATTAGGCCCGGTACAGTGGCTCATGCCTGTAATCCCAGCACTTTGGGAGGCTGAGGCAGGAGGATTGCTTGAGGCCGGAGGATTGCTTGAGGCCGGGAGTTCCAGACTAGCCTGGGCAACATAGTGCAACCCTATCTCTACAAAAAAATTTTAAAAATAGGTGAGTGTGGTAGGGCACTTGCCTTTAGCCCTAGCTACTTGGGAGGCTGGGGTGGGAGGACTGAGTGAACACAGGAGGTCAAAGTTACAGTGAGCTCTGATCGCACCACTGCACTCCAGCATGGATGATAGAGTGAGATCCTGTCTCAAAAAAAAAAAAAAAAGTAACTTGATTGATTTCTTAAAAAGAAGTAATTAGGGTTAAACGAAATCATAAGAGTGGGCCCTAGTGAAATAGGACTGGCTTCCTTATGTGTCCAGAATTGGCGGGTTCTTGGTCTCACTGACTTCAAGAATGAAGCCGTGGACCCTCGCGGTGAGTGTTACGGTTCTTAAAGGCGGCATGTCCGGAGTTTGTTCCTTCTGATGTTCGGATGTGTTCGGAGTTTTTCCTTTCTGGTGGGTTCATGGTCTCGCTCGCTTCAGGAGTGAAGCTGCTTCACGGTCAGTGTTACAGCTCTTAAAGCGGTGCATCTGGAGTTGTTCATTCCTCCCGGTGGGTTCGTGGTCTCGCTGGCTTCAGGAGTGAAGCTGCAGACCTTCATGGTGAGTGTTACGGCTCATAAAGGCAGTGTGGATCCAAAGAGTGAGCAGCAGGAAGATTTATTGCAAAGAGCAAAAGAACAAAGCTTCCACGGTGTGGAAGCAGATCTGAACAGGTTACCACTGCTGGCTCTGGCAGCCTGCTTTTATTCCCTTATCTGGCCCCACCCACATTCTGCTGATTGGTCCATTTTACAGAGAGCTGATTGGTCTGTTTTACAGAGAGCTGATTGGTCCGTTTTGACAGGGTACTGATTGGTGCATTTACAGTCCCTGAGCTAGACACAAAAGTTCTCCAAATCCCCACTAGATTAGCTAGACACAGAGCACTGATTAGTGCATTCACAAACCCTGAGCTAGACACAGGGTGCTGATTGGTGCATTTACAAACCCTGAGCTAGACACAGAGTGCTGATTGGTGCATTCACAATCTGTTAGCTAGACATAAAGGTTCTCCAAGTCCCCACCAGATCAGCTAGACACAAAGCACTGACTGGTGCATTTACAAACCTTGAGCTAGACACAGGGTGCTGATTGGTGTGTTTACAAACCTTGAGCTAGACACAGAATGCTGATTGGTGCATTTACAAACCCCGAGCTAGACACAGAATGCTGATTGGTGCATTTACAAACCCCGAGCTAGACACAGGGTGCTGATTGGTGCATATACAATCCCCCAGCTAGACTTAAAAGTTCTCCAAGTCCCCACAAGACTCAGGAGCCCAGCTGGCTTCACCCAGTGGATCCCGCACTGGGGCCACAGGTGGAGCTGCCTGCCAGTCCCACGCCTTGCGCCTGCACTCATCAGCCCTTGGGCAGTCGATGGGACCGAGCACCGTGGAGCAGGGGGCGGCGCTCATCGGGGAGGCTCAGGCGGCACAGGAGCTCACAGCAGGGAGCAGGGCAGGGGAGGCTCAGGCATGGTGAGCTGCAGGTCCTGAGCCCTGCCCCGTGGGGAGGCAGCTAAGGCCCAGCGAGAAAGCCAGTGTAGCGCTGGTGGGCTGGCACTGCTGGGGGACCCGGCGCACCCTCCACAGCTGCTGGTCCGGGTGCTAAGCCCCTCACTGCCCGGGGCTGGTGGGGCCAGCCGGCCACTCTGGGTGTGGGGCTGCTGAGCCCACCCCCACCCGGAACTCGTGCTGGCCCGCAAGCACCATGAGCAGCCCCGGTTCCACGGTTCCGCCCACGCCTCTCCCTCCACACCTCCCCGCAAGCTGAGGGAGCCAGCTGTGGCCTCGGCCAGCCCAGAAAGGGGCTCCCACAGTGCAGCAGAGGGCTGAAGGACTCTCCTCAAGTGTGGACAGAGTGGGCGCCGAGGCCGAGGAGGTGCCAAGAGTGAGCGAGGGCTGCAAGGTCTTCCAGCACGCTGTCACCTCTTGCTTATACAAAGAAGAGATTAGGATGCAGACACAAACAGACAGAAGACCATGCAAATACACAGAGAGAAGATGGGCATCTCTAAGCCCAGGAGAGAGCCCTCAGAAGAAAGCAGCCCTGCTGACACTGTGATCTCGGACTTAGGTTTCTAGTCTCCAGAACTGTGAGAAAATAAATTTGTTGTTTAAGCAAGAAAAAGAAAAAAGGAACTCCAGGAATGTTCTATCCCTTTGCCCGTTTGACATCTACACTTGGATGTCTTGCATAGCTGAGGCAGCAATATGTGTTGGAGTGATCAGACTCAACACCAGGTCATGGGGGCGACAAAGTCCAGCAGAGTCAAAGGAATGAGAAAAAGACAGTTTGAGAGAGAAAGTGGGACCAGGGGGCCATCGCGAGTGTGGAGGCTGGGAAGGCCCTGAGCTATGGGAGCCCCTGCTATTTGTTGGTGATCAAAGAAACAGGTGGTGAGGATGTGGGGGTTGAAAGGAAATGGTGTATCAAGTGAATGAGAAACATATGGCTACTTGAGATAATGGGAGTGCTAGAAGCAAGGAGCCAGCAAGTCTAGCAGACATGTAAGCTCCACCTCAGCTTCTCTCCCAACGACTCAGCTTTTCTCCCAACAATATGGATTCCATCCCACCCCACCCTGACTTTCTCATTTTTGTAAATGGCACCATCATTCACCTGTCTGCTCAGACTAAAACTTAGTCATCAGGCTTAAATCATCTTTTCCTCACACCTCCCTTTAACCCACAGTACATTCTATTGACTAAGCCTCCAAAGTGTATCCTGAATGCAACCCCCTTTCTCTATTTCCATCTCCACTGCTCCAACCCTGGCCTGGGGCCCCTCCATCATATCTTGCCTGGACTACTGCATTATCTCCTAATAGGTCCTCCTTACATCCCTCTTGCCTTCCTTAAGTCCAACCTTCAACCCACATCTAGAATAATTTTTTTTTTTTTTGAGACGGAGTTTCACTCTTGTCACCCAGGCTGGAGTGCAATGGCGCAATCTCGGCTCACTGCAACCTCCGCCTCCCAGGTTCAAGCAATTCTCCTGCCTCAGCCTCCCGAGTAGCTGGGATTACAGATGCCTGCCACCATGCCTGGCTACTGTTTTTGTATTTTTAGTAGAGAGAGGGTTTCACCATATTGGGCAGGCTGGTCTTGAACTCCTGACCTCAAGTGATCCGCCCACCTTGGCCTCCCAAAGTGCTGGGATTACAGGCATGAGCCACCGCACCCGGCCTAGAATAATGTTTTTAAAAGGTAAATCAGGTCTCAGTAACTCCAGTGAAGGTCTGTTGCATTCAGAATAAAATTCAAATTCTCACAAAATTGAGGGGACTGCCTCAGCTTACCTCTCTGCCCCATCTTCCTCTCTCTACTGGTCTCCTTACTCGAGACATTCCAGCCACACGTGCCTTTTTTTAGTCTCTTGAACAGGCCAGTCTTGTTCCTGTCTTAGAGCCTTGGCACCGGCTATTCATTCTCCTCAGAGCATTCTTGCCCCAATCTTTGAACGGCCGCTTCTTTGTATCTTGTCATTATGACCGCAATTCAAATGTTGCCCCCTCTGAGAGATGGGCCCTCTCTGAGACCAGGTGGCTCGCTCCTATTTAATCTTCTTAATAGCTCTTATTTATACCTAAATTTTTCTTATGTATTTATTGTTGACTACTTTAACAATTGTCTCCTCCTGCTGGAATATAAGCTCTTTGAGGGCAAGGACTTCTGTTTATAGCTGTATCCCCAGTACTTAGAACAGTATCTGGCAATAGAAATCACTACATAAGTATTAGTTGATTGGCTGGATTTCCTCAACTCTTTTTTTTTTTTTTTTTTTTAAGATGGAGTCTCTCTCTGTCGCCCAGGCTAGAGTGCAGTGGCGCAATCTCAGCTCACTGCAACCTCCGCCTCCTGGGTTCAAGCAATTTTCGTGCCTCAGCCTCCCAAGTAGCTGGGATTACAGGCACGCACCACCACACCTGGCTAATTTTTGTATTTCTAGTAGAGACGGGGTTTCACCATGTTGGCCAGGCTGTTCTCAAACTCCTCCTGGTCTCAAGTAATCCACCCACCTTGGCCTCCCAAAGTGCTGGGATTACAGGTGTGGGCCACCATGCCTGGCCTGGAGTTCATCAGCTCTGACAAGATGGGAAAGCAGTTACTTATCATACAGTCTCCATTGTTTATCATTTCAGGACACCAAGTTGTTAGTAATGGAAACCCAATTCAGGCTGGCTTAAGCAATAGTCATAGGGAAGACCAGTAGTACGCCTCTCTTTAGGCACTGATACCAGAAACTCAAATTATGTCACCAGAATTATTGTCTTTCAGTCTATCCCCTACTTCCCGAGCTATGCTTTTTTCTGAGTTGGTTCCATTTGCTGCCAGGCCAGCTCCATGCAGTGACTCCTGCCAACACTGGGTTTACATTCTACATTGTATAGCTTGGCAACCTCAGCAGAGAAAAACTGGCCCCTTCTCAGTAGTTCTAGCAAAAGTCTCAGAATTAACTTCCATTCGAACAACGTAGATCATGTGCCCATCCCCGAACTAATCACAGTGTATAGAGGAATGGAATATGCTAATTAGCCAAGCCACTTGCCCACTCCTAGACAGGAGAGCATGGTTGGCAGTGATCCTTTGGCACAAGGGTTCCCATTTGAACCACTTTTGTTGGTTGAACCGATCTATTTGTACAACTAGAAACATAAAGCTTATTTCTCTAGAGAAGCTGCTAACCTGACCCACAAGTGCAGTTTTATTCCCACCAGAATATAAAATCCATAAGGACAAGGACTTGGTTTAGTTACTACTTTATCTCCAGTACTCGGTAAGTCTAGGCATTCAATGACAATGAATTCTTTTTTTGGGGGGAGGGGGGGATGGAGTCTCGCTCTGTAGCCCGGGCTGGAGTGCAGTGGCGCGATCTCGGCTCACTGCAAGCTCCACCTCCTGGGTTCATGCCATTCTGCCTCAGCCTCCCGAGTAGCTGGAACTACAGGTGCCCGCCACCACGCCCGACTAATTTTTTGTATTTTTAGTAGAGATGGGATTTCACCGTGTTAGCCAGGATGGTCTCCATCTCCTGACCTCGTGATCTGCCCACCTCGGCCTCCCAAAGTGCTGGGATTACAGGTGTGAGCCACCACGCCTGGCTGAATTTTTTCATTCATTCAATAAATGCTTACTGAAGCATTTACTGAACAGGGCATTACCTGAGCTGCATGGTTTGAAGGCAGAGGAGGCACAGTCCCCCAAAGAAAACTGCAATGCTATCTCCAGGGGAATAGAAGCAGGTTGGGCAAAAACAAAACAAAAACTATCTCAATTATCTGTTTTGGGGAACTAAAGCATCTTACTGAAAATTTTGCCAGTTCCAGAAGAACCAGTAGTTTTAGAGCTTAAGGATGAAAAACAGTCTGATTGCTGCCATCGCACAGCCCAGCCTAGTGACTTCATTCACCCTTTTAACATTTACACAGCACTGACTGTGTGCCATATCTCACAAAGCCTGTAGGACTCCTCCTACCCTTGAAGGGCACACCCTTTGTCATTGTCCTTTCTGTCAGCTGGTGCTGAGTTTTATTACTAGGACCTAACCTCAGGATCTTAGGGTCAAAGTCCTTACCTCTTGCTCCCCAAGTGTCCAGGCTTAAAGTTCCTGAGCCCTGCTCTATGAAGCCCTCATCTTCCAGGTCTAGCGTGTTTACCTTTGCCTTGCGTTATCACTAATCTTCCTGAATTTGGCCCTTACCTCAGGTTGCTGGACTGCTTCCCCTCCTATCCTACCCCTTGGAATTTGCTCTCTGGCCAGCCCAGCTGAATCACCAGGCCTGTTACTGCCCCAAACATTTCTTCATTTCAGTCATTTTACTTGCCAGGTGACTCTTTCCTTAATCTGAGTGGTGAATGTAGCCACCCTAGCTAGCGTTGACTTCCCCGGAGAAGTTATGGGATCATCCCAACATTTGTGCAAAGAACACATCTAAGGCAATCTTGAAAAAGAGGCTATCCTATACAAAAATAAAGAAGAAAGGCTGTCCCTCAGTTTAAGCTGCACTAGACAATCTGTAAGTTGGAAGCATCCTCCCTTTGCCTGCTTTCTTGCAGACAGAAGACCTAGAGATGAGCTGATCCCTACCTCTCGTGATACCTTGCACTGACTCAAATATTAACATTCAGCAGGTCATCAGTTTCCCCTTCTTCCAGTTTCATTCATTTGTTAAAATCGAGTTTTCCTGAATCTTTCAGATTGTTACTCCTCACTTTGTCTTCTGCAATCGAGGACCTGTCTCATGCTCTGGTGCTGAGATCTGGGAACAAGAGCCCTGTAGTTTTTCCTCTGAGTCATAAACTTAGGGACAAAGTATTCTTCATGATTCTTCTTGTCATTTCCTTTTTCTTTAGCTGCAGAAAGTCACTCTGGTGGTCAGGTGAATTCCTAAGCAGTGATTCTTTAGCACAAGTGTTACCATTCTAACCCCTAATGTGGGTTGAACCATCTATTTGTACAACTAGAAACATAAAGTTTATTTCTCTAGAGAAGCTGCTAACCTGACCCACAAGTGCAGTTTTATTCCCACCAGAATATAAAATCCATAAGGAAAGGGACTTCTTTTAGTTGCTACTGTATCTCCAGTACCCAGCAAGTCTAGGCACTCAATGACGATGAAGTCATTCGTTCATTCAACAAATGCTTATTGAAGCATTTACTAAAGAGGGCATTGTGTCAGATGATACTTGAGAAGGAATTAAAAGCAAATGTAGCCAGGAGGATATTTCAGGCACAAGTAACAGAGCTGCCTTAAACCATGAGGCATTTCCTGGTGCACAGAAATGGAAATCCAAATTGAGATCAGCTCAGGGTTGCTCCATCCACCGTCAAAGACCAAGGTGTTTTCACAGCATTATCCTAAGCCCTGTTACCTCTGGGGAAAGGAGAGAGGAAAGAGAGAGAGAAAGGTCCCAGAATGGCTGTCAGTAACAACTAGAATCATGACAGGAGAGCAAAGCTTCCCAAAGTGAGGGAAACTCTTCCCAGAAGCCTCCAGCAGTCCTTCTGGGTCTCAATGGCCAGTCACATCCCCACTCCTGAATCATGGATTTAGGGTCAGACAAATCAGCCCCTCACCTGACACTGAAGGTGGGGTCAGCTTCCCCGAAGCCACGGGGCTGCGTGGAGGAGGAGTGACCCTCTGAACAGAACCTTTGAGAAAGGGAGGAGGAGTTAGAGGGGTTGGATGGGGTGGAGGGCAACTGTAGCACTCACTACGAATCATAACTAGCATTTGTCATGAAAGTCTATAGTTTAAAAAATATCTGTCTATATGTTAACTCGTTTAATCCTTCCAATGATGGTAAGCTAGTGGTTCTCATTTCAGCCACAAGTCAGAGTCATCTATGGAGTGATCTTGATTCAGAAGGTCCGGAGTGGGGCCTGGACATTTGTAGTTTATTTGTTGTTGTTGTTGTTGTTGTTGCTGTTTGAGTTGGGGTCTTACTGTGTCACCCAGGCTGGAGTGCAGTGATGTGAACATGGCTCACTGTAGCCTCAAACTCCTGGGCTCAAGCAATCCTCCCACCTCAGCCTCCTGAGTAGCTGGGACCACGGTGCATGCCACCATGCCTGGCTAATTTTTTAAATTTTTTGTTTTGTAGAGATGGGGTCTCACTATGTTGTCTAGGCTGGTTTTGAATTCCTGGGCTCAAGCAATCATCCCACCTCGGCCTCCACTGGGATTACAGAGTGAGCCACTGCACCCAACCTAGACATTTGTAGTTCTTAAAAGCTATATGGGTAGTTCTGATGCCCAGCCTGCATTGCACACCAGGGCTGTGAGCTAAGCAGCTTATGCCACAGGTGTGCAAATAAGAATTCAGCAGAGTCCCTGCCTTGGAAAGTCTATACTGTGTGTGTATGTTAGGAGATTTTTACATACAAGCCAGAGTTGTTCAGGGGAGGAAGAGCTCCCCACAGGACAGAATGTTGGTGAAGGTTACTGGGCAAGAGTGAGAATGAAGAAGACTTTTGTGTAGAGAAGCAAGGGCAATGATGTAGCCAGAAGGGCACAGCATGAGCTGGGGTAAAAAAAGATGGAACACTCGTCAAATTCATGTGTCATCTTTATCAGAGGACAGGCTGATCTCTCTTTTTTGTCATATTAGTTTGTGGGAAGGGAAGTTTTCTTATCATGAGCCAATGACTGGAGAAGCTGAGGTTTGTTTCCAGAACTCGGTGAATCAATGCTATCTGATATTCCTGATACTTTGCTGAAACTGTTCACCAAACTTCCTCTTTGAGCACAAAGGGGATTTTAAGAGGCAACATTGGGGCTTTCACATATTTATGTTTTTAAAATCAAATACACCGAGTGGAAAAACCCTATGAGATCACCTCTGTGCCCTAAGCAAACTGCAAGGGATATACAATCATCTTCTTAGAGAAGGAGGCATTTCAATTCCTTCTCAAACCAAACAAAGATAAACCTGATCAAATCCAGCCAGGCTGCAAAAGTGATTAGGAGGAAGGCTGGAAACAACCTGGAGAATACAGAGGAAGTTTTAAATTGGCTGGCAATTGGATTACATTTAAAAATCCAATTAGTGACAGATTCAGAATAGCGTTTCCTTCGGTGAGTTTGTTAACTACTGGGCAGAGCCTTGGTTGTTTGCTGATAGCACAGAAAGTGAGTCATTCAGTGTTGGGCTGGGACAAATGTCACCCACTAACTTTGATGGATACACCCCAAGCATAGAAATATGTGGTCAATGGGAGTTCGAGACCAGCCTGACCAACATGGAGAAACCCTGTCTCTACTAAAAATACAAAATTAGCTGGGCATGCCTGTAATCCCAGCTACCGGAAGTTTGAGGCAGGAGAATCACCTTCACCCAGGAGGCGGAAGTTGCAGTGAGCTGAGATCACGCCATTGCACTCCAGCCTGGGCAACCAGAGTGAAACTCCATCTCAAACAAAAAAAAAAGAAATATGTGGTCTGATTTTTTTGAGCTCTATCATTGCTCACTGTTCTTGACAACTTATTTTCCTTCTTTGACTTACCTTTGTTGATGCTACTTCTGCTACTTCTAAATTGCTTTTTAGTAAACCATGAAGGGGTCTCCCTCATATGAAAGGAGTTCCTTGGGGGTACAAAGAGAGTTGGCAACAGATGTTCAGTATATGGCTTGGGCTGGAAATTGGAGGAATATTGCCTCTCCCAGGTCTCAGGACTCCCACCTATGTTATCTATTAAGTGGACTCAGGATAAGAATTCTGGGATAAACAAGAGATATCTACAGAAAGCACTAGTATGGGAATTAGCTCCAGCAATGAAAATAAACAAAATATGTACACATCTTTCAAGTATGGTCATAATATAATCTTTATAAGAGAAATGTTATCATCTGGGAGGACGATAGAAAGGAAAGAAAGGATGGAAAGAAAAGCACCAGGTCACAGAGGAGGGAACTGGCATAGTGAGCTGACTCACTAGGTCCCTGGGCCTATGCTCAACCAGCTCCAGAAGACAAGAAGCAAGAGCAGGAATGTGCAGGAGGGCAGCTGATGTGGCAGTGATGCAGCAGCAGAGAGGCCTCCTGACAGAGCTAAACCTGACTCATGCCCATTTGTCTGGGACAGCCAGATCTTTCTGCAGGTCCCATTTTTCCTGGTTTAAGCTGGTCTGTAAGTTGAGTGAGAATCATTTTCCTGCGTGTCAACTCTGTGGCCTTCCCTTCAGAGTGGACATAAAATCAATAATGCTGATGAGCTGAAAATGACTGCAAACAAAAGACAATATTTTGGAGAAATTTGGGCTTTGTTTTGGCAAATGAGTGGCTTAAGAGTTAGAAGGAAGAATCCTAGAGATATGAGTGATGGACACGAGTACTAGTCCACAAAAAGTGGTATAAAAAGCAAAGAAGGGTAGTCTCTCACCTACAGCAGAAAAGAGTCCAAAACGGTTTCATTGAAAAAGATCACTCTCCTAGTTTAAGCTTATTGTTGGTCTACTCATGTGCTAGTGACCAAAGTTACACGTGAATTGCTTAGCCCGACGCATCTCATTGGTGGAAAAATAAGCTCAGTTGCCTCACTGTCCATTATGTAAGCATGTGTACAAAGTTCCCCTCCTTGGGCCTTTGCCTCAGGTTCTTTGCTGGTTTTCTCACCTGGATAATCTTATTTGGGGAGGTTTATCATGGCAAAAGAAGAACTTACTGCCTGAGAAACAGATAGGCTCCATATAGGGAATCAATTCAAACTCTGTTTCAGTCAGCCATTTGCTCATTCAACAAACATTCAGCCCCAGCTATTTGCCATGTTCTGGAGATCTACAGATGAATAAGACCTGATGCTAAAGGAAAATCAATGGCAAGAGTGCAATGGAACACCAGATATAATAGAGGTAAAGGAGCACAGATACCACAGCACTACGCAGGATGAGCAGGGGGCATCCAGTTCCACCTAGGGAAAGGGGTCAGGGACGTTTTCCAAGAGAAGATGACCCTTGAGTTGATGATTGAAGGATGAGTACAGATTAGCCTGAGAAACAAGAGAATAAACTTCCACTAAAAAAGACCACATTGGCAAACCACAGAGGTGTGACACTGTGGCTCATTTGGAGACCTCCAAGTGGCATGACTAAGGCTAGAGATGACATCAGGACCCAGATCTTGAAGCAATATGCTACAGTATAGAAATTCTGTTTCCAAAGGGATGGAAAATCACTGGAAGATTTTAAACTGGAAAGTGACAAGGTCAGAATTAGGGCTTAAAATAACCATTCTGGCAGCAGAAAGAGAAGAGATCAGGATGACAATTTAGGAGACTCCCAGGCTATAAATATGGAATTGTACTAAGACAGCAGCTGTGAGAAAGGAAAGAGGCTTGAGCTATGTAATGACATAGTAGATGGAGTTGGTGTCCCACTGAAGTAGAAAAGAAAGGAGAAGAATGAGTTCAGAGGGACTCCAGGGTTCTCTCTTCTAGAATGCAGCAGGTAGCATCATTTCCTGAAAAAGTAAATATAAGAAGAGGAGCAAATTCGGAGGGAAGAGGATAAATTCCATTTTGGACATGTGTGCAAAATGTCTGTGGCTTCTTTCACTTTTAGCAGTTTGAGTAAAGTGTTCCAGAGTATGCTTTTCTTTGTATTTATCCTGCTTGGGGTTTACTAAGATTCTTGGATATGTAACTTTATGTCTTTCACCAAATTTGGAAAAACTTCAGCCGCTATTTTCTTATTTTTTCTTTTTTGATACAGAGTCTTGCTCTGTCATTCAGGCTGGAGTGCAATGATGCAATCTCAGCTCACTGCAACTTCTGCCTCCCAGGTTCAAGCGACTTTCTTGCCTCAGCCTCCTAAATAGCTGGGACTACCGGTGCATGCCATCACACCCAGCTAAATGTTGAGTTTTTAATAGAGATGGAGTTTCACCATGTTGGCCAGACTGGTCCCAAACTCCTGGCCCCAAGTGATCCACACATCTCAGCCTTCCAAAGTGCTGGGATTACAGGCATTAGCCACCATGCCTGGCCTAATTTCTTTTTTTGCTTGTTTGTTTGTTTTTTGAGAAAGGGTCTTACTCTGTTGCCCAGGCTGAAGTGCAGTGGTGTGATCATAACTCACTGTAGCCCTCAACCTCCTGCTCAAGCGATCCTCTTGTCTCAACCTCCTGAGTAGCTTAGACTATGGGCGTGTACCACCACACTTGGCTAATTTTTAAATTTGTATTTAATAGAGATAGGGTCTCTCTATGTTTACCAGGCTGGTCTTGAACTCCTGGGTTCAAGCAATCCTCCTGCCTTAGCCTCCCAAAGTGTTGGGATTACAGGCATCAGCCACTGCACCCAATATCAGCCACTATTTTCTAACACATTTTCTGTATTATTTTCTCTTCATTAGGGATTACAAGTGTGCTTATGTTAGAATTTTCTGTGTTGACCCAGAGGTCACTGAAGCTCTTAATTTTTCTTCAATCTTTTTTTTCTCTTTTATCTTCTGTTCTGTTAATGTCTGTTGGTCTATCTTCAAGCTCACTGATTTTGATCTGCCATTTCTAATCTTCTGTCAAGTGCATTGAGTGAATTTTTAATTTTAGATGTTGTTATTTTTTACTTCTAGAATCTTCTATTAGTTCATTTTTGTAGTTTCTGTCCCTCTGCTGAGGTTTCCTCTCTGTTCATTCATTATGAGCATATATTTGTTTATGTCCTTGAGCAGAGTTAAAATAGTTTACAATAGTTAAAATAATTGTATCCTCATTCAAACTTTTACATCATCTTAGATTCAATCTCTATTGATTGCCTTTTCTTTTGAATATAGGCCACGTTTTTCTGTTTTCTTTGATTGTCCAGTAATTTTGGATTGTGACCTGCACATGGTAAATTATACATTATAGAGACCATGGTTTCTGTTATGTTCCTCTGGAAAGCTTTTAATATTTTGTTTTACAAAACAGTTAACTTGGCTATACTAAAACTTCAAACTCTTTCTCTTGTATAATGTGCAAGAGTTAAAATGTCCGTTCAGTTCTTTTGTCATTAGCTAGGCTATTTGAGGTCTGCCCTTTATGTGTATAATCTGGAGGACAGTCAGAGATTTGGGGAAAGTTTATACACAGAATTTTTGGCTTCTCTTCTGTGGCTCTCTCCTTTTTAGGATACCCACCACCACCACAATTTCCCAGTTGTTGCAATAGCTGTGATAACCTCAAGGTCTGACTTCCAATTCCTCAAAATTCTATATTTCTATCCAAATTCTAACTATCCCATCACAGAGCTGACTGAGGCCCTTCCTCAGGCAAAAATTCATTAGGAAAAAAAAAAAAGCAAACTCATCCAGCACCATTTCCTTCTTCCAATTGTAAATTATCCTCTGGTTTCTAGTTTGGTCACTCTGTAATGCCTTTAGGTCAATTTTTTTCCTCCAGAGTTTATAATTGTTATTTGCAGAAGGGCTGATCCAATATGAACTACCTGCTATTAACAGAGATGGAATTCCAGGTGTTTAATAAATATTTATTGAATAGATTCAAGTACCCACTTTATAGCTACGTGTTGATCACTGATAGACAACATATGCTTCATCTAGCACAAATTAACTAAACTCCTGGTTCTCTCTCTCATTCCTACCTCCCGACAACCTGCTCCTCCCCAAGTCTGAATATATTTCCAACTGCCTTGACATTTCCACTTGAATAAATAATAGGCCTTTCAAATTCAACATATTCAAAACGGGAATATGCCCACCTCAGGATCTTTCCACTTGCTGTTCCCCCTGCATGGAATGATCTTCCACCAGGTATCCACATGGTTCACAATTCTCACTCCCTTCAGGTCTCAGCCCCAAAGTCAACTTTTCAATGAGGCTTTCCTGACCATTTGCTATAAAACAAATACAACTCCTTCCCTCCTTTGCACTACTTATCTCCTTGCTCTCCTTTGCTTTTCCCCATAGCACTTATCTTCACGTAACTAGTATCTGCTTTTTAAATTGTTGCTGTCTGTCTCCCCTCACTACCATATAAGGTCCGCAAGAGCAGGGCCTTTTCACTGCTTTCTCCCAAACACTGAGCAAAGAGCATGGTATAGAGTAGGCATTCAATAAATAGTTGTTAAATGAAGGTTGAAACTACTTGAATCAAAGTGAGATGAAAACTTGCGTAAGGAAGGAACACTAATATTTACAAGCCATGTGGTAGAACAAGAGCCTATAAAAACAAAGAGTTCCATCAGCCAAAGGGAGAAAATCCAGGAGAGAATAATGTCACAGAAGCCACAAGAGGAGTTTTCTTTCCGACCCCCCGCTTTTTTTTTTTTTTTTTTTTTTTTGTTGAGACGGAGTCTCGCTCTGTCTCCCAGGCTGAAGTGCAGTGGTGTGATCTCGGCTCACTGCAAGCTCCGCCTCCCAGGTTCACGCCATTCTCTTGCCTCAGCCTCCGGAGTAGCTAGGACTACAGTCGCTGGCCACCACGCCCGGCTAATTTTTTGTATTTTTTTTTTAGTAGAGACAGGGTCTCACCATGTTAGCCAGGATGGTCTCGATCTCCTGACCTCGCGATCCGCCCACCTCAGCTTCCCAAAGTACTGGGATTGATTACAGGCATGAGCCACCGCGCCTGGCCTCACAAGAGGAGTTTTCATAGGGAAGGTGTCAAATATTGCAAAGATCAAGTGAATGGCAGAGTGGCTCTCTGAGTGTTAGGAGGGCTTTGATGACTTTGTGTATGACAGTCATTTCAGTGATACAGTGGAAGACTACAATGGGCTATGAAGTGGCAGCAAATAGAAACATAAGGTCAAAGGCTAGGAAAAGGGGCTAGAAGGGAAGCAAGGCTGAAGCTGCAGGAATGAGGGAATAATGAGAGAGGAAAGTTGGGGAGAGATAAGCTTAGCCCAGCTGGAGCTGTTTGCCTTGGACAAGAGCAAGCAGACTTCTCCCTTTGACTCTGAGATGCAAGAAAGGAGGGGAAGAAGGGTTTCTTTGATATAGAGTCAGGGCTGCTACATATGGTTATATTGGTCATGTCCTGTATGTGGATCCCTGGCTGAGAGAAGCATTCTGCTCTCCAAGCTATAAGCCCTGCTGTGGGGCTGTGTCTACCTAGAGGAAGAGGCATCCTTAGTCACGTACTATCTAAACATGTCTCTGTGGCATCACATTTGTTGAAGGGAGGGGGTACTTTTGAAATGAGAGGAGTTTTCCCTTATCCCCTTCGCAAGGCATGTGACAGGGCTGTGGCTTGCTTTTTTGGTATCCTGCTGCTCAAACTCCTAGCAGAAACATGCAAACAGGCAGGTCATGGGGAGTGCTTTTGGGCTTCGACCCCATGGCAGCATCTAAGGTTAAGTGTGTACAGCTCCCAAAGCCCCAGTGGGCGTGTGTTACAGTGCGCTCTTTCAGTTTTGCTATCTGCAGGTGGCTTGTGTTAATCTGCTCAATTAGACCCTCTGCCTTATTGCAAGGACAGAGGATTTCTGTATCCCAGGTTCTTGCCTTAGTGTATCGGAAAAATTGGGTCACACATGGGCTTGGAGGATGAGTGCAAAGTTTTTTATTAAGTGGTGGAAGTAGCCCTCAGCGAGATGGATGGGGAGGCCAGGAGGGAGATGGTGTGGGAAGGCTGTCTTCCCCTGTCCCCTGTCTTCCGGTTGGCTGGACTCTTCCAACCGCCCCCCCCACCGAATTCCGAAATGTCCTGTCATCAATGGCCTGCCAGCGTCTGCTGGTGTCTGTTGGTGTGCTCCTCTTCTCCTCTGATCCTCTTGGCATCCAGCCGCTTGTGTGTAGGCCCACTAGGATCTTCAGGTTTTTGTGGGCACACGATGCAGGGTGTGGCAGGCCAGGGTGGTCTTGGAAAATGCAACATTTGGGCAGGAAACCAGGAATGCTTGTCCTCCCTTAGGTCCTTGGGCACAGGCCCGAAGGTGGAGCCCTCACCAGGGACCTCACCCTTCTCTACCCAGCACTTCCCTGCCCCCCTCTCATATTGCCTTTTTCTAAAATTTACAAAAGTGTCCTTGTATTGAACTTACATATTTTTAAATAAATATGCCATGAGGACTCTTATGAGATCTTGATTTCTCTGCTTTTTAAACATATGACACGTCATATATCGAAGAAATAAAATATTACAGACATAGTGAAAAGCTTTCTGTAGTACCCCAATGCCCCTCCTTCTTCCCCAGAGACAACCACTATCCTGAAGTTGGTATTTTTCATTTTCATGCATGGTCTTATACTCTGCTACCAATGTGTTCCCATAAACAATATGAAATATTTTTCCATGACTTTAAAATTTGTATAAATGGTCTCCAGCTATGTATATTATACGGACATTTTCTTTTTTTGTTGTTGCTTAACATTTTTTTGAGATTTATCCATGTTGATATTTGTACCTCTAGTTCATTTGTCTTTTTTTCATTTCATAAAATACTTATTCAATACTCCATTGAATAAATATACCACACTTTTCCCAGCAGTTTCCTGTTGATGGGGATTCAGGTTTTGTTTTAAAGTTTTCATTTTTAAAATTAAAGCTGTAATCAGTTTTATGTGTCTCCTTATTACATATCCAAGAGCTTCCCTAAGAATAGAATGGCTGGCTACAGGAGCACTCACCTTACCCTTACTAGATAATGCCAAATTGGCCTCCACAGTGGGTATGACAATATGTAGTTCCACTAGTCGTGTATGAGTGTTACCATTTGCTGAGTGTTTTCTTTTCAGACTTTAACATTTTCTCCTACCTGAGGGGCTATAGTTTTTGTGGCTATATCCCTGATTATTCATAAGTTTGAGTATTTTTCATATGTTATCAGCCATTTGGGGTTCTTTCTTTTGTAAATTGTTTGTTTAGATAACCTCCTACTTTCCTTCTTTCTTCTACTTTTCATTTTTCCATTGGGTTATTTATTTTCTAAATGATACATAGGATTTTTTAAATTATTATTATTATGGCTACTAATTCTTTATCACAAGTAACTTCTCATGGTCTGCGGCTTGTCTTTAACTTTTTAAGAATGTCTTTGTATACATGATTTACATTTTAATCTAGTCATATTTTTTCAATATTTTCAAGGATGAATAAAACCTGAAGGTGTATGTGCTGGTGGGGGAAGGTATCTTAGGAAATTCTTGCCAAATGATCTTTCTTTTCTCTGTAAAATGAAAGGGGAGGACAACTCTTAGATATAGCTGTAGAGTTCCTGAGATTCCACCTTCCATCACCTTGTATTAACTGAGTCCAGACCAAATGCCTAGACCTGGGAGTTGGCTGGGGTTGAGGGGAGGGGGATGAGGTAGGATTTCATACATGGAAACCTGCCTTACTAGAACTTACCATCAGAGGACTAATAAGCATTAGACTGTGTAGCTCTGAAATACTGCAGTAGAAACTT